>NC_092739.1:98711622-99050550 GCF_047496795.1 Chiloscyllium punctatum | reverse complement strand
TTTTTGAATATTCAGAAAATGGCCATATACAGTCATAAAAGGTCGTGGCTGATTAACCAACCAAAAGAGGATCACGATCATTCATAGATGCCAATCTTCAGCCAATTCAATTCACTGTACAATTAATGGTGAGGTCCTGGGGAGTGTTGCCGAACAAAAAAACCTTGGAGTGCAGGTTCACAGTTCCTTGAAAATGATGTCACAAGTATGCAGGATAGTGAAGAAGGTGTTTAGTATGCCTGCCTTTATTGGTCAGTGCACTAAGTACAGGAGTTGGGAGGTCATGTTGTGGCTATACAGGACATTGGTTAGGCCACTTTTGGAATTGTGTGTGCAATTCTGGTCTCCCTCCTATTAGAAGAATGTTGTGAAATTTGCAAAGGTTCAGAAAAGGATATTTCCAGGGTAGGAGGGTTTGAGCAATAGGGAGAGGCTGAATAGACTGGGGCTATTTTCCCTGGAGCATCAGAGACTGAGGGGTGACCTTATAGAAGTTTATAAAATCATGATGGGTATGGATAGGGTATAGTAAAAATCTGAGTCCAAAACGGGAGGGCATAGGTTTAAGTTGAGAGGGGAAAGATTTAAAAGGGGCCTAAGGGGCAACTTTTTCCACACAGGGTATAGTGCACATATGGAATGAACTGCCAAAGAAAGTGGTTGAGGCTGGTACAATTGCAGCACTTAAAAGGCATCTGGATGGTGATACAAATGGGAAGGGTGAGAGGGATATGGGTGAAATGGTGGCAAATGAGACGACATTAATTCAGGATATCTGGTTAGCATGAATGATTTGGACTAAAGGGTTCATTTCTGTGCTGTAAAACGCTATGACTTGAGTCCACTCCAGTGTCCCCAATATAAAAGTATGCAAATTGAACCTTTGCTAAAGCCAATTTTTAGTGTTAAAACCAAGCTTTCAGAATAAATTCTGATATGGAATACACAAAATGATTGCAACTTTATCCAAAAATGAAGGGTCCCACTGTGCTAATAACAAATAACCAGTTCAGTTAATTCAAAGAATCATTACCTTTAGAATGCCACCAAAAACTGAAGGAAAATAGAGGGGAAAAAATGAATGCCAATATCCAAAACATCAGACCATTGAAAGACTCTGTAGTCAGCTATGACATATAGGATTATAAATGACATATTTTCTGGAAAGTAAAACTTAACTCCAATATCAGTAACTTATTGTCAAAACAAAATAGGCTTATAGTAGCGGATAACATCTTCTGCGCTTCCCCCCCCCCAAAACAAAGTGTGATGTTGCCTCACTTTCCTTTCCAAAGGTAATCTCAATATTGTCTATGCAGAATTTTCTTCCATTACACAATTCTGCACTATCTTTATGATTGACAAGGATGAAAACAATTTTCTTATATACACAATGTTTTTAAAATAGAAATCAATTGTTGAAAAGAGAGATATGCTTCCAAAGCATTTAGATAATTTTAATTAACCTGTTCAAACATGTTATCAGATATCTCTGAAGCAGATGGGACTCGAACCCAGGCTTTACGTACACTGTTCCGAGGAAGGAATACTGGACCCAAAACATTAACTGATTTCTCTCCTCAGATGATGCCAAAACTGCTAAGCTTTTCCAACAATTTCTGTTTTTGTTTCTGGACACTACCACTGTGTCACAAATCACAGATTTATTTTTAATAGCAATGCCTCGGCTAATGTAGCAGGATCTCCTTATTGGGATTGTGGCATAGGCCCCCCAGTGGTCAATGGGAAATCAAAAAAGAAATTTGTAAGGAGATCTCAGATATCTGGAAGAACAATAGCATTATAATGATAGGGGATATTAATTTTCCAAACACAGACTGGGACTGCCATACTATTAAGTGTTTGGATGGAGAGGAATTTAAGTGTGTACAAGGACACTTTCTTATTCAGTATGTGGATGTACTTACTAGCAAAGGAGCAAAACATGACCTTCTCTTGGAAAATAAGGCAGGACAAGTGACTGAGGTGTCTGTGGGAAAGCATTTTGGTACGAGTGACCCTGATTCTATTAGTTTTAAAATACTTATGGAAAAGCAAAGACCTGATCTAAAAGTTAAACTTCCAAATTGGAATAAAGCCAACTTCGACAGTTTTAGACAAGAACTTTCAAAAGTTGTTTGGGAGAGGCTTCTTGCAAGTAAAGGGACGGTTGAAAGGTGGGAAGCCATCAAAAATGAAATGCGAGTCCAGAAACAACATGTTCCTGTCATTGTGAAGGGCAAAGCTCGTAGGTATAGGGAATGCTGTAAGACGAGAAATTGAGGCTGTGATCAAGAAGGACTCTTATGTCAGGGACAGACAGCTGGGATCAAGTGAGTCCCTCAAGGCATATAAAGGGCAGTAGGAGTATACTTAAGAGGGAAATCAGGACAGAAAGGGGACATGAGATAGCTTTGGCAAATAGGGTTGAGGAGAATCCAAACAGATTCTACAAATACATTAAGGACAAAAGAGCAACTAGGGAGAGAATAGGGCCTCTTAAAGTTCAACAAGGCCAACTATGTGTAGAACCATAGGAGATGGGGGAAATACTAAATGGCTATTTCAAGTCAGTATTTACTGTGGAGAAGAACACGAAAGTTGAAGAACTAAATAGTGATATTTTGAAAAGTGTCCATATTACAGAGGAGGTGGTGTTGAATATCATGAAACACATAAAGGTGGATAAATCCTTGATCAAGTATATCCCAGAACTTTGTGGAAAGCTAGGGAAGTGATTGCTGGGCCCTTTTGCTAAGATATTTGTATCATTGATAGCCACAGATGAGCTACCAGATGACTGGAGGGTGGTTAACATGGTGTCACTAGTAAGAAAGTGAAGAAAAAGCCAGGGAACTATAGACCAGTGAGGCTGATGTCAGTGGTGTTTAGGTTGTTGAAGGGACAGGATTTACGTGTATTTGGAAAGGCAAGGACTGATTAGGTACAGTCAACATTGCTCTATGTATGGGCATTTGAGGCTCACTAATTTTATTGAGTCTTTTGAAGAAGTGACAAAGATGATTGATGAAGGCAGAGCAGTGGATGCTGTCAATCTAGACTTCAGCAAGGTTTTTGAGAATGTTCTACATGACAGACTGGATAGCAAGGTGGCATCACCAGGCAGAGCTAGCTATTTGGAAACAAAATTGGCTTGACATTAGAAGAGAAAGAGTGGTGGCGGAGGGTTGTCGTTTGGACTGGAGGCTTATGACCAGCAATGTTCCGAAAGAATCAGTGCTGGGTTCACTGCTTTTCATTACTTATGTAAATGATTTGGATGTGAATATGGGATGTATGGTTAGTAAGTTTGCAGATGACACCAAAATTGGTAATATAATGGGCAGTGAAAAAGGTTACCTCAAAGTAACATGGGACCTTGATCAGATGGGCTGATGGGCCAAGGAGTAGCAGATGCAGTTTAATTTAGATAAATGTGAAATGTTGCATTTTGATAGGACACGTCAGGGCAGGACTTATACACTTAATGGTAGGATCCTGGGGAGAGTTACTGAAAAAAAGGGGACCTTGGAGAACAGTTTCATAGGTCCTCAAAAGTGGAGTCACAAGTAAACAGGAGGTGTTTGGCATCCTTACCTTTATTGGTCAGGACACAGAGTATGGGATGTCATGTTGCAGCTTCACAGTACATTGGTTAGGCCACTTTTAAAATACTGAGTTCAGTTCTGGTCTGTCTGCTATAGGAAAGTTAAACTTGAAAGGATTCAGAAAATATTTACAAGGATGTTGCCAGGGTTGGAGGATTTGAGCTTTATAAAGAGGCTGAACAGGCTGGGGTTATTTTCCCTGAAGCATCGGAAGCTGAGGGGTGACCTTATTGAGGTTTCTAAAATCATGAGGGGCATGGATCGGGTAAATAGACAAGGTCTTTTTCCCAGGGTAAGGAGTCCAAAATTAGCGGGCATAGCATGAGGGGGGCAAGATTTAAATGGGACCTAAGGGGCAACATTTTTCACACAGGGTACGGAGCATGTATGGAATTAGCTGCCAGAGGAAGTGGTGGAGGCTGGTACAATTACAAATTTAAAAAGTAAATGGATGGGTATGCAAGTAGAAATGGTTTAGACAATTATCAGTGAAATGGTGGCAAATGAGGCTAGATTAATTCAGGGTATCTGGTCATCATGGACGAATTGGACCGAAGTGTCTGTTTCCTTGCTGTACATCTCTATGACTGTTCAGGATGTCCTCATGTGAGACAGTGGCAAAACTCATGAACTGACTTTCACTTGTACTAATAAAAGCCTACAAAGACAAAGAGGTTGCCAAGACTATTTTTATATTTTTCTCCAAAGTTTTCATTTTTTGTTCTATTTTAAGAAATATCGAAATGGTTGCATATGTTGTAAGCTACAACATTTTCCAAATGCGGCAAATTTGAGATTGGTTTCTGATACTGCAGTTCTGGAAACAAAGTTGATACACAGACTTCAAGATAATCTCTGTCTGGCTGTATAATTGCATCATTTAACCTAGAATTTCTTCTTGATATTCAATAAATTCTTACTACTTGTCGGAGAATTTTAATCACCAGATACTGAAATGCCCAAAATGCCATACTGGTTAAAGTGTGTTATAACATTTGCTAACAAGGTATCATCGTCCTTTAACCCATAATAATTTTGTGTCCATATTTACTTTTTTGGAATAATTGAAAAAGTTATTAAGATGCTAACTCAGAAAACAATTTTGTCATCTTAAAAAAACAAATAAAAACAATTACAGGAGAAACACCACCCTTCTGTTCCCTTTCACATTTTAGCTAAAGCAATAAAATTTGAAAGACTTATTGTGTT
The DNA here is from genome assembly GCF_047496795.1 of Chiloscyllium punctatum. Taxonomy (NCBI): domain Eukaryota; kingdom Metazoa; phylum Chordata; class Chondrichthyes; order Orectolobiformes; family Hemiscylliidae; genus Chiloscyllium; species Chiloscyllium punctatum. The sequence continues at coordinate 99,045,733 of NC_092739.1, read as the reverse complement.
GGAATCCTGTTTACTTATGATTTCCTGAAACCTGTATTGTTAACTCAGCACAGCCAATCAATAAACTGTTTAACTCATATCACACGTTCAAAACAACAAGAGCAAAATGATTATTCTGTTACCAAATGTTTAAAGATCAACAGTCTGTATATTTTCGACTATATTTAACTACCTCGTGCAAATATATAAAGGATATACCAAGTAACAATCTTAAAGTTGTATTCTTTGTGGATTTATGCCCACAAGAACCGGAACAGATTTCAAACTCCATTGTCAAAATCTTTAGAAAAAAATCATTGCAGGAGTAACGATCGTACACAAAACTGCTGTGACAAATCAATCTTTTTTTTAATTTGAAGGGCATAACATTGAAGTATCTGTAGTGGAGTACACTTGTTGCAAATTCTAAATGTGGAGCGTTTTGTGCCAGTTTCAAGTGTAAGTAGGTTAAGGTTACCAACATGAAACACTAAAGGTAGCAATTCAGATCACTCAGCCGTGTCTTATAATACTGGACTGAAGCTGCGGTTCTCATGAAAATTCAGCCAAGGTCAGATCCGAATCGTTAGAAAGCTCGTTACAATAAAACTAGCAAAATACCGCCGCAATTACAATTCCTAATGAGTTGGTAAATGAGATGAGTAACTGAAATTGACCTGTTACAGCAAGTACATTCTCATTCATTCATTCATTTCTGACATTCAAATTGCTGCAATTTACAACAGCCAAACGATCAGACAAGTTATACAACTACAACCACCAAACACAACCATAAGTGAAATCTGCTTGTGCTGTCGGCACGCATCTAGAAGGAAGCAGAAACACACAAACATACCAGATAATCCATTTACAGAACGGAGACTCTCAGCTTCCGAGTCCAAAGCACTTTTATCTTCTATGTGTATATTTTATATCTTATTTGTTATAAGAACAGTTTGTCTGACATTTCTTAACTTCAATGGATGAGAAAATGTAAAAGTTCGCCGTCTCTCTCACTCTGTATTTACGAAGCCTACACTTATTTCCTCAACTGAACTTTATCCCCTAGTGGGTGAAATGTTAAAATTAACCCCTAAAAGCCACTCCCTTTCTGCGTAAGGTGATCATCTGATCGCAGACGTGAGGCTGTTATTCAATAACCCCGGAAGTTTAGTTGGAAGCTAGCGTGAAGTTAGTGAGATTCACGTTCAGGGACTGGAAAGTGGTAAAATTCGAAAGTGTGTGAGTTGCTGTCTGTGCTTAACAGAACTAGTGCACTTACCGTGAGGGGAAACAACAATTTAAGCAGCGTTTGAATATTATGTCGCTTTATTTTTGCTGTGCAGTGATGTAATTATTGGTGCAGCAATGTTTGATACAGTTTTTTGAGTTGGGTCTTGGAGAGGATTGCCATTGTGGTTAAGGAAGAAAGTATTGAGCAAACACACAGCGTATATGTCATGACGTTTCAAAAGAATTTATCTCTTAAATCTTATGTCCGATTGAATCTTTGCTGGACACTATGAGAAAGTGAGGACTGCAGATGCTGGAGACCAGAGTTGAAAAATGTGGTGCTGGGAAAAACACAGCAGGCCAGGCAGCATCCGAGGAGCAGGAGAATCGACGTTTCGGGCATAAGCCCTTCTTCAGGAATGAAGGGCTTATGAAAAAGGGCTTATGACCGAAACGTCGGTTCTCCTGCTCCTCGGATGCTGCCTGGCCTGCTGTGTTTTTCCCAGCACCACATTTTTCAACTCTGGACACTGAGAAACAGGACGCAGTACGGAGATAAAAGTTTCACTACATGATTTGGAGGTGCCGGTGTTGGACTGGGGTGTACAAAGTTAAAAATCACACAACACCAGACTATAGTCCAACAGGTTTAATTGGAAGCACTAGCTTTTGGAGCACCACTCCTTCATCAGGTGGTTGTGGAGGACACAATTGTAAGGCACAGAATTTACAGCAAAAATTTACAGTGTGATGTAACTGAAATTATACATTGAAAAATACCTTGATTATTTATTGAGTCTTTCATCTGTTTAAATACCATGATAGTTTCACTTTCATGTATAAATTACAAAATCTTTTCTTAAAAGTTGCATTCTTAGTTTAGCTGTAACAATTGATGTTAGCTAGACAATACATTGAAGGTGTAAGCCCCCTGTGTTCTGTCTATGCCATGAGGTCCTAGTTGAGGCCCTCCCTATGGGTACTGAACTTAGCTATCGGCCTCTGCTCGGCCACTTTTCGCTGCTACCTGTCCTGAAGTCCACCTTGGAGGATGGTCACCTGAAGGTCTGAGGTCGAATGTCCTGGAGGGAGGGCCTCAACCAGGACCTTGGGTTCATGTCACATTACAGGTGATCACCATTGCACTATGCACACACATGCATGTGCACACACACCCCCTTTATACTCTCACTCCCACACTCTCTCAGGCATCCTCTCAGATATAGACCACTCTACACTCATGCACACACACACACACTCTTTCTCAGACACTCACAACTCCCCACCCCAGACATGCACACACTCCCACACATGCACCCCCTCACAGACTTAAGACACTCTACACTCACTCCACGCACACACTGTCTCACACTCTCAACCCCCAACCCAGACAGACGCACAGACAGACACAAAGACCCACATGCGCACATTTTTTTGTTGGGTGAATTTGTAATTGCAGAGTTACATTGTACTTTGCTCAAAGGCTGCATGAATTCATGTAAAACTTATTATCTCACTATTTAGATTAGAATCAATCTCTACATCGTGGTGTAGACAGAAAACACAGAGGGCTAACACCTTCAATATATTGTCTAGCTATCACCATTGTTAACAGCTAATCTGAGAATGCAACTTTTTCAAAAAAGATTTTGTGATTTACACATGAAAGAAGTGAAATTATCATGGTATTCCAATAGATGAAAGACTCAACAATGAAGGTATTTTTCAATGTATAATTTCAGTTACATCACTATGTAAACTTTTGCTATAAATTCTGTGCCTTACAATTGTGTCCTCCACAACCACCTGATGAAGGAGCGGTGCTCCGAAAGCTAGTGCTTCCAATTAAACCTGTTGGACTATAACCTGGTGTTTGTGATTTTTTTAAAAAACTTTGTTTCACTGCATAGATAACAGAAAACAACAATACACGAAACGCTGTCTGAGGTTTGATTGATTTTAAAAGATCAAAATACTGACTATTTGTCCTCTGAATTCTCTGGTGCATTTGTTCACATGTGCTAATGAGTCTACTGTCCCGGTCATTCCCTGTACTATTTGATATTCTTCTGTACAAGCAATTCATTTCTGCTATAAAGAACTAAGGGGCACATTCCCATTTTGGTTAAGGAAGTGATCAAACCTCCAAAATTCAACTGCTGTAGGCAATCTGAAATGGTTCCTGTGCACAAAAGTACCACTACCATCTACCACTAGGTGGTAACAGTTTAAAAATCACACAACACCAGATTATAAACAGGTTTATTTGGAAATACAACCTTTTCGGGTCGCTGCTCCTTCGTCAGGTTGTTGATGGGGCACCACTGGTGAAGGAGCATCATTCTGAAAGCTTGTACCTATACTTTCAAATAAACCTGTTGGACTTATAACCTGGTGATGTGAGATTTTTAACTTTGTCCACCCCATTCCAATACCGGCACTTGCACATTTTGAGGGTTAAAGGAGGAGTAGGGATGATTTATGTATAGGAATTGTTAAAGTGTTTGGATGCAAAATAATCATTTATCTATATCTACACAGCAGATGCTTCCCAAGCCATTGCAATAATGCTGGATGCTCAGGCACAGGAACATTTTGAAAATGACGAGAAAGTATAGAATAGACTCTTGATATTTAATGTTGACAGTTACTGGTAGTGGATTAGGTGCAACCAAGGATATTAACAAAGTGAGTCTGGAAACTAGATTAGATTACTTACAGTGTGGAAACAGGCCCTTCGGCCCAACAAGTCCACACTGACCCTCCGAAGAGCAACCCACCCAGACCCATTCCCCTACATTTACCCCTTCACCTAACACTACGGGCAATTTAGCATGGCCAATTCACCATCCTGCACATCTTTAGACTGTGGGAGGAAACTTACGCAGACACGGGGAGAATGTGCAAACTCCACACACAGTTGCCCGAGGCGGGATTTGAACCCGGGTCTCTGGTGCTGTGAGGCAGCAGTGCTAACCACTGTGCCATCGTGCCACCTGTGCAGTGGCATTGGTAATAATCTTGCAGTCTTCCCACGATTTATGGGAAGTGTCTCAGGATTGCAGCAGATCCTCTTTTGAACAAGGGTGTAATATTGCTCAGCCCAGCAATTACAGATCAGTCAGTTTAACTCCAGTGATCTGGAAACTTCCAGAAACAATTGTGAGGTAAGATCAATAAAGAAGCAAGAACAGTCCAGCATTGGAACAGGCCCTTCAGTCCAGCAAGCCTGTGCCAACACAACACCTTTCTAAACTAAGAACCATATCCTGCCATTCCCTGCCTATTCCTATATCTGTCACGATGCCTTTTAAATGTTGCTATTGTATCTGCTTCTACCATCTCCTCTGGCAGTGCTTTCCAGCCACTTACCATGCTCTGTGCTTAAAAAAAAAAGTTGCCTCTCACATAGAGTCATAGAGATGTACAGCATGGAAACAGACCCTTCGGTCCAACTTAACCATGCCAACCAGATATCCCAACCCAATCTAGTCCCACCTGCTAGCACCCGGCCCATATCCCTCCAAACTCATGTACCCATCCAGATACCTTTTAAGTGTTGCAATTGTACTAGCCACCACCACTTCCTCTGGCAGCTCATTCCATACACGTACCACACTCTGTGTGGAAAAAGTTGCCCCTTAGATCTCTTTTATATCTTTCCCCTCTCACCCTAAACCTATGCCCTCTAGTTCTGGACTCCCGTACCCCAGCCCCTTTGAACTTATCCCTCTTTACCTTAAACCCATGTCCCATTGACATTTACATCCTGAGAAACTCTCTAATCCCCAACTATTCATTCTGTCCTTCTCATAATTTGTAAACTTCTATCAGGTCACCCCCTAAGCCTCTGATGTTCAAGTGAAAACAAACCAAGTTCATCCAATCTCTCCTCCATAGCTAGTACCCTCCAAACCATACAACATCCTGGTAAACCTTTTCTGTATCTTCTGCAAAACGTCCACAATCTTCTGATAGAATGGCAACCAGAACTACATGTAATATTCCAAATGTGGCATAACTAAAGTTCTATACAGTTGCAAAATGGCTCACCAATTTTGCACTTTATGAAGGCAAGCACTTCATAAGCCTTCTGGACCACCTAGAGGGGTGGTACGGTGGTTCAGTGGTTAGCACTGCTGTTTCAGCGCCGGGGACCCGGGTTCATTTCCCACCTCTGTCTGTGTGGAGTTTGCACATTCTCCCCGTGTCTGCGTGGGTTTCCTCCCACAGTCCAAAGTTGTGCAGGTTAGGTGAATTAGCCATGCTAAATTGCCCATAGTGTTACTTAGATGCATTAGTCAGGGGTAGATATAGGGTGGGGGAATGGGTCTGTTTGGATTGCTGTTCGGAGAATTGGTGTGGACTTTTTGGGCTGAATGGTCTGTTTCAATACTGCAGGTAATCTAATCTTATCCACTTGTGTTGCCACTTTCAGGAAACAGTGGACCTGTACACCCAGATCCCTCTATGTCAATGCTTCTAGTCATTCTGCCATTTACTGTATCTGTCCCTTCTTCCAAAATGCATCCCCTTGTGTTTTTGTAACATAAGAACAGGGATAGGCCATTCAGCCCAACTGGCCATTCAAGCCATTCTGTTCAACTCTTGAGAAGTAGTTTCAAGACCAGATTGGCAAAAGTGACAAACTGTATCCTGTGAAATTTAATGAGATTTGATGATCCATCGTGTAATTTTGATCGGGGAGAATTACTCAAGAAACCTGTGGGATCTGCCTTGGTTGCCTTTTTTTATTCAATGTGTGCTGTGGGATGTTCAACCACAATCCATTACTCATTATTACCACATGATAATTCTGGGTTTTAGAAATAAGTTGTACATGTAATGTATTTTGTATCCTTGTTCTAATGTTGTATTGTAAATTTTATTGCTGTTATCCCCATTAAGTTCCATCTGCCGTTTCTCTTCCCAAGTCTCCAGCCTATCTATATTTGCTGTAATCTCTGGCAATCCTCCTCACCATTTGCAGATCCCCCAATCTTTGTGTCATCTACAAATTTACAAACATCTACAGACTACCTAAATTCTCTTCCAATTATTTATATATATTACAAACAACAGGGTTCCAGCACTGATCCCTGCATAACAACGTTGGTCACAAATCTTCAGTCAGAAAAACATCCTTCTGCTGCTACTGTCTGTCTTTATGACAAAGGAAACAGTTCTGCATCCATCTTACCAGTTCACTGCGGATCCCAGGTGACTTCACCTTCTGTATCAGTCTACCATGACGAACCTTGCCGAAGGTCTTGCAGAAGCCCATATAGACAATATTCACCACCCTGCCCTCATCAGTCATTTGTGTCACTTTCTCAAAAACTCAATCAAGTTTGATTGAGTTTTTGAGACTCAAACTTGATTGAGTTTTTGAGACATGACCTATCCCACACAGTCATGTTGCCTATCGCTAATAAGTCCATATTTTTTCAAATGTGGGTAAATCCTGTCCCTAAGAATCTTCTGTTGTGATTTCCCTATCACTGACGTTAGGCTCACAGGGCCTGTAATTTTCTGATTTTTCCCTGTTGTCCTCCTTAAACAAAGAAACAATGTTGGCCATTCTCCAGTCCTCCGGGACCTCTCCTATGACTAAAGAGAATACAAAGTTTACATAAAGGCCCCAGCAATTTCCTCTCTTGCCTCCGCCCCTTACATATAAAGCACATTGGATCCACGGTACCTTGGCAAGTTGAATCCAAAAATTGACTTAGTGGTTGGGAACAGAAGGTGGTGGTAGAGGCTGTTTGTGTGACTGGAGGCCGGTGTAACACAGTGATGTAACACAGATTAGCACTGGGTCCCTTATTGCTTGTGATGTATGTAAATTATATAAGAAGAAAATGCGGTGGTAGGGGAATGATAAGTAAGTTTGCAGATGACACCAAGATTGGGCAAGTGGTTGACAGTGGGGAAGAATATCCTAAGTTACAGGATGATATGGACAGAACAGTGGCAAATGGAATTTAATCTTGAAAAGTATGAAGTGATACACTTTGGAAGAAATAACAAGACAGGGTGGTGTCATATATTGTTCTGAAGAAGAGTCAGAGGATTCAATGTTAACTCTGTTTTCTCTCCACAGATGTCGCCAGACCTGCTGAGTTTCTTCAACAATTTCTGTTTTCATTTGCTCCAGATCTTCAGCATCAGCAGTTCTTTTTTTATATTTGTAGATGTTGTCCTTTTCATCCTCTAATCCTTTGATTGTCATCCATATTTAATAGCTTGAACAATAATAGTTTAGCCTAATCTGAAACTTTGATTTGAATTTCACCTCATTTGTTTTATAACATAACTATGAATACTTTATCATACATTTACATAACAAAACAAAAGAACTGATCACAGACTTCAGAAACAAAGGAGGACACACCCCCATCTACATCAATGGAGCGGAGATTGAGGGTTGAGAGGTCAATTAAGTTCCTGGGAGTGACGGTAACTGACAGCATTTCCTGGACTTCCAACTTAGATACAATGGTCAAGCAGGCACAACACGTCTTTGTTTCCTCAGGAGGCTTAGGAAATTTGGTATGTCCATAAGGGCCCTCATCAACTTTTACAGTTGCACTATTGAAAGCATACTATGTGGGTGCATAACAGCCTGGTATGGCAACTGCTCTGCCCAGGACCATAAGAACCTACAGAAGGTTATGCGCCCAGTCCAGACCATCACTGAAGCCAATTTCCCATCCGTGGATTTACTCTTGCTGTTGCTTGGAAAGACTGCCAACAACTTCAAAGACCCACCCCTCCACCTCAGTAATGCTCTGCTACAGCTCTCCTCAGGCAGAAGAGACAGAAGCTTGAACACACACACCAACGGGTTCAAGAACGTCTTCTTCCCTCCCTTTATTAGATTAATGAACGGGCTCTCGAACTTCAAATAATGTTGATCTTGCTTTGTGCACCTCCTGTGCAGTATAACCCGTATGCCTCACTCTGTCCAAACACTCTATGGTCTGCATGTCCTTGCTTACTATGATTTGCCTGTACTACTCGTAAACAAAGCTTTTCACTGTACTTAGGTTCACGTGATAACAATAAATTAAATCAAATCAAATCAAAGTGGCTAGGTTGAAAGGTGTATTCCAGTTTGGCTTCATGAATAATCTGTGTAATGTGGTTAAACTTGTTCTAACATATTTCCTCATAGCTTTGCACCTCAGTACACATTTCCCCTTTGAAATAACCACTTGAAACTATGATCTGTTTTTAGATTCTGACAGAGAAACATTCTCAAATTCTTTAAGCCATAGAGTCATATATTTGTACAGCATGGAAACAGACCCTTCAATCTAACTCATCCATTCCAACCAGACATCCTAAATTAATCTAGTTCCATTTGCCAGCATTTGACCCATATCCCTCTAAACCTTTCCTATTCAGGTACCCATCTTGATGCCTTTTAAATGTTGTTATTGTATCAGCTTCCACCACTTCCTCTGGCAGCTTATTCCATACACGCATCACCCTTTGTATGAAAATGTTGCCCTTTAGGTCTCTCTTTAAATCTTTCTGCTCTCACTTTAAAACACTGCTCTCTAGTTTTGGACTCCCTGACTTTGAGAAAAAGACTTTGGCTATTCACCCTATCCATGTATTTTCATAGATTCATAGAATCATACAGCACGGAAAGAGACCCTTTGGTCCAACCATTCCATGAGGAAACATAATTCCAAACTAAACTCGTTCTACCTGCCTGCTCCAAGCCCATTTTCCTCCAAATCTTTCCTATTCATGTACTTATCCAAATGTCTTTTAAATGTTGTAATTGTACCCATATCTACCACTTCCTCTGGAAGTTCATTCCACACACTGGATTTTATAAACCTATAGGACCATGGTCGCTCTGATTTTAACCTTAGCTCGACATTTCTGCACACCCCTGATAATCTTTCAATGCTTGATAGTCAAGAATCTATCTACTTTTGCTTCAAAAATATTTACAGATTCTGCATCAATTGCCTTTTGAGGAAGGGAATTTCAAAGATACTCAACACTCTTAAAGTAAATCTTCCTCATTTCTGTCTTAAATGGCCCACCCCAATTGTTAAAGGATGACTCCAAGTTCTATATTGATTCTCCCACAAGAGGAAACACCCATTCTGCATCCATCTGGTCAAGTATCCTTAGGATCTTAGATGTTTCCATTATTAACCTCTGACAATCCTGAACTCCAGATGAAACAGACTGGGCCTGTCAAGCCTTTCCTCATAAGACAATCTGTTGATTTGAAGCATTATGTTAGTAAACTTCCTCTGAACTGCTTCCAGTGCCAATATCCTTTCGTATGTGTAGTGATGCCAGATACAGTCTCACCAGTGCCCTGTATAACTGAAGCACAGCGATTCTACTCTTGCATTCCATTCCCCTTGCAATAAAATTAAGCATTTTATTATAGGGAGGGAGAAAATATACCTTGAGAGTAAGACTACAAGTATATCAAGGAGGAGAGAATCCAAAGTGACCAAAAGTCCCTTTGAGAGTAAGGCTGGGGAAGTAATAATGGGGACTCAGGAAATGACAAAGGAGTTGAATAAATAATTTGCATTAGTCTTCACAGTAGAAGACCCTAACAGCATTCCGAAGTTACTAAATATTCAAGGGGATAAAAGGAGGTGAGGAAATAATTTCAATAAGTTACACTGGACAAAAAAAATAGGAAAATTAATGGGGCTAGAGATATTAAAAGAAACAGCACAGAGATAATGCATGTAGTGGTTGTGATCTTCAAGGAATCCTTAGATTCTGGTAAAGGTTTCAAAACATTGGAAAACTGCAAATGTAACACCTTTATTTAAAAAGGGTGACAAAAAGCAGTTAAAGTAATTCCTGTTATTGGGAAATTGTAATAGAGCATTTAAAAATACAAAATATAATCAAGCAGAGTAAGCATAGCTTTATGAAGGGGAATCATGCCTGACAAATTTATGGGAATGTTTTGAGGAGGTAAAAAAAGCAGGGTAGATAAAGGGTAAACAATGGATGAAATATATTTGGATTTTCAGAAGGTATTCGATAAGGTACCATACCTTAAACTATTTAGAAGATAAAATCCCGTGGTATTGGAGGTAGTTTATTAGCATGGACAGAGGATAGGCTAACTGATAAAAGACAGAGATGGGGTAAGAGAGTAATTTTCTGTATAATGAATCTGTGTAAGGCGTATGAACAGAATTAGACCATTCGTCCCATTGAGTCTGCTCCGCCATTCAATCATGATTGATATGTTTCTCCAGTCTCCTTCCTTCTCCCTGTAACCCTTGATCCCCTTACCAATCAAGAAATTACTTGTCTTTGTCTTAAGTGCACTCAATGATTTGCCTCCATAGCCCTCGGCAGCAATGTGTTCCACAGATTCACCACCCTTGTACTGAAGAAATTCCTCCTCATCTCAGTCATCCCTTCACTCTGAGTCTGTGTCCTTTGATCCTTGTGTCTCCTACTGGTGGAAATACCTTCTCCATGTCCATCCTATCCAGGCCTCTTAGTATTCTAGAAGATTCAATAAGATCCACCCCTCATCTTTTTGAATTCCATCGAGTACAGACCCAGAGTCTTTGACTACTCCTCATGTGACAAGCCCTTGATCGCTGGGATCATTCCTGTAAACCTTCTCTCGACCCTCTCCAATGCCAGCACATCCTTCCTTAAATACGGGGCCCAAGACTGCTCACAGTATTCCAAATATGGTCTGACCAGACAGTCTCAGCAGTAAATTTCAGCTCTTGCATTCTAGTCCTCATAAACTGAATGCTAAAGTTGCATTTATCTTCCTAACTGCCAACTGAACCTGCATGTTAACCTAAGGGAATCCTCAACAAGAATTCCCAAGTCCCGTTGTGCTGCAGATTTCCAAAGCCTTTCACCATGTGGAAATCATCTACTCCTCTATTCGTCCCACCAAAATGTATAACCTCACATTTTTCCATACTATAAACTATCTGCCACTTCCTTGCCCACTGTCCTAGCCTCCCCGCTTCCTCAGAACTACTTGCTTCGCCACCTGTCTTTATATTGTCTGTAACTAATGGAGAGCCACAGGGATCAATGCTAGGGCCACTATATAGGACTTAGGACTTGGATAAGAAAAATGAATGTTCTATAGCCAAGTTTGCAGATAGAGTCATAGAGATGTATAGCACAGAAACAGACCCTTCGGTCCAATTTGCCCATGCCAACCAGATATCCCAACCTAATCTAGTCCCACCTCCCAGCACCTGGCCCATATCCCTCCAAACTCTTCCTATTCATATACCCATCCAAATGCCTCTTAAATGTTGCAATTGTACCAGCCTTCACCACCTTCTCTGGAGGCTCATTCCATACACGCACCACCCTCTGAGTGAAAAAGTTGCCCCTTAGGTCTCTTTGAAATCCTTCCCCTCTCACCCTAAACCTATGCCCTCTAGCTCTGGACTCCCCCACTCCACGGAAAAGAACTTGTCTATTTATCCTATCTATGTCCCTCATGATTTTATAAACCTCTATAAGGTCACCCCTCAGCCTCCGACACTCCAGGGAAAACAGCCCCAGCCTATGTTGCCTCTCCATGTAGCTCAAATCCTCCAGTCTGGCATAACAGAGAAACAGGTGGGAAGGAAATTCCTAACCACTGCCTGGTGAACTGTGGTCAAAGGTGTTTTCTGTACAAATGTTTGAACGAGGGGCAGGTGGGACAAAATGGCTCAACTACTTGGAGTGTTTTGTTGAAAACATGGTCAGACTCATCCTTCACAACACTGGGGCCAGGTAGAACCTCCACATTAGTGACAATTGGTACCTGTGTACTAACAATCTATACACAGCTTGATGTAGCTGCTCACAAAGATGGCTATCAGAATGTGATTTATTGAATATATTTTCTTCCATCCAGGATTTTGTAAATCTTTAACCCATCTTTGACCCTCAGATAAATTAGAAGATGACTGCTTTGGCACTGGTCTTTGGAATTGGCTGCAAAACACTTCAGGAACTCCTGAGGTAATGAAAGGCACATTTTGTTCCAGTTCCTTCTTGCTGTAAATGATAATATATCATCCAAGTGTAACGAACTGAGTCAGTAGTGCAAAGGTTTACACGTATTGAGCGAAGACGTAAAATTGATGAAACTGGTATTTTTAATTTTTTTAATAGGAATTATTTACTACTGTTCTGGATTAGTGGTGCTGGAAGAGCACAGCAGTTCAGGCAGCATCCAAGGAGCAGCGAAATCGACATTTCGGGCAAAAGCCCTTATATGGGAATTTGGAGAGAGTGGTTTGATGTACAATCAGAACCCTGTGTGTTCAGGGAAATTTTCTGTTGTAATAGGCTTCCAGTCCAATGAGAAAGGAGGCATTGCTAAACCTGGTTCTTGGGAATTAAGTGAACCAAATAGATCAAAAGTCAGTGTGGAGCACTTCAGGAACAGAGATCATTGTATAATATGGTTAGATTGTGAAAAAGGACTATGAATGTAACAGCATAAATAATTAATAGAGGATAGTTAACTCTCTCAAAGGGTACAAATGAATTGGAAACAAAGCATAATAGGAAAGACTATAATTGAACAATGGGCTACCTTTAGAGAAAAGATAGTTTGAGAACATACTACATAGAACATTATAGCACAGTACAGTGCACACCATAGTACATAGCACACCAGTGGTCTGGTGGGGCCACACTTGGAGTATTGCCTAGGTTAGATGGACTTCAGATTGGTTTCACAGGTCGGCGCAACATCGAGGGCCAAAGGGCCTGCCCTGTGCTGTAATGTTCTATATTCTATGTTGCGCCAATGTGTGAAACCAATCTGAAGCCCATCTAACCTAAACAATTCCATTATCATCCGTATGTTTATCCAATGACCATTTAAACGCCCTTAAAGTTGGCGAGTCTGCTACTGTTGCAGGCAGGGTATTCCACGCCCTTACTACTCTCTGAGTAAAGAAACTACCTCTGACGTCTGTCTTATATCTATCACCTCTCAAATTAAAGCTACGTCCCCTCACACTAGCCATCACCATCTGTCCACCCTATCTAATCCTCTGATCAGCTTTTATGTCTCTATCAAGTCACCTCTCAACCTCCTTCTCTCTAATGTAAACAGCCACAAGTCCCTCAGCCTTTCCTCATAAGATCTTCCCTTTAACATCCTAGTAAACCTCCTCTGCACCTTTTCCAAAGCTTCCACATCCTTCGTATAATGCAGCGACCAGAACTGTACACAGTACTCCAAGTGCAGCTGCAACATGACCTCATGGCTCTGAAACTCAATCCCTCTACCAATAAAAGCTAACACACCATACACCTACTTAACAAACCTATCAACCTGGGTGGCAACATTGAGGGATCTATTCATATGGACACCATGATCTATCTGCTCATCTACACTATCAAGAATCTTACCATTAGCCCAGTATACTCTGTATTCCTATTACTCCTTCCAAAGTGAATCACCTCACACTTCTCCTCATTAAACTCCATTTGCCACCTCTCAGCCCAGCACTGCAGCTTATCTATGTCCCTCTGTAACCTGCAACATCCTTCCACACTGTCCACAGCAACACTGACCTTAGTGTATTCCACAAATTTACTAACCCATCCTTCTACGCCCTTATCGAGGTCATTTATCAAAATGACAACCAGCAGTGGCCCCAAAACAGATCTTTGCAGTACACCACTGGTAACATTTCCAATCAACCACCACTCACTAGCTTCTGACAACTACCCAATTTCTGATCCAAACTGTTAAATCACCCTCAATCCCCTGCCTCCATATTTTCTGCAATAGCCTACCGTGGGGAACCTTATCAAACGCTTTACTAAAATTGAAATACACCACATCAACCACTTTTCCCTCATCCACCTGTTTGGTCACATTCTCAAAGAACTCAATAAGGCTTGTGAGGCATGACCTACCCTTCACAAAACTATGTTGATGATCCCTAATCAAATTATTCCTTTCTAGATGATTATAAATCCTATTTCTGAGAACCCTTTCCAAAATTTTACCCACAACCAAAGTAAAGCTCACTGGTCTATAATAGCCAGGGTTGTCTCTCCTTTCCTTTTTGAACAAGAAGACATTTGCTATCCTCCAGTCTTTGGGCACTATTCCTGTCGACAATTACGACATAAAGATCAAAGCCAAAGGCTCTGCAATCTGCTCCTCAGCTTCCCAGAAAATCCTAAGGTAAATCCCATCTGGCCCATGGGACTTATCTATTTTCACACTATCCAGAATTGGTAACACTTCCTCCTTATGAACCTCAATCCCATATAGTCTAATAGCTGGTATCTCAGTATTCTCCTCGACAACATTGTCTTTTTCCTGTGCGAATACTGATTAAGTGCTTCCTCTATCTCTTCAGAGTCCATGCACAACTTCCCGCTACAGTCCTTGACTGGCCATAATCTTACTCTAGTCATTCCTGACATATCGATAGAAAGGACTTTCCTTGATCCTACTTGCCAAAGAAGTCTCATGTCCCCTCCTGGCTCCTCTTCGCTCTCTCTTTAGCTCCTTCCTGGTTAACTTGTAACTCTCAAGCGTCCTAACTGAGCCATCATGTGTAATCTTTACATAAGCCTTCTCTTCCTCTTGACAAGAGATTGAACTTCTTTAGTAAACCACAGCTCCCTCGCTTGACCACTTCCTCCCTGCCTGACAGGTACATACTTATCGAGGACACGCAGTAGTTGTTCCTTGAACAAGCTCCACATTTCAAGTGTGCCCATCCCCTGCAGTTTCCTACCCCATCCCATGCATTGTAAATATTGCCTAATTGCATCGTAATTGCCTTTCCCACAGCTATCTCTCTTGCCCTGCAGTATATACTTTTCATCGCTACTAAAGTAAATGTAACCAAATTGTGGTCCCTATCACCAAAGTGCTCACCTACCTCCAAATCTAACACCTGGCCTAGTTCATTACCCAGTATCAAATCCAATGTGGTCTTGACTGTTGTTGGCCTACCTTGTTGGAAATCCTCCTGCACACATTGGACAAAAACTGACCCATCTAAAGAACAGTCAAGGCATACTCTGATGAAAAAGAATTGTAGACAAACAAATCTAAAGCTCCCTGGATGACAAAAGAAGTAGAGAGTAAAATGAAGAAGAAAAAGTGTATTTATAACAGATATCAGTCAGACAAGATAAACAAGGTTAGTTTCCTGGTGATCTGGTGTTTAGGATTTGGTGCTTTTGTAACCCTGGCCCAGGTTCAATTCCTGGTCAGGAATAAGGATTTTATTTCAAAGATGGAAGACATAGTTAAGTTTTTGAATAAGAACTTTGCATCTACATTCACTACAGAGAATGATGACGTAGGTATAGAAATTAGGGAGGGAAACTGTGATATACTTGAACAATTTAGCAATGAGTGAAAAGAGGTATTGGTGGTTTCAGCAGGTTTGAACATGGATAAAGCCTCAGGTCCAGAGCAGTTGTAGCCCAGGTTACTGTGGGAGACAAGGGAGGAGATTGCAGGGGCTTTAACATTAATTTTCAATTCCACTTTCCTGTCTGTTCCCCATTTGCTTGATTCCCTCACTGATTCAAACTCTTTCTACCTTAGCCTTAATAAACCAGTCTCAGTCGCTCCCTGTAGTAAAGAATTCCACAGATTCACTGTCCCCTGAGAGAAGAGGTTCCACTGCATTGATGTCATAATGGCATGACTCCTTATTCCGAGATTATGCCCTCTAAGTTTGGGAATCTCCTACAGGGGAAACAATCTTTCCACATCTACCCTGTCAAGTTCCCAAAGAATCTTGCATCATTCCATCAGGTCACCTCTCATTCTTCACTATGTTAAAAGTGTACAGACCCAATATATGCAAACTCTCATCAAAAGACAATCCCTCCATACCTGGTATCACCCTTGTGAACCTTCTCTGGACGGGCTCCAATGTCCTTATGTTTTCTTTTCATAAAAGTGATCCAAAACCATTTACAACATTCTAACAGTCCTCTGACTAGTGTTTTGTAAAGTTTCAGCAAAACTCACTATGTTATACGTCATTACTTTTGAAATAAAAGCCAACATTACATTTGCCTGCCTAATACCCACTGAAAATAAAAGCTCATTTTTTTGAGATTCATAGGTGGAGACTCCAAAATCCATAGGTTTCTGCAGTGTTTTTCTTTTTAAATAATACTCAGCTCCTCTATTCTGTCTGCCAAAGTACATAACCTCACATTTCTCCACCTTATATTCCATCTGCAAGTTTTTGCCAACTTACTTAATCTGTCTATATCCCTCTTCAGTCTCTCAGGGTCATAGAGATGTACAGCACGGAAACAGACCCTTTGGTCTAACTAATCCATATCGATCAGATATCCTAAACTAGATTAGATTAGATTAGATTAGATTAGATTACTTACAGTGTGGAAACAGGCCCTTCGGCCCAACAAGTCCACACCGCCCCGCCGAAGCGCAACCCACCCATACCCCTACATCTACCCCTTACCTAACACTACAGGCAATTTAGCATGGCCAATTCACCTGACCTGCACATCTTTGGACCGTGGGAGGAAACCGGAGCACCCGGAGGAAACCCACGCAGACACGGGGAGAATGTGCAAACTCCACACAGTCTAATCTAGTCCCATTTGCCAGCACTTGGCCCATATCTCTCTAAATCCTTCCTATTCATATACCTATCCAGATCCTTGTTAAATGTTGCAATTGTACCAGCCTCCACCACCTTCGCTGGAGGCTCATTCCATACACGCACCACCCTCTGAGTGAAAAAGTTGCCCCTTAGGTCTCTTTGAAATCTTTCCCCTCTCACCCGAAACCTATGCCCTCGAGTTCTGGACTCCCCCACCCCAGGGAAAAGAATTTGTCTATTTATCCTATCTGTGCCCCACATAATTTTGTAAACCTCTATAAAGTCACCCCTCAGCCTTCGACACTCCAGGGAAAACAGCCCCAACCTATGTTGCCTCTCCCTGTAGCTCAAATCCTCCAACCCTTGCAACATCCTTGTAAATCTTTTCTGAACCCTTTCAAGTTTCACAATATCCTTCCAAGAGGAGGGAGACCAGAACTGCACACAATATTCCAAAAGTGTCAAAAAGTGTGGCGCTGGAAAAGCACAGCTGGTCAGGCAGCACCTAATAAGCAGGAGAGTTGATGTTTCGAGCATAAGCCCTTCATCATAAATGTCGGGGGGGGGGGGGGGCAAGGCAGCTGAGAGATAAATGGAAGGGGGGTGAGCTGGGGAGAGTTGTCTGGGAATGCGGTAGGTAAATGAAGGTGCGGGGTGATCATAACTGGTTGGAGCGGAGGATAGAGTGGATAGGTGGGGAGAAAGATGGACAGGTAGGACCGTTCAAGAGGGCAGTACCGAGTTGGAAGGTTGGATCTGGGATAAGGTCGGGGGGAGAGGGAGGTGAGGAAACTGGTGAAATGAACATTGATCCCGTGTGGTTGGAGGGTCCCAAGGCACAAGTTGAAATGTTCTTCCTCTAGCCGTTGGTGGATAGAATTTGGCGGTGGAGGATGCCCAGGATTTGCATATCCTTGGCAGAGTGGGAGGGGTAATTTAAGTTTTCGGCCACGGGACGGTGGGGTTGTTTAGTGCGTCTGTCCCAGAGATGTTCTCTGAAACCTTCCACAAGTTCCCCAATGTAGAGGAGACCACACCGAGAGCAATAGATATTGAAGATGATGTGTATGGAGGTGCAGGAAACTCTCTGTCAGATGTGGAAGGATCCTTTGGGGTCTTGGATGAAGGTGAGGGGGGAGCTGTGGGCACAGGTTTTCCGCCTCTTGCTGTGGCAAAGGAAAGTGGTGGGAGTGGAGGTTGGGTTGTGAGGGAGGCATGGACCGAACAAAGGAGTTGTGGAAGGAATGGTCTCTGCAGAACCTCTGTTGCCAGGCACCAGCTTGCGAACACCACCTCCTACTGCCCCCTCGACCACGACCTCATGTCGCATCACGAATTCCCAGATCATCACCTCATGGGATCACCCACTAACAACCTCCAACCTCATAGTCCTGGAACCTCACACTGCCCGGTTCTACCACTCACCCAAAATGCACAAACCTGACTTCAAGGGCTGCAATTTCCCCTCCCACATGGACAGCGATGTCCTCCAGCGCATCTCCTCCATTTCCCGTACCTCTGCCCTTGAACCACACCCCTCCAATCACAACAAGGATAGATTCCCTGGTCCTCACCTTCCACCCCTCCAGCCTCTGGATACATCACATCATCCTTTCCCATTTCTGCTACCTAAAAATTGAGCCCACCACCAGAGATGCATTTCCCTCCCCACCACTATCTGTGTTGTGCAAAGACCATTCCCTCAGTGACTCCCTTGTGAGGTCCATAACCCCCTCCCAACCCACCCTCCACTCCCAGCACCTTCCCTTGCCACCACAAGAGGTCTAATACCTGCGCCTCCACCTCTCCCTCTCACCTCCATCCAAGCCTAAAGGATCCTTCCACATCCGGCAGAGATTTTCCTGCACCTCCACACATGTCATTCACTGTGTCTGTTGGTCTCGATATGGTCTCCTCTTCAGTGGGGAGAGTGGACACTTACTTGCAGAATGTTTCACAGAACATTTCAGAGAATGTTTCTGGGGCACATTCACTAAACAACCACAGTGTCCTTTGGCCAAACGCTTCAACTCCCCCTTCCACTCTGCGAAGGACATAAGAGTCGTGGGCCTTCTTCACCGCCAAATTCTAGTCAACTGATGGATGGAGGAAGAATACCTCATCTTGTGCCTTAGCACCCTCCAAACACAAAGCACCGATGTTGATTTCACCAGTTTCCTCAACTCCCCTCCCCCAACCATATCCCAGATCCAACCCTCCAACTTGGCACCATCCCCTTACACTGTTCTACCTGTCCATCTTCCCGCCTACCTATCCACTCCACCCTTCGCTCTGACCTATCACTTACACCTCCACCTTTATCTACCTATCACATTCCCATCTACCTCCCCCCCCCCCCCAAGCCCCATCCCTCTCCCACTCCTACTTATGTCTCAGTCCCCTTGGGCCCCCTACCACTTTCCTGATAAACTCTACTGCTCCTTGGATGCTGCCTGACTGGCTGTGCTTTTTCAGCTCCACAAATTTTGACTCTGATTTCTAGCATCTGCAGTCCTCACTTTCTCCTAATATTCCAACAGTGGCCTAATCAATGTCCTGTACAGCTGCAACGAGACCTCCCAACTCCTGTACTCGATACTCTATCCAATAAAGGAAAGACTATTAAACGCCTTCTTCACTATCCTATCTACTTGCGGCTCCACTTTCAAGAAATAATGAACCTGCACTCCAAGACTCTTTAGATTACTTACATTAGATTAGATTACTTACAGTGTGGAAACAGGCCCTTCGGCCCAACAAGTCCACACCGACCCACAACCCACCCAGACCCATTCCCCTACACTTACCCCTTCACTTAGCACTATGGGCAATTTAGCATGGCCAATTCACCTAACCTGCACATTTTTGGACTGTGGAGGAAACCCACGCAGACATGGGGAGAATGTGCAAGCTCCACACAGTCGCCTGAGGTGGGAATTGAACCCGGGTCTCTGACGCTGTGAGGCAGCAGTGCTAACCACGGTGCCACCGTGCCTCCCATCTCTTTGTTCAGCAACACTCTCCAGGACCTTACAATTAAGTGGATAAGTCCTGCTCTGATTTGCTTTTCCAAAATGCAGCACCTCACATCTATCTAAATTAAACACCATCTGCAACTCCTCAGCCCATTGGCTCATCTGATCATGATCCCGCTGTACTCTGAGGTAACCTTCTTTGCTGTCCACTACACCTCCAATTTTGTGTCATCTACAAACTTACTAATTATGCCTCCTATATGTACATCCAAATCATTGAGATAAATGACGAAAAGCAGTGGACCTAGCACCAATCCTCATGGCACAGCAGGCTCCAGTCTGAAAAGTAACCCTCCACCACCATCCTCCGTCTTCTACCTTCAAGCCAGTTCTATATCCAAATTGCTAGATCTCCCTGTATTCCATGAGACCTAACCTGTTAACCAGTCTCCCATGGGGAACCTTATCAAACACCTTACTGATGTCCATATAGATCACGACACACTGCTCTGCCCTCATCAATCCTCTTCGTTACATCTTCAAAAAAACTCAATCAAGTTTGTGAGACATGATTTCCCACACACAAAGCCAGATTGGCTATCCCTGATCTGTCCTTACCTTTCCAAATACATGTAAATTCTGTCCCTCAGGATTCCCTCCAACAACTTGGCCACCATTGAAGTCAGGCTCACTGGTCTGTAGTTCCCTGGCTTATCCTTACCATCCTTCTTAAATAGTAGTACCATGTTTGCCAACCTCCAGTCTTCTGGCACCTCACCTGTGACTATCAATGATACAAATATCTCAGCAAGTGGCCCAGCAATCACTTCTCTAGCTTCCCACAGAATTCTAGGGTAGACCTGATCTGGGCCTGGGGTTTTATCCATTTTTATGCATTTCAAGACATCTAGCACTTCCTCCTCTGTAATATGGACATTTTGCAAAATGTCACCATCTATTTCCCTACATTCTATATTTTCCATGTCCTTCTCCACAGTAAACACTAATGCAAAATACTCATTTAGTATCTCCCCCATCTCCTGTGGTTCCACACAAAGGCTGCTTTGCTGATCTTTGAGGGGCCCTACCCTCTCCCTAGTTACCCTTTTGTCCTTAATATATTTATAAAATCCCTTTGGATTCTTCTTAACCCTATTTGCAAAGGTTATATCATGTTCCTTTTTTACCCTCCTGATTTCCCTCTTAAGTATATTCCTACTGCCTTCATACTGTTCTAAGGATTCACTTGATCTCTGCTATGTGTACTTGACCTATGTTTCCTTCTTTATCTGAACCAAAACCTCAATTTCTCTAGTCATCCATCATTCCCTACACCTTGCCTTTCACCTTAACAGGAAAATATTGTCTCTGGACTCTCATTATCTCATTTCTGAAGGCTTCCCATTTTCCAGCTGTCCCTTTACCTGTGAATGTCTGCTGCCAATTAACTTTTGAAAGTTCTTGTCTAATGCTGTTCAAATTAGCCTTCCTCCATTTTAGAACTTCAACTTTTAGATCCCATCTAACCTATTCTAACGGTATTTTAAAACTGATAGAATTATGGTCTCAGGCCCCAATGTTCACCCCACTGACACCTCAGTCACCTGCCCTGCCGCCTTTCCCAAGAGTAGGTCAAGTTTTGCAAGAAAAGGCAGTAACTGTGCAGATTCACGGCTTGTCAGACAGCAGTATAGGTTTCTTTCTCTGACCATGTGGTCACTGCTTTTGTCTTTTTTCCAACTTTTTAAAGTGCTGTTGTTTTGATGTATTTTCCTCCAAAGTTCCAAAACAATGCAACAGTATATAAAACAGAAATTACTGCTCCTGGAATTCAAGGAAATTACCTCCAACATCTAAAATACTTCAAAAAAGATGCGGCTCTTACAGCTGCAATTTTTTCCGATCCTCCAAATTGGGTTTCCCAGAATCCTACCTTGGTCTGCTTAAATAAATCCAGTAATCAGACTTTCATTTTCCTGCGTATGTACCTTAGACATCAGAGTTAGTAGCTATGTGATCAGCAGCTATGTCATGTTACCCAGTAACCATGTTTAGTTTGTTATTGTAGCTCTAATGGAGATATTGTGGTTGAGTGGTTAAGTCACTGGATTAGTAATTCAGAGGTATAAGCTCTTGGAATATGGGTTTAAATGGCAGCTGGTAGAAGTTAAATTTAATTAATTCAAAAATCAGCAATTGATCATCAGTTGTTGTAAAAATCCATTTAGTTCTCAAATATCACTTCGGGAAGGAAATCTGCTGTCCTTATCTGAAATGGCTTGCAAATGGTGCCAGAATCACAACAGTTTTAGTTCAGTTTTAATTGTGTTCTGAAATTACCCAGTAAGCTAGTTGGTTGTAATCATTAGTGACAGGCAGCAAATGCTGGCCTTGCCAATGACACACACACACACACACACACACACATCATGAAAGAACTTTTAAAATTCCGGCTACTACAGTGGCCTTCTGTCGGATGAGGACATGAGGACCACTGCCAACATATCCTAACTGGCATGACTTGCTGCTGTTAGTCACACTTCAGCTGGATGTAGTGAAACCTTTCGGTTTTGGTGCAGTATAAAGATGAGATGTTCATATTATGTTATCAATGACATCCTGTGCCAGGAAAATATGCAACCCTGGAGAAGCTAAATGCTCACTTTGTGTCTCATGTTTTCCAAGAGACAATGAATTAGAACTCATTCCTATTCAACTTTTGAATAGGATGATCTCCCTTATGCAAAAAGTAGGAGGCAAAGTATAAAATGTGTGTACTTGCAGCTTCAAATTGGAAAGAGCCAGACATAAAAAACATCAGTGCCACTTTGACATTCACAGTCATTCGGGATGCCTCATTGCTGTTCTATGTGTAGAAGATGCCTAGTTTCAATTAAAATTACCTTACTGAATGGATAGATATTAACTCCATATCATTCCGTACAGAAGTTCAGGTAGGGGAATTGCTCCCTAAGCAGATCTAACCTCCTGTTGTCCACTCCTCCACCTCCCTCTTCCAGCAGCTTGACCTGGTCATTTAAGACTGTAAGACTTGGAGAAATAGGAAAGCAGTAGGCCATTTGCCCCCATGAGTCTGCTCCATCATTTTAACAGGACCATGGCTGATCTGCTATACCTCACATCCACTTTCCTGCCCTTTCCCTGTAACCTTTGATTCCCCTGCTGATCAAGAACCTCAATATACACAAGGAGTCTGCCCCCACAGCTGTCTAGGTTCTGGTCATTCACTACATCATACTCTAAGCTGCTAATGCACCATGCAAGTGTACAGAAGACATGAAGTCAGCAAAAAATCCTCAAGTATCTACCACACCACTCTTTGTAATGTTTGGATTTTTAATTAACTGCAGACAGCATCAAATACTTGTAGAATCATAACAACGGCCAGAAACACCAGTTGAAGATGCCTTTTAAGAACAGAACTTCTTTATGGTGGTGGTGAGGGAGCTCCTTTCTACTGCTGAACATGTACTGTCACTGCCCTGCAATGCAGAGTTTAATAACCACTTCCTTGGTGAATCATAGTCACTTAAGATACCACTCCTGACTAAAGTAGAACCAGGCAAAACACTTTCCAAAACCCTTGGTGGATGGAACTTCTATTGGGACATTTCTCTATCTCCTAAATCACATAACTTTTCCTTTGTGTGTGCTCCAAGCTATGTGCAGCTCAAGAGGAATTGCATCTGTATTCCTCAGTCCTGGCTTCAGGCTTTTTATCAAAATGCTCTCCAATTATCACGGTCCAATGCTACTCACTTGTAAATGAAAATGCACCTGACCAGAGAGTTCTATAAAGATATTTTTAAGCATCACTTTTGTAGGAACCTTTATTGGTGTCTATGTGAAAATGTTAACAGGACTTGCAAGGTCGAAAGTGGAAGGAAATCTGTGTTAGATGCTAAATAAAACCAAAAGAACTGTGGATGCTATAAATCAGAAACAAAAACAGAAGTTGCTGGATAAGTTCAGCAGGACTGGTAGCATTTGTGAAGAGATATCAAATTTAACATTTCTGGTTTGGTGACCCTGCCTCAACACTGATAGTAGCGAGGAAAATGTTGGTTTATATGCAAAAGATAGGATGGAGGGAGGGAGTGAGGAGTAAATTATAGATAGGGATAGAGCCCAAAGAGAGAAAAGAACAATTGGAAATTTTGACCTACCCCAGCTCTTCTCTCTTGCAGTAACAATAAAGCTCCCCTTGCCCTTATCCACGATCACACCAGCATCCACATCCAGAAGATCATCAGCCATTTCTGACACCTCCAGCAAGATGCCACCACCAGACCCATATTCCCCTCCTATCCCTTGTCCACCTTCTGCAGGGACCATTCCCTCTGGGACACCCTGACCCACACCTCCTTCATTCCCAACACTGTCCACAGCCCCATGGCACCTCCCTTTGCAACTGCCAAAAGTGTACCATCTGCCCACTTCCCTCTTCCCTCGTCAGTATCCAGGGACCTAAACGTACCTTTCAGGTGGAGCAACACTTTGCTTGCATTTCACACAATCTAGTCTACTGCCTTTGCTGCACACAATGTGGTCTCCTCTACATTGGGGAAACAAAGCGTAGACTGGGTGACCACTTCGCAGAACATCTATGTTCTGCCTTCAAAAAAGACCCTGCGCTTCCAGTTGCCTGACACTTTAACACACCACCCTGTTCCCTGGCCAACATCTCTGTCTCAGGTTTGCTGCAGTGCTCCAGCAAAGCTCAGCGCAAACTGGAAGAACAACACCTTATTTTCCACTTGGGGACGCTGTTCAATCATTTCAGGCTTGAACTCCCCCATGTTCTAGTCCCCGACCACACACACCAAGTCTTGTTATCACAGCCTACCATAACAGACTACCTATTGTTAGCAACGAATAGTCTCCATTAACAGCTATTCACACTCCGAGCCAGAATGTTATCCATTCCTTTGTCTATCCAACTGTTCTCTCTCTCTTTGGGGTCTATTGCTACCTATCATTTACTCCTTACCCCCTCCCGCCCACCCTATCTTCTGCATATAAACCAAAATTCTCCTAGCTACCATCAGTTCTGTGGAAGGGTCACCAAACCCAAAATGTTAACTTGGATTTCTCTTCACAGATCCTGCAAGATTGCTGAGCTTTTCCAGCAGCTTCTGTTTTTGTTTCTGTGTTGGATGATGTTTGACATCAGAACTCACATATTGTACATGCTTCTGTTGTATGCAAACATCTTGCATTTAGCACCTTTGCAACATGGGCAACTGTGTGGACTACACTAGAAGTCTTCACTGGGAACAATCTGATTTACATTTTGTTTAGTTCTTGGCTTCAGTAGCAGTGGCACCAAGGGATCCTCAGAGCTGGTTTTGATTCACTCTGGTCAATTCAGTCCATGACCTATGCTGCAACGCTAGCATTTAAATTAATTTCTCCTTCCTAAAAAAATGGCATACTTTAGTTAGAGTGTGAAAATGTAAAGGTGAAATTGATCATTTAAAAATGAGGAAATTACAAAGTTAAGAGACTTTAACACCCTTTGACACTTTAAATTTCAATACTTTGATTTCCCGTTTCTTGCTTTTATTTTTGTTTGGGAAGGTGGACCAAAGGCAACCAGCTCTCTGATAGAATTTGCTGACATTTTTTGAAAAAATTGTAAGGAGCTTTTAATCGAAAGAATAATTACAATCTCAAGAATTCCATAAATTAATGAGCGTCTCTTCTGAAGAGATGAAAATAATCTATTTCTTCATTTTTATTTCAAACACTTATGATAGAATTATTACAAACAGAGAGTCATAGAGATGTATAGCATGGAAACAGACCCTTCGGTCCAACCCATCCATGCCGACCAAATATCCCAACCCAATCTAGTCCCAAATGCCAGCACCCGGCCCATATCCCTCCAAACCCTTCCTATTCATATACCCATCCAAATGCCTCTTAAATGTTGCAATTGTACCAGCCTCCACCACATCCTCTGGCAGCTCATTCCATACACGTACCACCCTCTGCGTGAAAAAGTTGCCTCTTAGGTCTCTTTTATATCTTTCCCCTCTCACCCTAAACCTATGCCCTCTAGTTCCGGACTCCCCAACCCCAGGGAAAAGACTTCATCTATTTATCTTATCCATGCCCTTCATAATTTTGTAAACCTCTATAAGGTCACCCCTCAGCCTCCAACGCTCCAGGGAAAACAGCCCCAGTCTGTTCAGCCTCTCCCTGTAGCTCAGATCCTCCAACCCTGGCAACGTCCTTGTAAATCTTTTCTGAACCCTTTCAAGTTTCACAACATCTTTCCAATAGGAAGGAGACCAGGATTGCACGCAATATTCCAACAATGGCCTAACCAATGTCCTGTACAGCCGCAACATGACCTCCAAACTCCTGTACTCAATACTCTGACCAATAAAGGAAAGCATACCAAACGCCTTCTTCACTATCCTATCTACCTGCAACTCCACTTTCAAGGAGCTATGAAACTGCACTCCAAAGTCTCTTTGTTCAGCAACACTCCCTAGGACCTTACCATTAAGTGTATAAGTCCTGCGAAGATTTGCTTTCCCAAAATGCAGCACCTCGCATTTATTTGAATTAAACTCCATCTGCCACTTCTCAGCCCATTGGCCCATCTGGCCAAGATCCTGTTGTAATCTGAGGTATCCCTCTTCGCTGTCCACTAGACCTCCAATTTTGGTGTCATCTGCAAACTTACTAATTGTACCTCTTATGCTCACATCCAAATCATTTATGTAAATGACAAAAAGTAGAGGGCCCAGCACAGATCCTTGTGGAACTCCACTGGTCACAGGCCTCCAGTCTGAAAAACAACCCTCCACCACCACCCTCTGTTTTCCTCCTTTGAGCCAGTTCTGTATCCAAATGGCTAGTTCCCCCTGTATTCCATGAAATTCAATGATATGTTTAGTGTGAATAATAATGTAAATTAACAAATAGCGGGCAGAAGAGGTCACATACTGACTTAATTTTACAATATAAGTATTCAAACTGGGTATTCATTCAAGCAATCCATTTGACATTCCAAAAGGGACAGGTCAGTGACAATCTTCTTTTCCTAATGTATATTACCTGTTGAAATTGTTTTCAGCTATGTGGTCTTTTCATCCCTATTGTGTTAAAATCAAGGAATATTATACCTTTTTCCAATTAATTTCACCTTCTACTGAACTAACTAGTTGTACATGAGTTTCCTGCCTGAACCAAATTACATTTTTGAAAGTAAATCTTTCCTGAGCCCTGCACATTTCTGGCAGCCAGATTTAGACATCAGTTTGAGGACCTCACGAGAATCATTCAGAATGAGGGGATGCTTCTGAAACAACCTTCAGAAAGGTAATACACAGGAGACTGGTGAATTCCAACATTGGAGGGTGACAAATTGAGTGACAACCTGGTTAGAGAGTAGAAAACAAACAGTCAGAATGAAGACTGGTTCGTTGAAGCTATTGCACGTTTCTGAAACATAGACAGAAAGTGCTGGATACTCAACAGGTCTGGCAGCATCATAGAGGGAGCAGCAGACTTAACATTTGGGCCCTCTGTCCCTTTGTCAGAACTGAAAATAGCTGGGAAATTTTCTGTTGATGGGTGGGGTAGGGGTGAGGGGAGAGAATAGAGTACATGGAGATGGTGTCCAGAGAGAGAATAGAAGGCCAGGTAAACCATGTGGCTGCTGATGATATGCTGAAAGAGAGATAATTACTAGGAGGGTGCTCCTTTTTTTTTTACTGGTTTTGCCTTCTGGGTGGTGCACAAATGCTATCTTCCTCGGCATCAAACCCTGAAATATCAGAATGGGCCTCCTGCTCCACAGCAGGTGACATTTTACACAAAGTTGAACATCACAGTACGAACTATTGTCTTGTGAACTAGAGAGCTACCTAATTGAATTCAGCAATATGGAGTCATGCATTGTCCAGGTTGTGGTTGTTGGAGGCTATTCATCTCACTCCAGGACATCTCCTGAGAAGTGTCCTAGACCCAACCACCTTCAGCTGCTTCATCAATGATCTTCCCTCCATCAAAAGGTCAAAAGTGGGAATGTTCACCCATAACCAAACGATGTTCAGCACCATATGTTACTTCTCAGATATTGAAGCAGTCCTTGTGCAACAAGAACTGGACAATACCCAAGCTTGGGCTGACAAATGGCAAGTAACATTTGTGCCACACAATTGCCAAGCAATGACTGTCTCTTATTGGAGATAATCTAACTAGCCCTCCCTAAACATTTAATGCATTAGCATTGCTAAGTTCCCCCTATCCAAATATTCTGGGGGGTTACCACTGATCAGAAACTTAATTGAATTTACCATTTTAAATACACTGGCTACAAATGTAGGTCAGAGGCTCGGAATACTGCAATGATTAATTCACTTCCTGATTCCACCATCAACAAGGCACAAGTCAGGAATGTGATGGAATACCCTCTGGGTGCCTGGATAGAATATAGAACATGAAATAGTACAGTGCAGTACAGGCCCTTCAGCCCTCAATGCAGTATCAACCTTTTATCCTACTCCAAGATTAAACTAATGTACATACCCTAGCTTTTACTATCACCCCTGCACCTATCCAAGAGTCGCTTAAATGTCCCTAATATATCCAACTTTATAACCATAGCTGGCAGTGCATTCCAGGCACCCACCACTCTCTGTGTAAAGAACCTACCTCTGACATCTCCCCATAACCTTCCTCCAATCACCTTTAAATTATGCCCCCTCATGATAGCCATTTCCACTCTGGGAAAATGTCTCTGGCTATCCACTTCATCTATGCCTCTCATCATCTTGTACACTTCTACCAAGTCACCTCTCATCTTTCTTCACTCCAATGAGAAAAGCCTTCCCTCCCTCAACCTTTCTTCATAAGACATGCCCTTGAATCCAGGCAACATCCTGGTAAATCTGTTCTGCACCCTCTCTAAAGCTTCCATGAACTCCCTACAATGAGGCAACCAGAACTGAACACAATATTCCAAGTGTGGTCTAACCAGGGCTTAAAAGAGTTGCAGCATAACCTCACGGCTCTTAAACTCAGTCCCCATTTAATGAAAGCCAACATGCCACAGGCCTTCTTAACAATCCTATCAACTTGGGTGGCAACTTTGAGGGATCTATGGACATAGACCCCAAGATCCTTCTGTTCCTCCATACTGTCAAGAATCCTGCCCTTAACCCTGTATTCTGCATTCAAATTTGACCTTCCAAAGTAAATCACTTCACACTTTTCAAGATTGAACTCCATCTGCCACTAATCAGCCCAGTTCTGTATCCTGTCAATGTCCCGTTGCAACCAACAACAGCCGTCCACACTATCCACAACTCCACTAACCTTCATGTCATCAGCAAACATACGAACCCACCCTTCCACTTCCTCATCCAAGTCTTTTATAAAAATCACAGAGGTTATGCGCACATGAAGCTTGACTCCATCCAAAACAAACAACCCACTTGAATGGCATCACATCTACATGCAGTAACTGCAGTGTCCTACTATCTACAAGATGCATGATAGAAATTTGCCCAAGATCCTTAGACTGACCTTCCAATCCCACAACCACTTTCATCTAGAAGGACAAAGGCAGCAGATACTTGGGCACACCATCATATACAAGCTCCCCTCCAAACATATTGACTTGGAAATATATCACCATTCCTTCTGTGTCACCAGGTCAAATTTCCGGAGTTCCCTCCTGAAGGGTGTTGTTGGTGTACCGACAGCACATGGGGACTGCAGTAGTTCAAGAATGCAGCTCATCACCATCTTCTCAAAGGCAATAAATGCTGGCCAGCCAGTGATGCTTAGAACCCACAAAAGAATACCGAAGTAAAAGTATTGAACACAACAGTAGTGGCAAGTTCTGAAGCATTCTGTCATGTAACCTGAATAATATCTTCCTTTATTCCTTCTGTAGATGTTTTAGGGTTGGTATGTGGATAGATGAATCCACACATTTTCTCTTTTTTGCATAACTCTAAGGTTCTGCTTGAACCCATCAAGGCTCCCAACTCCCCTTTCTAAAGTATTAAGATTGGATGAGGAGTGAGAATCAGTTCTACATTTTTTCACACTCTCTCTAGGTCAATCACAACAGATATTTTTATTTTTATAACAGCTGTCAAAATTCAGTCAAACCATAGATCACCAAAAATAAATGAAGGGGCTAATTACTAATGTTTTCTTGAGTGAAAGAAAGAGTAACTTTATTACCTAAAAACTCTGAGAAAAAGTAAAATGTGAAATAAAACACACACAAATATGGGTAACAAAAGAGAGACTGATACATCATTTCAAAGTTCTTTGAGTTTTTGTCGAGTTGGAGTTTAAACCTGAGGCCACAATTGACTTATTGTTCAGTCATAGCTGAAGCAGTAGCAGAATCTGTAGGTCTTCAACTTCTTGGTGAATGGTTGTTTTCTGAAGTTTCTTTTATACTTTTCCAAGATGATAATAGTAACAATCAGGGAGAGAGAAAGTTTCACTTCTTATTATTGCAAATTCATTTTCCTCTCTCTGCTCTGCTGTTGAAAAGTAGCCATTGAAATCTAGTTCAGTGTGTATTCAAGAGTCTAGCTCCATTTTCCTTCCAAGCTAAGTAACTGGTGATTTTTTTCATCCCTGAAAATGCTACATTAATGTAGGGAGGTACAATTTCTTGACGATGTATCGGTTGTCTGGTTTCAATGTCTTAAGATAAAAATAATAATTCCAGTTCACCCAGTTCTCTTTTACATGGGTCTCCTGAAGCTTATTTTAAGAAATGGTACAGTGACTTAAACAGCTATTTTGGTTCTTTGTTTCGTCCTTTTCAAAAACCAGTTTAGTCAGTTAACTCATTTGGTTGGATGGCTAGTTTGTGATGCAGTGATATTAACAGCTGATATGCACCAGCTGAGGTTACCATGAAGGACTTTTCCTTCTCAATCTCTCCCCTTGCCTGTGATGTGCAACTAGTTTGGATAGTTCAGATTTTGCCAGTTGTATCTAGGAAGGATTCCTGGCTCAATATGTAGATAGGCCGACTTGAGAGGAGGTATTTTGGGTTTAGTGCTTGGCAACAAACCAGGTCCGGTGTCAGACATTTTGGTGGAAGAGCATTTTGGTGATAGTGATCAGAACTCGCTGACCTTCACAATAGTCATGGAGAGGGATAGGAGCAGAAAGTATGGAAAGGACTTAATTGGGGAGGGGGAATTACAATGCTGTTGGGCAGGAACTGGGGCACCTAAATTGGGAACAGATATTCTGAGGTAAATGCATGACAGAAATGAGGAGGTTATTTAGGGAGCACTTGCTGCAAGTGCTGGATAAGTTTGTCCAACTGAGGCAAGGAAGAGATGGTAGGGCAAAGGAACCTTGGGTGATAAGGGATGTAGAACATCTAGTCAAGAGGTAGAAGGAAGCTTACTTAAGGTTGAGGAAGCAAGGATCAGACAGGGTTGTAGTGGGTTACAAGGTAGTCAGGAAGGAACTGAAGAATGGACTTAGGAGAGCTAGAAGGGGGCATGAAAAAGTCCTGGAGGGTAGGATTAAGGAAACTCCCAAGATGTTCTACACAAGAGGATGGCCAGAATGATGGTAAGGTTGGTCAGTGATAGTGAGAGAATTTGTGCCTGGAGTTGGAAGAGGTAGGGGAGGTCCTTAATGAACACCTTGCTTCAGTATTCACTAGTGAGAGGGACCTTATTGTTTGTGAGAACAGTGTAAAACAGACTGATACCCTTGAACAAGTTGATGATAAGAAGAATGATGTGCTGGAAATTTTGCAAAATATGAGAATAGATAAAGCCCCTGGGCCAGATGGAATATAACCCAAGCTTAATACGGGAAGCCAAGGAAAGAGATTGATGCACACCCTTGGTGGTGATAGTAATGCCATATGATTGGAGGGTGGAAAATTTTAATCCCTTGTTCAATAAAGGGAATAGAGATAACCCTGGGAATTACAGACCGATCAGTCATACTTTGGTGGTGGGCAAATTATTGGAGGGGATTCTGAAAGACAGGATTTATGATTACTTGGAAAAGCATAGTTTGATTAGAAATAGTCAGCATGGCTTTGTGAGGGTAGATCATGCCTCACAAGCCTTATTGAATTCTTTGAGGATGTGACAAAACACATTGATGAAGGTAGAGCAGCGGATGTGGTATACATGGATTTTAGCAAGGCATTTGATGAGGTTCTCCATGGTAGGAGAACCATTCAGAAAGTAGGGAGGCATGGGACACAGGGAAATTTGGCTGTCTGGATACAGAATTGGCTGGCAGATGGAAAGTATTCAGCCTGGAGCTTGATGACCAGGGTGTTCTGCAGGGGTCTGTTTTGGGACCTCTGCTCTTTGTGATTTTTATAAATGACACAGATGAGGAAGTGGGTGGGTTAGCAAGTTTGCCAATGACTTAAAGTTTGATAGAGTTGTGGATAGTGCAGATGGCTGTTGTAGGTTGGTATGGGATATTGACAGGATGCAGAGCGGGGCTGTGAAGTGGCAGATGAAGTTCAAACTTGAAAAGTGTGAAATGATTCATTTGGAAGGAC
Organism: Chiloscyllium punctatum; assembly: GCF_047496795.1. Classification (NCBI taxonomy): domain Eukaryota; kingdom Metazoa; phylum Chordata; class Chondrichthyes; order Orectolobiformes; family Hemiscylliidae; genus Chiloscyllium; species Chiloscyllium punctatum. Next base: position 99,013,355 of record NC_092739.1, on the reverse strand, counting down.
AAATTTGAATGCAGATTACAGGTTTAAAGGCAGAATTCTTGCAGTGTGGAGGAACAGAGGAATCTTGGGGTCCATGCCCATAGATCCTTCAAAGTTGCTACCCAAGTTGATAGGGTTGTTTAGAAGGCGTATGGTGTGTTGGCTTTCATTAGCGGGGGATTGACTTTAAGAGGTGCGAGGTTATGCTGCAGCTCTCTAAAGCCCTGGATAGGCCACATTTGGAATTTGGGTTATGTTCTACTCGCCTCATTATAGGAAAGATGTGGAAGCTTTAGAGAGGGTGCAGAACAGATTTATTTGGATTTGAGGGCATGTCTTCTGAAGAAAGATTGAGGGAGCGAGGGCTTTTTGCATTGGAGCGAAGAAGGATAAGAGGTGACTTAATAGAGGTGTACAAGATGATGAGAACCATAAATAGAGTGGATGGCAGGGACATTTTCCCAGGGCGGAAATGGCTATCGTGAGGGGGCATAATTTTAAGGTGATTGGAGGAAGCTTTAGGGGAGCTGTCAGAGGTAGGTTCTTTACACAGAGATGGTGGGTGTGTGAAATGCACTGCCAGCAGTGGTAGTAGAGTCAGATACATTAGGAACATATAAGTGACTCTTGGATAGGCGTATGGATGTAGTAAAATGAAGGGTATGTAGATTAGTTTGATCTTGATTAAAGAACTTGAGTATAACAATAAGTTTCTGTAAGTTAAAATTTATTGCAATATTAATAAGCATACAAACATCACTACACTACAATCCTAAGTTAAATGAGCACTAAAATATGCTCCCTTTCAAGTAAAATCAGCACTTATGAATTAACTTACACATATCTGTACTCTACTCCCTTTTTAAACTGAATTGCCATCGTACTCACAAACACTGTCTGTATTATTTCTAATCTGCACCTACATTGAATAGCAACATCAGTGAAGTTTCTGTTTCTGCTTCTGTTTCAGACCCTGCTGAACCTTCAGCTTAGTTGTCTCATTTAAGTTCATTCAATTCTCTTAATAAGGAAAGGTCACTGAACTCAAAATGTTAACTCTGTTTTCTCTCCACAGATGCCGTCAGGCCTGCTGAGTTTCTCCAGCGGTTTCTGTTTTTATTTGATTCAGATCTCCAGCATCCACAGTTCTTTGTTTTATTCTCTTACTAAACTTATTTTCTCCGCGCTGCTGTGACTGCCAACTGCTACTTTTTCTCATCTGTTTCAGCTGTTATTGCCATCATCCAGCATTCTTACCACTAAAACATGTTTCTTAAAATTACAGCAAAAAAAAATTACCAAAACTCCACCCTAAATGTGTGTCTTACATGATTTATCAATCTCATATCCTGATTCATGAATAATGCATTGACACGTGAAGATGTCTTCTCGTGGTGAGATCTTGGTCAGTTATACTTCAATGAAACTGGTCACTGGTTCATGAGCGGTCCATCAAGTAATGAAGATGGATTCAGCAGGGAATATCAAGTGAGTCTCATTTGAATCAAAATATTCTTTTAGATTAAAATATTGAAGTCAGATGCAGTGCCTGCAAATCTGTGGACATTATAACAGTTCTATAGTTTGCAGATGTCCGTTGTGTGATCTGATGGCTTTGTTACCTGTCTCTTGACTATTACAGTGGAGTCAAGATATATTGTGGAAGATGCATTCCTGCACAATGCCACAAATGGTGAATTGCAAATCACAGAAATGATTTATAATTGAAGTTAAAGAGATAGATTCCAACCATCCAAAGGTGTGACAACAGCAGCATACAGAGCAAGCTGAAATTCACTAAAGTTAGTGTTTTCAATAAATACAAAGATTTTCCAGTGGAGAAATAGTTTAATAAACATAGAATAATAAGGGCTTGTATTACACATTTTTAAAAATAAAGTGAAATTGGTAGATCAAAATGTTGTGGGCTCGTATGTATAGAAAGAACTTCAGAGTTCCGTCAGTGTATCATCAACATTAAGGGTTAGAAAATTCTACTTCTATGGCCATTTCTTCATTTGTATCTTTCCTACCTGAACTGCATATAAATGGGCATTACTACCACAATAGATGGCATGGTGCACAGAATAAAAAAGTGTAGGTAAATGAATTCAGAAATCATAAATACGTGAGTGGCTGAAGTTGGCTGTATTTTGCAAAAGTCACTCGATGTGTAATTCAGGCTTGATTTGGTTTTGATTTAATTTATTATTGTCACATGTACCTAAGTACAGTGAAGTTTTGTTTTGTGTGCAGTGTAGCAGATCATAACACACAAAGACACCAAGATTGGGTGATTGAACAGAGCGAAGAATACAAAGGTAAGGCTGCAAAGAAGGTGTCCAAAAAGCAAGATCAACATTCGATTTGAAATTTAAAAGGTCTATTCAGAAGTCTAATAACAGTGGGGAAGAAGCTGTTCTTGAATCTGTTGGTACATGTGGTTAAGCTTTTGTATCTTCTGCCTGACCGAAGAATTTGGAAGCGATTATGACCAAGATGGGAGGGGTCTTTAATGACGTCAACTGCCTCCATGGCAACAAGAAGTGTGGATGGAGTCAACGTATATAAGATTGGCTTGCATGATGGTCTGGCCTATGTTCACAATTTCCTGTCATTTCTTATGGTCCTTGGCAGAGCATGATGCACGCAGATAGAATGCTTTGTATGGTGCATCTGTAAAAGTTAGTGACAGTCCTGACGCACATGTCGAATTTCCTTACCTTCTTAAGAAGAGGCGTTGCACCTTCATGACTGTCGTGTCAACGTAGATGATCCAGTTCAGATTGTAAGTGATCGTCACTCTTAGGAACGTGATGCTTTTGGCCCTCTCCATCTCAGCTCCATTGATGTAAATAGGGACACGTCCTTCTCCTTATTTCTTGGAGTCAATTATCAGCTCTTCAGTGTTTCCAAGCAATGCTGGGAAGTTGAATTCAGCCAATTTCTAAAACTTGTCCATTATGAATAGACTTTCTTTTTGCAGTTTCTGTTCTTTCTTGGTTTTTACACACTAGTCTTTTGAAGTTGAATGCATCTTTGCTGAAGAACTTATTAGATCGTGCAGTCCATGGATCACAAACACTGTCAAACACCTAAACACTGCAGGACTGTTGGGTAGTAATTTTGTGAGGACAGAATGCTAGATGAAGTGCAATTCAAGTGAGGAAGAGTTGGCGGATCAGAAATGGAAACAGCTGCTCGGGCTTCCAGCCCACGGTGACAGTTAACCAGCCAGTTGGTCTCAGTGGTGGGAACCCAAACATATTGCATGGCAGTGGGCCACAAATTTGCTCAGTGCAGAAGGGAAGCATACCACTTCAGTGGAGAGGGGGTGCTGTTCATCCATCAAACACAATCAGCAAGGACTGGAGGCTATTTGGGCACCATCAATGCTGGGATTGGAGAAATGAGAAAAGGTACAATCAAGTCCCTCACTGTAGACTGCGTTCTAGATGTGAAAAGAGTCCAGTAGCAAAGCAATACAGTCACTGTATGAAATCTAATAGCAGCAGTTGCCTTTGTTCTAATATTAAACAGCAGATAACATTTCTCAGCCATGTCAGAGCCCCCTACAGGAATAATAGATTTTACAGGGCACAAAAAGAACAAAAATAATCTGTACAGTATTTCTGTTTCATTGTCAATATAGTAAAATAACCCAGGGTGTTTCTCATAAACATTGCTGAAGAAAAATAGACTCCAAGCCACATTAGGAGGTTAAATAGGCACGTTTTACAGAATGGCTGAAAGGAGGAAAAAGATTTAGGGATGGAAATTCAAAGCTTAGGACTTGGACAGCTGAAGGCACAACTGTCAGCAGTGTGGTGATTTGCAGTGCCTCTGAAACCAAATTGGGGGGAGCACAAACATCTCAGTGTTGGGGACCACAGTGGAGAGAGAAGCCATGGAATTTTGTAAAAGCAAGAATTTAAAAATTGAGAGCTGCTGGAACAGGAGCCAGTTTAGGTCAGCAAACAGCTGGGAGATGAGTGAACAGAACATGAGTTAGGACTCTGGTTGCAATGTTTAGGATGAGATCAAATTTACGAAGAGTGAAAAATAAAAGACCAGCCAGGAGTGCATTGAACCAGGTAGGTCCAGAGAGAACCCAGGCATGGTTGAAGGTTTTGGCACCAGATGGATTGAGACTAGGATGAAGTTGGGCAATTTTGTGGAGATTAAAGTAGGTCATCTTGATGATGAACTAAGTCAGTTAATTAAATACAGCACAAAATTTGCAATCTTGTTCAAACTCAGACAGTTGTCAGAGGGAGGGGTGGAATCAGTGGCTAGGGATGGGAGTTTGTGGTTGGGGGCGGAAGACAATTCATAGCGCACACTGTGAAAATAAGAAGACATACACAGAGAAATTTGCAGACAGATCTGGAGATAAATAATTAGCTCCTGTCCGGTAAAAAAAAGGTCCAATGCCACATGCCAGTAATTACTTGCCCTTAACATCTTCCGTCCAGTGCAAAGCCATCAGCAAAAGAAAATTATGTGATCAAAAGATGCATAGCCAGAAACATTGATAGAAGCATGATTACATAATTTTTAAAAGATCAGTGAATTATTTTTTTAAAAATGTGTGAGTAATGGAGTTATGGCGAACTCTTTTCAGAAAGCTTGGACAGGTATAATGAACTATATGTGGGTTAAAAATTCCACAATTTTGTATCAATGTATAATTTACAGTCATATAGAGTCATAGAGATGTACAGCATGGAAACAGACCCTTTGGTCCAACCTGTCCATGCCGACCAGATATCCCAACCCAATCTAGTCCCATCTGCCAGGCCCATATCCCTCCAAACCCTTTCTATTCATATACCCATCCAAATGTTTCTTAAATGTTGCACATCCACCACATCCTCTGGCAGCTCATTCCATACACGTACCACCCTCTGCATGAAAACGTTGCCCCTTAGGTCTCTTTTATATCTTTTCCCTCTCACACTAAACCTATGCCCTCTAGTTCTGGACTCCCCAACCCCAGGGAAAAGACTTTGTCTATTTATCCTATCCATGCCCCTCATAATTTTGTAAACCTCTATAAGGTCACCCCTTAGCCTCCGACGCTCTAGGGAAAACAGCCCCAGCCTGTTCACCCTCTCCCTATTGCTCAAATCCTCCAACCCTGGCAACATCTTTGTAAATCTTTTCTGAACCCTTTCAAGTTTCACAACATCTTTCCGATAGGAAGGAGACCAGAATTGCAAGCAACATTCCAACAGTGGCCTAACCAATGTCCTGTACAGCCTCAACATGACCACCCAACTCCTGTACTCAATACTCTGACCAATAAAGGAAAGCATACTAAATACCTTCTTCACTATCTACCTGCGACTCCACTTTCAAGGAACTACAAACCTGCACTCCAAGGTCTCTTTGTTCAGCAACACTCCCTAGGACGTTACCATTAAATGTATAAGTCCTGCTAAGATTTGCTTTCCCAAAATGCAGCACCTTGTATTTATTTGATTTAAACTCCATCTGCCACTTCTCAGCCCATTGGCCCATCTGGTCCAGATCCTGTTGTAATCTGAGGTAACCCTCTTCGCTGTCTACTACACCTCCAATTTTGGTGTCATCTGCAAACTTACTAATTGTATCTCTTATGCTCACATCCAAATCATTTATGTAAATGTTCAAAGTTTGGGAGAAGATTTGTAGCTCGGGTGCTCGTTGTTGTGGTTCTGTTCGCCGAGCTGGGAATTTGTCTTGCAGACGTTTCGTCCCCTCTCTAGGTGACATCGTCAGTGCTTGGAAGCCTCCTGTGAAGCGCTTCTGTGCTGTTTCCTCCGGCATTTATAGTGGCCTGTCTCTGCCGCTTCCGGTTGTCAGTTCCAGTGGCCGGTATATTGGGTCCAGGTCGATGTGTTTGTTGATAGAATCTGTGGATGAGTGCCATGCCTCTAGGAATTCCCTGGCTGTTCTCTGTTTGGCTTGCCCTATAATGGTAGTGTTGTCCCAGTCGAATTCATGTTGCTTGTCGTCTGTGTATGTGGCTACTAAGGATAGCTGATCGTGTCGTTTCGTGGCTAGTTGGTGTTCGTGTATATGGATCGTTAACTGTCTTCCTGTTTGTCCGATGTAGTATTTTGTGCAGTCCTTGCATGGGATTTTGTACACTACATTAGTTTTGCTCATGTTGGGTATCGGGTCCTTCGTTCTGGTGAGTTGTTGTCTGAGCGTGGCTATTGGTTTGTGTGCTGTTATGAGTCCTAGTGGTCACAGTAGTCTGGCTGTCAGTTCGGAAATGCTCCTGGTGTATGGTAGTGTGGCTAGTCCTTTGGGTTGCGGCATGTCCTCGATCCGTTGTCTCTCCCTTAGCTTCACAGGAGGCTCCCAAGCACTGAGGATGTCACCTAGACAGGGGACGAAAAGTTTGCAAGATAAATTCCCAGCTCGGCGAACAGAACCAAAACAATTTATGTAAATGACAAAAAGTAGAGGGCCCAGCACCAATCCTTGTGGCACTCCACTGGTCACAGGCCTCCAGTCTGAAAAACAACCCTCCACCACCACCCTCTGCCTTCTACTTTTGAGCCAGTTCTGTATCCAAATGGCTAGTTCTCCCTGTATTCCATGAGATCTAACATTGCTAATCAGTCTCCCATGGGGAACCTTGTCGAACACCTTACTGAAGTCCATGTAGATCACATCTACTGCTCTGCCCTCATCAATCCTCTTTGTTACTTCAAAGAACTCAATCAAGTTTGTGAAATATGATTTCCCACACACAAAGCCATGTTGACTATCCCTAATCAGTTCTTGTCTTTCCACATGCATGTACATCCTGTCCCTCAGGATTCCCTCCAATAACTTGCCCACCACTGAGGACACGCTTGTCTTTACCACCCTTCTTAAACAGTGGCACCATGTTTGCCAACCTCCAGTCTTCCTGCACCTCACCTGTGACTATCGATGATACAAATATCTCAACAAGAGGCCCAGCAATCACTTCTCTAGCTTCCCACAGAGTTCTCGAGTACACCTGATCAGATCCTGGGGATTTATCCACCTTTAACCGTTTCAAGACATCCAGTACTTCCTCCTCTGTAATATGGACATTTTGCAAAATGTCACCATCTATTTCCATACAGTCTATATCTTCCATATCCTTTTCTACAGTAAATACTGATGCAAAATATTCATTTAGTATCTCCCCCATTTACTATGGCTCCACACAAAGGCTGCCTTGCTGATCTTTGAGGGGCCCTATTCTCTCCCGAGTTACCCTTTTGTCCTTAATATATTTGTAAAAACCCTTTGGATTCTCCTTAATTCTATTTGCCAAAGCTATCTCATGTCCCCTTTTTGCCCTCCTGATTTCCCTCTTAAGTATACTCCTACTTTCTTTATAGTCTTCTAAGGATTCACTCGATCTATCCTGTCTGTACCTGACATATGCTTCCTTTTTCTTAACCAAACCCTCAATATCTTCAGTCATCCAGCATTCCCTATACCTACCAGCCTTCCCTTTCACCCTGACAGGAATATACTTTCTCTGGATTCTTGTTATCTCATTTCTGAAGGCTTCCCATTTTCCAGCCGTCCCTTTACCTGCGAACATCTGCCTCCAATCAGCTTTCGAAAGTTCTTGCCTAATACCATCAAAATTGGCCTTTCTCCAATTTAGAACTTCAACTTTTAGATCTGATCTATCCTTTTCCATCACTGTTAAAACGAATAGAATTATGGTCGCTGGCCCCAAAGTGCTCCCCCACTGACACCTCAGTCACCTGCTCTGCCTTATTTCCCAAGAGTAGGTCAAGTTTTGCACCTTCTCTAGTAGGTACATCCACATACTGAATCAGAAAATTGTCTTGTACGCACTTAAGAAATTCCTCCCCATCTAAGCCTTTAACACTATGGCAATCCCAGTCGATGTTTGGAAAGTTGAAATCCCCTACCATAACTACCCTATTATTCTTAAGATAGCTGAGATCTCCTTACAAGTTTGTTTCTCAATTTCCCTCTGACTATTAGGGGGTCTATAATACAATCCCAATAAGGTGATCATCCCTTTCTTATTTCTCAGTTCAACCCAAATAACTTCCCTGGATGTATTTCCAGGAATTTCTTCTCTCAGCACAGCTGTAATGCTATCCCTTATCAAAAATGCCACTCCCCTTCCTCTCTTGCCTCCCTTTCTATCCTTCCTGTAGCTTTTGTATCCTGGAACATTAATCTGCCAGTCCTGCCCATCCCTGAGCCATGTTTCTGTAATTGCTATGATATCCCAGTCCCATGTTCCTAACCATGCCCTGAGTTCATCTGCCTTCCCTGTTAGGTCCCTTGCATTGAAATAAATGCAGTTTAATTTATTAGTCCTACCTTGTCCCTGCCTGCCTTGACTGTCTGACTCACTTCTGTTCTCAGCTGTACCCGTCTCAGATCGATCTCTTTCCTCACTATCTCCCTGGGTCCCCCCTCCCTCCCCCACCTTACTAGTTTAAATCCTCCCAAGCAGTTCTAGCAAATTTCCCTGCCAGTATATTAGTCCCCTTCCAATTTAGGTACAATCCGTCCTTCTTGTACGGGTCACTTCTACCCCAAAAGAGATTCCAATGATCCAAAATGTGAATCCTTCTCCCATACACCAGCTCCTCAGCCATGCCTTCATCTGCTCTATCCTCATATTCCTGCCCTCACTCACTCGTAGCACTGGGAGTAATCCAGATATTACTACCCTTGAGGACCTCCTTTTTAAATTTCTGCCTAACTCTCTGTAATCTCCCTTCAGAATATCAACCTTTTCCCTTCCTATGTCATTGGTTCCAATGTGGACAATGACGTCCTGCTGGCTCCTCTCCCCCATGAGAACATTCCACACCCTCTCTGAGACATCCTTGATCCTGGCACCAGCGAAACAACACACCAGTCTGTTTTTTTCTCTGCTAGCCACAGAAGCATCTGTCTGTACCTCGGACTACAGAATCCCCTAACATAATTGACCTCTTGGAAGCTTATGTACCTCTTGTTGCATTAGAGCCAGTCTCAATACCAGAAACTTGGCTGTTCGTGCTACGTTCCCTTGAGAATCCATCACCGCCTACATTTTCCAAAACAGCATACCTGTTTGAAATGGGTATATCCACAAAAGACTCCTGCCCTAGGTGCCTACCTCTCTTACCCTTGCTGGAGTTAACCCATCTATGTGACTGTATCTGAGACTTACCCCCCCCCCACCTCCTATAACTGCCATCCATCACATACTGTTGCTGTTGCAAATTCCTCATCGCTTCTGTCTGTTTCTCCAACCGATCCACTCGATCTGATAACAGCATTTATGGCAGATATAATCCGCAGTAACCCTTAAACTCTCTTTAAACTCCCACATCTGACAAGAAGTACATATTACTGTAAAGGCCATTTTTGCTCCTTCACAATTTACAGACCCAGAAAATAACACCGTCTTATTCCTCTACAAAACACTGTACCAGGTTAAATTAATAGTTATGGTTTATATTTTAAGTTTAATCAAGAGACTTATCTCCAAAAACATATAATCAAGAAAGAACCCACTGTACTCACTAATACAGCCTTTCTCTTGGATAGACTTAAAACAACAATTAACTTATCTGATTCGGTGTTGTGAACTTCGCCCTAACCGGTTCCTTGAAGATTAGTTGTGAAATTCACTGTTTGTTAATTTTCCCAGATGCACTCCGATGTCCAGCGACATATGGATTCAAAAACAGCAAAGACAGTAAGTGCGCAGGTTCTCTCTCTCTCTCTCTCTCTCTCTCTCCTGCACTGTCCTCACCATGTGCATTTGATTTGTTAATTTGATTTATTATTGTCACATGTATCTAAGTACAGTGAAAAGCTTTGCTTTACGTTCAATATAGGCAGATCATAACATACAATGATCATAGGGTAAAAGAACAGAGTGAGAAAAATCAAGTTACAGCTGCAAAGAAGGAGTACAAAAAGTAAGATCAACATTAGATTTTAAATTTGAGAGGTCCATTGAGGAGTCTAATAACAGCAGGGAAGAAGCTCGTCTTGAACCATTTGGTACATGTATTTAAGCTTTTATATCTTCTGTTTTGTGGAAGCGGTTGGAAAAGATTTTAACCGGGATGGGAGGGTCTTTGATAATTGCTGCCCTTCTAAGGCATTGAGAAGTGGAGTCAGTGGATGGAAGGTTGGCTTGCACGATGGCCTGGGCTATGTTCACAACGTTCTGCAGTTTCTTATGGTCCTGGGTGGAGCAGTTGTGCCAAGTGGTGATGCATCCAGATAGTATGATTTCTCTGGTGCATCTGTAAAGCTTGGTGAGGGTCCTTATGGCAATGCCAAATTTGCTCAGCATCCTGTGCAAGAAGAAGGTATTGTTGTGCCTTCTTGATCGTTGCATCAATGTGGGTTGTCCTGGGCAAATTGTAGGTAATCATCACTGTCTGGAACTTGATGCTCTCGACCATCTCCACCTCAGTTCCATTGATGTAGATAGGGATGTGCCTTCCTCCTTGCTTTCTGAAGTCGATGATTGGTTCTTTGGTTTTGTTGACATTGAGGGAGAGATGTTATCTTTATATCAAGCCACCAAGCACTCTATCTTTTTCCTGTATTCTGTCTCATCATAGTTTGATATCCAGCCTACAATGATGGTGTTGTTAGCAAAGTTATGGGTGGAGTTCGAATGGAATTTGGCCACAAAGCTGTGAGGTTACGGGGAGTACCGTTACAGGGCTGAGTACGCAGCTTTGCAGAGGCATGTGTTAAGGATTATCTCATAACTCTAATAACTCTAAACTATCAAATTCAGTTCGGGATCAAAGATCATATTGTTTGGGAAAAGGGAATAATAGGGCGCATTGCCCACTTCGGAATTTAGCACAATCTTCATGGTGGTAAAGTAATAAAAATTTAGAATCCCATTTTAAGGTTATAGTGTTTGGCCATTACTGTGATCTGCAATAAAGGCATGACTGAAATAAAAATTGCAGCTTAGAAGGAAAAGGACCAGAACCTTAGGGGAAACATAAGAATAGGGGAAGACCAATTTGCTCCTCTGCCATTCAAAAAAATTATGGTTTGCTTCATATCCCTTAATATCTTCAACCAACAAAATTTGATCAATCTCAGGTTAATTGAACAATAATCAATTAACCTTTGTGGAAGAGTCCTCAAACACTATCATACTTTGCAGGCAGAAATATTTCCGAATTTCACTCCTGAAACGTCTCAATCTAATTTTTCGATTATGCCTCAAGTCCAAGGCCCCCTCTGAGTCCAAATTTTATCGAGTTTTTCTTTGGGTGTATGCCACCATTCAATGAGATCACAGCTGATCCGATATTTCAACTTCGTTTCACTGCACTTGTATAAAAATATATTATTGAAGTATGTACACATATAGGATGATATGCATTTTCCATTCCGTTGATGTTTTTAGTATGTAGAAGTTTATCAATCTCAGTCTTGAAAATACTCATGAACAAGTCAGCACAGCTCTACAGGCCAGAGAATTCCAAATATTCACCACCCTTTCAGTGAAGAAATTCCTCTTCATGTCAGTTTTAAATAGCCCACACTTTACTCTGACGCTTTGTCCTGGTTCAAGAGTAAACCTCCTCCACCCCCCCCCCCCCCCCCAACCTGAGAAACATCCTTCCGATATCTCCCTTGTTAACACATATAATGAGAAAGAAACCAAGAAAATGGCAGGCCACCTGGTTTAACATCTGGCACAAGGAAGATGGTAAAAGCTATTAACAGCAGGCCATGTAGACACGTTAAAGATAGTTAGCCAGAGTTAACACAGTTTTGTGAAAGGGAAACTGTATTTACCAAACTGCTTTAAGGAAGTAATGTCCTGTGGATAAAGGGGAACTGGTGCATGTATATTACTTAAATTTCCAGAAGGCATTTGTAAAGGTGCTACATAGACATTTATTGCAGGAAAAAAAAGGTCGTGGTGTAGGAGGTCACACATTGCCATAGAAATTAGTTTAATGATCTTACAGGAAACTGATCACACCTTCCCCTCTCAACTCTGTCCAAGGCCCCAAAGGATCATTTCAAATCTAGCAGAGATTTTCTTGCACATCCATCCACCTCATTGTCTGTTGCTCTCGATGTGGTTTCCTCTACTTTGGGGAGACAGGACGCCAACTCGCGGAGTGATTCAGGGAATATCTCTGGGACACACGCACCAAACAACCCCACTGCCCTGTGGCCGACTACTTCAACTCCTCCTCCCACTCCGCCAAGGATATGCAAATCCTGGGCCTCCTCTGCCACCCAATCAATGCCACCCGCTAGCTGGAGGAAGAACACCTCATCTTCCTTCTGGGGACCCTATAACCACATGGCATCAACACTGACCTCACCAGTTTCCAAATCTCCCAGACCCCCTCACCTCATCCCAGATTCAACCCTCCAGCTCTGCATCGCCCTTTGACCTGATGTACCTGTCCATCTTCCTTCCTTCCTTCCCACCTATCCGCTCTACCCTCCCCACCAACCTATCACAATTACCTCCCACATGCATCTACCTATCAGCATTCACACACCTGCACCCCCAGCCCCAACCCCCTATTTATCTCTCAGCCTCCTTTCCCATCCACACTCCTGATGAAGGGTTTATACTTTGACTCCTCCTCCTCAGATGCAGCCTGACCTGCTGTGCTTTTTCCAGTGCCACACTTTTTGACTCTAATTCTCCAGCATCTGCAGTCCTCACTTTTTTCTAAGAGTAAATGGAAGACTAATTCATGTAGTGCATTTGAGACACTCAAAAATTCACTTCCAAAGAGCAAAATGCTTGATGTACAACTAGAGAGCATTCTAGATCTGGTAATGTACAATGAGATCTGATTAATTAATATCATAATAAAGGTATTCCTTGGTAGCAGTAATCATAACATGATTAAATTTTACCTTCAACTTAATGCAACTACAAATGGGATATACAATTAATGTTTTAAACCTAAATAAGGGAAATTATCAAGTACATTAAATACTAAATACATTTACCTACTGTGCTCTGCTTCTTCAAGTAATAAGAATTTTCTTGTTAAAATACTACTTGATTTTTTTTGTAAATACATTTATTAGCAAATTTTTTTAACTTATAAAATTATTGAAAAATACAATCAATAACAAATATCAGTATAATAAAAAGAAAAAAACACAAATTACAATACAACTACTGTCTCCTAACTATTAACCTACCCTATAATACAAAACAAACCCTAACACTGTGCAAAGCAAACACCAATAAAAAGGAAAGCAAAAGAAAAACAAAAAAACCCCACAAAATACAGAACAGCTATGCTCGGTGCAAAGCTCCCAAACAAAGGAACAGGAGCATTGTATACATACCTGTATTAACTCAGGAGAGCCCTGCCAGGGCCCAGGGCTTGAAAAATCTAACCATCCTGGTTAAACAAACACCCTAGTTAAGACAACTGACAAATCTATTTCCAAATAACTCCAGTAGGGCTGCCATGTCTTATAAAAATGATCTGTTGTGTGGTGCACCATGTTTGTAACAAAGTCCAAGGGAATGTGCTCCATAATTAATTTCTGCCATCCCAGCAAACCCAACAGATACTCAGACACCCAGTTCATCAGAATATTCTTCCGTGCACAGTATGCAAGAATATCAAATAATTTCTTCCCATGCCAGTCTAAAGATGGTAAATTTGGTAGACCTAAGAGGAGAGATATCGTGTCTACTTTGACTTCAGTCCTCAATACCCTCCCTATCTCTCCCACCACAGCGCTCCAATAAACACGGAGCCTGTGGCACGTCCAGAAGCAATGGGTAAGAGTACCTACACTTATGTTACATTTGGGGCACACTGAAGATGCCCCTTTTTTAAACTTCACCAGATGGTCTGGTGCCAGATGAGCCCTGTGCAGAACTTTTAACTGCATAATGCATGTCCTATTACTGATTGAGATCTTTCAAGTATTCTCCCATATGTTCTCCCATGTTTCAGAAAAGATCTCCACACCTAGGTCTTGCTCCCAGACCTCTCATACCCGGTTAATATCCTGTCAGGCCCTGCCACCGAGTGGGTGATAGAGGGCACGAACCGAAAGGAGCGTAGCAACAACCTCTCTGTATCGGGCTGATAGGGCTTAGTGAGAAGCGTAGTCTTCTTTTGGATGAAATCCCTAACCTGAAAAAAACAGAAAAGATCTCTACTGGGTAACCCATATTTGCAGCTCAGTTGCTCAAAAGACATCATAACCTCCCCCTCAAACAAGTCTCCCAAACTAGAAACTCCTCTCGCTGCCCATAGTTTGAACCCTGAGTCCATCATCCCTGGTCAGAACCCTGGCATACCAACTATAGGCATAAGTGGCAAAATCTTGGATAAACAACCCTCATTCTGACGCATTGCTCTCTCCATGCCTTGACTGTACTAACGACAATTGGGTTCCGGCAGTGGTCCATAATTGTCCTTATCCATGAACTACAGGTTAATAAGAGGGCACTTTGCTTGGGAGGCCTCAAAATCCAGCCATATTGAGTTTGGATCGTTACCTACCCAATCGCAGACAAAGGACCTTCTGATGTGTGGGAAATCAACTCCTCCCCCTCCTTGAGGCAACTGCAACTTAGTAAGTTTGATGAGGGGCTGCCCACGATGCCAGGCAAAGGAACCAAACCACCCCATAAGCTTCCGCAGCTTTGACCTGGGAAACATTATAGGGAGCATACACATGGGATAAAGCAAACGAGGAAGAACATTCATCTTAATGAGAGATATTTGGACCAGCCATGAAATTGGAAGAGGTAAAAACAATAACTGCAGATGCTGGAAAGCAAATACTGGATTAGTGGTGCTGGAAGAGCACAGCAGTTCAGGCAGCATCCAATGAGCAGCGAAATCGACGTTTCGGGCAAAAGCCCTTAATCAGGAATAAAGGCAGTGAGCCTGAAGCATGGAGAGATAAGCTAGAGGAGGGTGGGGGTGGGGAAAAAGTAGCATAGAGTACAATAGGTGAGTGGGGGAGGAGATGAAGGTGATAGGTCAAGGAGGAGAGGGTGGAGTGGATAGGTGGAAAAGGAGCTAGGCAGGTCAGACAAGTCCGGACAAGTCAAGGAGACAGTTACTGAGCTGGAAGTTTTGGCCCAACATTTCAACTCCCCCTCCCACTCTGCCGAGGACATGGAGGTCCTGGGCCTCCTTCACCACCGCTCCCTCACCACCAGACGCCTGGAGGAAGAATGCCTCATCTTCCGCCTCAGAACACTTCAACCCCAGGGCATCAATGTGGACTTCAACAGCTTCCTCATTTCCCCTTCCCCCACCTAATCCTAGTTTCAAACTTCCAGCTCAGCACTGTCTCCTTGACTTGTCCGGACTTGTCCGACTTGCCTAGCTCCTTTTCCACCTATCCACTCCACCCTCTCCTCCTTGACCTATCACCTTCATCTCCTCCCCCACTCACCCATTGTACTCCATGCTACTCTCTCCCCACCCCCACCCTCCTCTAGCTTATCTCTCCTCGCTTCAGGCTCACTGCCTTTATTCCTGATGAAAGGCTTTTGCCCGAAACGTCGATTTCGCTGCTCGTTGGATGCTGCCTGAACTGCTGTGCTCTTCCAGCACCACTAATCCAGTATATGGAATTGGAAGAGCCTCCCATCTCTGGAGACCTCACCTAATATTGTTGAGCAAGTGAGCAAAGTTAGTCCAAATTAACAGATTATACTTGGGGGTAATAAAAATGCCGAGGTACCGGAACCCTGCCTGTGATCACTTAAAAGGGAACTGAGGGCCACCTTCAACTTCTGGCACACCCTTAAGGTTCCCCAAAGGCATAGCCTCCGATTTTGCAAAATTAATCTTATATCCTGAAATAGCCCCAAATGAATTGATACATTATATCAAATGGGATACGGAGGTCATCAGGATCAGTAAAAACAGAAGGACATCATCCGCATACAGTGTAATCTTGTATGCCCTCGATCCCACTTCTGAAACGGCTATGTGGACGTTCTGATGAATGGCCTCTGTCAACGGGTCTATCACCAACATAAACAACAATGGTGAGAGGGGGCAGCCTTGCCGACTACCCCTACCAATCCTAAAATTCCCAGACCACCCCGTTGGCGATGACCGTGGCCAGAGAGTGGCGATATAAAATCTCCACCCACCTAGCAAAGACTCCACCCAACCCAAACTGTTCAAAGACATAAAAAGGATACGGCCATTCCACCTGGTCAAATGCTTTCTCTGCATCTAAGGAAACCACCAACCCCTGAATCGATCGTTGCTGACAAACTTGGAGCAGATTCAGCAAACTTCTAATATTATTAGAGAACCTATGGCCCCTTATAAAGCCTGTTTGGTCCTCTTTAATAATGTGGGGCAACACCCTTTCCAATCTCAGTGCCAGGATGTTGGACAGAATCTTGAAAGCTGTATTTAATATAGAGTTGGGCCTGTATGAGGCACAATCCTCAGGAACCTTCCCCTTCTTAAGAATTAAGGAAATATTAGCTTCTGTCAAAGATGGTGGTAGGCATTCATGCATGTAGGAGTGATTGTACACCTCCAGTATTGGCCCTGACAGAATCCCTATAAACCCCTTATACAACTCACCCGGGAGACCATCAGGACCAGGCGCTTTCTCACTCTGAAGTTACCTATCTGCCTCCTGTATTTCCTGAACTGTCAAGGGGGCATTAAAGAGAGAGGCCTGTTCCAAGGTTACTCATGGGAGGTCCAGTTCTTAAAAAAGGTCTCCATTTTAGCCCTCCTGTCTTCGCAACCTTCAGACAGATACAATTCAGAGTAAAAGCTCCGAAAAGCCTCATTAATCTTTTTAGCATTGCATGTAAGGACCCCAGCGCTATCTCTGATTACAGTACTGGATTGGGGAACACGCTTTTTCCAAGTCAGGTATGCTAAATACTTCCCTGGCCTATCCCTATGCTCAAACAGCCTTTGTCTGTAAAAGCAAGTTCTTTCTTTGTGTTTTGTGTCAGTATTGAATTCATGGCAGCTCGGATGGCCATGATCCACTGTAGCTTAGTCACCGAAGGCTGTGCAAACTGTGCCGCCTCCACGGTTTTCAACCGCGTCTCAAGTAGACGCTGCTGACCCTCCTTCTGTTGTTTCTGGCTAGCCGAATAGGAAGTAGCTAATCCCCTAGCAAAGGCCTTAGCAGTCTCCCATAGCATAGGCGGACTACTAGCTGTGCCTGAGTTGATAGTTAAGAATTCCTGAAACTCCTTCAAAAGGTATTCTACATGTTTGGAATCCTTAAGGAGAAAAGGGTCCATAGCCAGTGCCACAAACCTAGCCATTCACCCTTGGCCTTAACCTCCAAATATACTGCTGCGTGATCAGAGATAGCTATATTCCCAATTTTAAAACCCATAATCGAATCCAAAAGAGCCGAGGGAGCCAGAAAGAGGTCAATCCTCATGTGACATTTATGTGAGTTTGAGAAAAAGTGAAGTCCCTGCCGGTAGTGTGAAGACATCTCCAAATATCCACCAGCCCCAACTCCTCGCATAAGTCAACCACCTGCTTGACCTGCGAAGAAATAGTCGGGGACCCACAAGGCATCCTGTCCACTGTTGGATCCAAAAGACAATTAAAATCCTCCCCTATGATAATGTGCCGTGTTCCAAAAGCACTCAACTTAGAGAAAGCACTAATCAAAAATTTGAGGGGATATGCCGGAGGACAGTAGACATTTAAAATGCCATATTCCTCTCCATGTGTCAGGGCTTTAGGTATCACAAACCATCCCTGCTCATCTTTCACCTGCTCTAATAATGTGAACAGAAGATTTTTATGGATAAGTACTGCCAGTCCCCTACTTTTAGTAGTAAAGGATGAAAAGAATACTTGGTCATAACCCCCCTGTTGTAATTTCAGGTGTTCCCCATCATCAAGATGGGTTTCCTGCAACAAAGCGATATCAACCCTTTCCCTCTTAAGGCTAGAAAGTACTTTTTTCGTTTTAATGGGTGAATGACTTCCCTTGATGCTCCAGGTGCACCATTTAATAAGACACTTAGCTATGTCCCCTTTCAGAGACCCTTGAACTCCTCGGAGGGAGAATCCTGCTCACAAAGCGCCAAACTTAAGTAAATAAAGACTCATAGAATTAAAAAACTATATATACAAAAACTACTCTATCATAACTATAAACAACTCTTACTACCAAAAAACTACAAAGAAAACCAACTATAAAACCTTGAATGGAAGACTCTTCCCCCTGCCCATTGGGGCACTCACACTACCCATCCCCTCCTTCTCAGCTCCTTCAAACCCGGACTGTGACCCAGCCTTGGGCCAGAAAAGAACAAGGAGATGATCCTTAAATCAAAAGAAAAAAGACAAAGTCAGGATGAGCACTCCACCCATCCCTGGCTTCATGTCACCCCTACTTGTGACTAAAACAGAAGCAGAACAAATAATAAAAAGGGGGAGAGACAACAAAGAACATCCACAAAATTTCCCATCAGAAAATCCAGTTATTAAAAAAAAGGAAAAACTTATACCAAAGTCTTTTCCCCCCTTTCCAAAAAGGAAATTATTAGGTAGAAAGAAAGGAATTTAAAAAAAGGAAGAGAAAACATCAGGAAAGATAGAAAAGAGAACAAACATTAACTGTATTCTTCAGGCCAATCCGTCTAGTTTAAAGTATCCACAAAGTTTTTAGCTTTATCCGCTGAGTCAAATGTATAAACTGAGTCCTCGTGGCTGAAACGAGCACTGTGGGGTATCTCATGGAATACTGTATGACCAGTTTCCTCAGCCTCTTTTTAACTTCATCAAAGGACTTCCTCTTTCGAATTACAGCTGCAGAGAAATCCTGGAAAAACATGATTTTTGACCCCTTGTACAACAGTGTCTGTGGATCTTTTCCCAGGGATCTGGAAGCTTCTATGACTTTTTGCTTGTCCTTCTATGAGTGGAAATGCACTAGGACCAGACGGGGGCACTGCACCAGCCCTGACCCATGCACTGTAACCCGATCTGTAGTCTGCTGAATTCGATGTGAAGGCCCAAAATCTTCAGCAGCCAGCTTTCAAAGAAGCTGACTGGCTGCTCACCTTCAAGGAGCCTGACAATTCGGAGATTTATCCTCTGACCTCGATTTTCAAGGTTGTCAATATGGTTTTGCAAGGCTCGCACCGCTCGCTCCAGCACCTGGATCCGACTGGACGAGAACTCCATCACAGCTTCCGGGGCCTTAGTTCGACCCTCCACCTCCTCCAGCCTCTCCCCGAGGCCCTGGATCTCCCGCTCATGCTTCTGCAGCATGGATGCGATAGGTTGGACCTGGGCACGAATCTCCCCATGGATCTCCTCAATCACAGCCCCAACTTTCAAGGTAAGTCTCTCCATCGCTGCAGCCAATTCCTGAGAGTCTGCCAGGTCCCCGGGGGGGGTTCAGGAGAGGCTGCTGCTGCTGACGTCTCTGGTGTTGTATGTGCTGCAGGGGAGTGTCCTCCCTGCTGCTGTTTGCTTGTTCCTTTTTCCTTTGGCATCCTTCCCACTCCCAAATATTAACAAATATGTGCTGAAAATGTGTTGCTGGAAAAGCACAGCAGGTCAGGCAGCATCCAAGGAACAGGAGAATCGACGTTTCGGGCATGAGAAGGGCTCATGCCTGAAACGTCGATTCTCCTGCTCCTTGGATGCTGCCTGACCTGCTGCGCTTTTCCAGCAACACATTTTCAGCTCTGATCTCCAGCATCTGCAGTCCTCACTTTCTCCATTAACAAATATGTGTCCTGTAAGGTTTTAAACTCATAATTCCACCACATAAGTTGGCCAGGGATGGCAAAAACACTGGTATGCCTTGGCTGTTAGGCAGAGCTGTCCACAGTAGTTCTACAGAATCGCTGCCATCTTGCCGAGTCCCAAAATACTACTTGTTGAAGGAGGCAGGACAAGTTGAAACCATATGTGATGTTGGGCTTCATAAATATAGTACGAAAACTAGATTGAACGTTTAGAAAATATTAGCTCAACCATAACAGGGATATTGTGCTAAATTCTGGGCACTGCATTTTCAGAAGGATGTGAAGGCTTTAGACAGGATTGTGAAATCTGTTTCTAGCATTCACTGAGAATGTAACCTTCAGGATAAATTCAGTTCCAAATGATTGTTTCACCAGCAAGAAGAAAGGGGTTGAATACAAGTTTTGAACAGGTCATTTATGATGGTTCAAGGGCCATTGAAGAGTATTTTAAAGAATGTAGATTTGAAGAATAAAAGCAAACACAGAGGCAGACTCTGTGTTCGGTGTATTGCAGTTATCTATATAGCTTGGAAAGCAACTGGACAAGGCAAACTCTATAAGGGATTAGTGGTGCTGGAAGAGCACAGCAGTTCAGGCAGCATCCAACGAGCAGCGAAGCACCACTAATCCAGTGATTTCGCTGCTCGTTGGATGCTGCCTGAACTGCTGTGCTCTTCCAGCACCACAAATCCAGTGATTTCGCTGCTCGTTGGATGCTGCCTGAACTGCTGTGCTCTTCCAGCACCACAAATCCAGTGATTTCGCTGCTCGTTGGATGCTGCCTGAACTGCTGTGCTCTTCCAGCACCACTAATCCAGTATTTGGTTTTCAGCATCTGCAGTCATTGTTTTTACCTTAAACTCTATAAGGGAGCCCAACGAGAAGTTCAGAGCAGCTGGCTGGCTATGTGCTATTCGAACTCAGGCGAAATTCTAGGAATTACCAGGCAGCTAAGTATTGGGATCAAGATTCAGACGAAGTTCTGAGGAGCTGTAAAAATGGGAATGTCACTGCGTACATATTGAAGGAAGCCATGAGAAGCTTAGAAGAGACCCATGGGAGTTAGTAATTTTCAGTACAGCTGCCAGATTGAGGTTGGAAAACTTACAAGTTAGACGTTACTTGACAAAATGGAGCAAGATCGGGGCTAAGGGAATTAAAAGGGCAAGACCGGCTTAGTGAAGCTGGCAGTCTTTGAAGAGCTAGGGTCCCACTTGTAAATAAGTACTGGGGTGTAGTTTAGAATCCAAGGGCATGTAGGCATTGGGAAAAGAGGGTGAATGAACTGAACAGGAGCAGTCATTAAGGCAGTTCATTATGGAACATAAGAACAGCAGTAGGCCATTCAGCCCCTCAAACCTATTCTGCATGGAGCAACGCTTGAGAAGGAGTTTCGAGACCAGATTGGCAAGAGTGACAAACTGTAATCCAATGTGAATTTTCATGAGATCTGATGATTCATTGCATAATCATCATTGGGGAAAATTGCTCAAGAAATCTGTGAGATCTGCCTTGATTGCCTTTTTTATTCAATGTGTGCTATAGGGTGTTCAATCATAATCCATTACTTATAATTATCACATGATTATTCCAGGTTTTAGAAATAGGTTGTGCATGTAGTGTATATTGTATCATTGTTCCAATGTTGTATTGTAAATTTTATTGCTGTTCGTTCAAAATCATGCAATCTTGTTGCTGAGATGTCCTGGATCTCTCACTTTATCTCCTTTTTTAATGAAAAATGTTACTGCTCCCAAATCAGAGTGAAGTGAATGAGAATGAGTCCAGGGATGAGAAACATCAGTTACAAGGATAGGTTATAAAGAGGCTGAGATTTTCTCTTTTAGAGGAGGTTGAGAGGAATTTCAAAATTCCGAAAGTCCTGGGAAGGGTCAACAGGAAGAAACTGTTTCCATTGATAACAGGATCAATAGCCAAAAGGCAATGATTTAAGGTCATTAGCAAAAGAAGTAACAGTTTGAGGAAAACTTATCGAACGCTGGAAGTGTTCAGGATCTGGAATGAAATTCATGAGTGTGGTGTAGATGGGTCTAATAATAGCTTCCAAAAAGGAATTGCATGAAATATAGAACCAGTCTTAATCTGGAAGTTATTTGTCACTTCGCATATTAACCTAAACACCTACATCCCTCTACTCCTTTCACTGTCGGCCAATAATGGAGAAATATAGACTCTAACCTACTCAGCAGCATTTTAGAGTTGTGTTTCTAATATCACAGTAATGAATTACATCATTCACGCTGACTATAAAACAGCTGATTACTATCCCAGCTGGTAACTGTGACCAAGAGGTTCCAATTTGTAGCTTATGTGGGGGCAGGCATTTTCAATGCCAATTAACTCTTTGGTGTCACCAGTGAGAAAGCTTGCCAACCAGCGAGCCAATTAGCTTGTTAAGAGCTGACCGGCAATCTTCTCAGCAAATCACAGGCCTCAACATTGAAGTCCCAACCTGGTAGAAACTGCCATCCGATCAGAGACTGGCGGCTTCTGGATCCTAGAAGCATGTCCTTCAAGGTGTCACAGACTGGGGTTCACAGTAAAAGGAGAATCAGTGGGGTTAAGATAAAGGTAGGGGTTTGCCTTTCAGCAACCACCCCTTTGCCCCCATACCTACCCCTGATTGGGAAAATGGAACATCATATGCCACACACACCTAATACCTCCAATATGATTGTGATAAGAAGAATGCACTGATAAAAAATTAATCCACATTAATCCACTAGTTGCATTATTCATTGATTCAATTAACAAAATAGCTAATTGCTTCTCTTTAGTACTACGACCAAGACAAACATCCACCAGGTTTTTTTTTAATGAACTCAAAATTATCCATTTATTATGAATAAACCTATTCGTAAAACAAGTGATAAACTCTGATTAACGACTAATCCATGATCCAGAATTGAAACTATATCTCCCCTTTGTGCCCCTCTGCTGCAATGGTTTTTCTTCAAAAAGAGAAAAACAACACACTGCCTCTGAGCCAAAGATCTGGAAACAAAGGAGAAAATGTGATAACTTCTCACATTTGCTGAATTTTCAGTCAATGAAACTGAATTGCTGATAGTTGTGGATTGGTGATTGGCCTATTCTGATACCAATAAACTTGAATTTGAGTTGTTGAAAATTAGTCATAGTCCCCTAATTCAGGCTTTAGCAGGGAGAAACAACTGTTGGCATTTAGAAACTTTAAGTTTCACAGGTACTTCTTCTAAGAAACAGAATTTCAGGAATGAGACTGCAGCTTCTGGGTTGTCTTCTTTCTGCAGTATTCTGAAGTCTAAATCTACAGAAGGTTGCTGAGCATCTATTAGCATCGTTCTCTCAATGATAGGTTGTCCTAATAATTAAAGCAATAAGCCCGATCAATTCTTTGAAACTTTTGTTTAAGTTTTCAAAGCTTAAAGTTTTCATTTCCAAAAAAATCAACAGGTGACTTACAGCATACATTAACTATTTGCACAATTTCCAAATGTAAGTTAACAGGATGATCTTGTAATCATTATGGAGATATGGTTACAAGGAGATCAAGCTGGGAAATAAATATTCAAGGCCGTGTGACATTTCAAAAGGTCAGGTAGGAAAGAAAGATGGTTGGGTAGCATATTGGTACACGATAGAATAAGTTCAATAGCAAGAAGTGATCTTGATTCGAAACATGTATAATCCATATAGCTGGAGGTTAGGGCAAGAAGATACCAGCAGAAGTAGTTTGTAGACCCCTTACAGTAACAGCAGATAAGAGCATATAATGAAGACAGTACATTAATCATGGGTGACTTTAATTTTCATGTAGAATGGGACAATCAGATTGGTAGAGGATGCCATGAGGAAGAATTCATAGAATGCATTCAGAATGGTTTCCTTAAACAATATGTTGTGGATTCAACTAGGGATCAGGCTATTATGTATCTGGTTTGAATATGTAATGAGACAAGGTTAATAAATAACATCAAAGTAAGGAATCCCCATGGAAGTAGTGACCTTAACGTGGTAGAATTTAGCATCCAGTTAAGGAATGCATCAAATTGAAGGAAAAATATATAGTATGGCAAAGATTGGATCAAAGGCTTGGGAAATTTTTAAAAACCAATTAAGAAACCACCACAAAATAATATAGGGGATAAATTTTGAGGGTAAATTTGCAAGTAATATCATGACAGATAGCAAGAATTGTTTATATATATGAAAATAATATAAAGGAAGACAGGAGCTGAAGAGAATGTCAACTACTTAGAAAATGAGGCTGGGGAAATAATAATGAGGAACCAGGAGATGGCAGAAGATTTGAATAAATACTTTGTATCAGTCTTCATCGTAGAGACACTAAAAGAATTCCAATGTTACTAAATATTCAAGGGGCAGAAAATGAGAAGAAAGAAATATAATAAGTTTTACCTGGAGAAAAAATGCTAGGGAAACTCATGGCACTAAAGGCTATTAAGTCCCCTGGACCAGATGGGATGCATTCTAGAATATTTAAAGAAGTAGCTATAGAGATAGTGGATGCACTCATAGTAATCATCCAGGAATCCTTTGGTCCACCAGTCTATGATGTTTACATCATTTCTACTTCAGTTCCCCTTGCTGACAGGAGGGGGTCTTTGCCCTATTATCTATCACCATTTGTCTTAAGGAATTCAGTGAAATTCCTTAATGTTAGTTTGCTAGCTGAACCTATAATTTCAACATAACTCCATGTATAATATATAATGGCAACTATGTAAATGGTCTTTGATTATGATGGGATCAGACTTTCCCTTCTACACTTCACTAAATAACAAGTTTTAAATTAGATTGCTACATGACTTCTATCCTACCTTCCCTTATCAGAAATGTCTGATTGAGTCATAGTCATAGAGTTATACAACTCAGAAACAGACTCTTCGGTCCAACTCATCTGCACTGACCAGACATTCCAATCTGACTGACTCCCATTTGCCAGCATTTGGCCCATATCCCTCTAAACCCTTCCTATTCATATACCCATGCAGATTCTTTTAAATGTTGTAATTGTACCTGCTTCTATGACTTTCTCTGACAGCTCATTTCATACATGCACCACCCTATGCATGAAAACATTACCCTCTGGTCCTTTTTCATTCTTTCTGCTCTCACTTTAAATTTATGTCCTATAGTTTTGGACTCCCTCACCCTAGCAAATAGATCTTGGCTATTCACCCTATCTATGCCCCACTGCAAGGTCACCCCACAGCTTCTGACACTCCAGGGAAAATAAAACCCAGTATACTCAACCTTTCCCTAAAGCTCAAACTGTCCAGTCTGGCAAAATGGTCGTAAATCTTTTCTGCACCTTCTCAGGTTTAACAACATCATTCCTACCAAAGAATGACCAGAACTGAATGCAGTATTCTAAAAGTGGCCTCACCAATGTCCTGTACAGCCACAACATGACATCCCAACTGCTATACTCAATGCTGTGAACAATTAAGGCATATGTGTCAAATGCTTTCTTCACCACCCTGTCTACCTGCAACTCCACTTTCAAGGGAACTATGCACTTGCAAACCTTAGTTTCTTTGTTCGTCAACACTCCCCAGGGCCCTACCAATAAGTGGATAAGTCCTGCCCTGGTTTGTCTGATGTCTACAGTCACTAATATTTACTCTTAACCCCCTAATATTTCTAGGAGGCACTTCCTTATCAGGTTGCCATTTACACGAAGGCCATAATCCTGAAGTAAAAATTGCTGTATTCAGCTAACAATTCTCTTTAGTCATCTTATGATAGCTAAAACCAGAGTTGGCCATTTCATGTTGCTTTCAGCCATGGGCAGCTCTAACACCATTGAAAATAAATAACTACATTTTTAAAATTAGATTAGATTCCCTACATTGTTGAAATAGGCGATTTAGCCCAACAAGTCAACACCAACCCTCTGAAGAGTAACCCATCCCCCTACATTTGCCCCTAACTAATGAACCTCACACTATGAGCAATTTAGCATGGCCAATTCACAGTTCCTGCACATCTTTGGATTGTGGGAGGAAACCCATGCAGACAGGGGGAGAATGTGCAAACTCCACAGAGTTAGTCACGTGAGGCGGGAATCAAACCCAAGTCCCTCATGCTGTGAGGCAACAGTACTAACCAGTAAACCACCCCATTTCTTGCCAGATAATCAGGCCAATCACAAGTTAAAGCCCTTAATTGTTGAAAATTGATCATTTAAATATTCTTAATTGCTGGTGAGTCTAGAAAGTTCTCAATGTGGCTTTTATGGCATAATGGTAGTGTCCCTAGCATAACATACTATCTCTGAACAAATTGATTAAAAATATATAGAAGATTCTCAGTAGACCTTCTCACAAAATAGTTAACTGCTGAGCTGGTGAGAAGGGAGAAAGTATCACAGCGCCAGAGACCCGGGTTCAATTCCCGCCTCAGGCGACTGACTGTGTGGAGTTTGCACGTTCTCCCCGTGTCTGTGTGGGTTTCCTCCGGGTGCTCCGGTTTCCTCCCACAGTCCAAAGATGTGCAGGTTAGGTGAATTGGCCATGCTAAATTGCCCGTAGTGTTAGGTCGGGGTATGGGTGGGTTGCGCTTCAGCAGGGCGGTGTGGACTTGTTGGGCCGAAGGGCCTGTTTCCACACTGTAAGTAATCTAATCTAATCGAATCTAATCTAATCTAATTTCTCTAGGGCCAACTTTCCCCGTTACTTGCCTTCTTATCACCTTCCTCCCCATCTTCACGGAACAGATAACACTACCCTCTGTCTACAGTCAAGCAGACAAGAGTTATACGAAATTTAACCCAAGATAGGTTGGGGAGATGGCAGGAAAATGGGGTTGAGAGACATATCATAAATGATTGAGTAGTGGAGCAGATTCGGTCGGCCAAGTGGCCTAATTCTGTTCTTTTATTTGATGGTTTTATGGAGTGGGAGAATGTTTTTCATTCTTTCTGGCTGCTAGGTGTGTCTATCTCTGAAATTGGAAAATATTTACAGAGCTAAATATTAATTCAATATTGTGTAATATGCAAATTATTTTTTAAAAATTAACACTTACCTATTTAAAAGAAAATATTTTTAATCAACCTATTTGGACAAGTTACAACATACCTTTGGGGCAGATGATGCTTGAACCCAAATCTCCTGGCGTAGAAATATCAAAACTATCATCTCACCAAAAGACCATTTTATAATTGATAATTTATAATACAATTTGTAGTTAAAACATTCTCCTGCTTTTACAAAAGGACATAAGAACAAGGAACAGGAGTAAGCAACTAAGTCTCTCCAGGCTGCTCTGCCATTTAATATGATTATGGCAGATCTCATCTCAGCCTCAACTTCACTTTCCTGCCCGCTCTCCATTAATCCTTCAACCATTACTGATTAAAATCTGTTTATCTCCTTCTTAAATGTACTCATTGTCCCAGCATCCCACCACACTCTGGGATAATGGATTACACAGATTCATGACCCTTTGAGAGAAGTAATTTATCCTCATCTACTGAGAAGCTTTTGGACCATCTCCAGTTTGGGAGCTACCTCTGTTCTCTCCAGTGAAAGCCAGATTATCTTTCCTGTAGTAGCTACTGTAAGCTGTGATTTTTAATTAATGAGCTAGAGACCTTTTATATGTGAGTCAGTCACGCCATGCTTCTTACAAACTAGTGAAAGTATCCAGAAAAGTATGACTGAGAAGCAGTGTTCAGATCAGTACAAAAATTATATTTTAAAAAATCTGCTACCCCTTATCATATGACATCTCATTCTAGATTGGCCCACATAAGGAAATATCTTTTCTACATCTACTTTGTTAATCCTCTTTAGCATCTTGTATACCTCAATTAGGTCTTCTTTCAATCTTATAAATGATAGATATTCTCGGCCTAAACTGCTCAATCTCTCTTCATGAGACAAACCCCTCATCCTGGAATCAAATGAATAAACCTCCTCTGAGCTACCTCCAATTTAACTAAATCCCTCCTCAAGTAAGAGGACCAAAACTCTGTGCTATTCTCACGTGGTCTCACTCAGGAGTTATATAATTGCAGCAATACTTCCTTAATTTTAAACTCTATTCCTTTAACAATAAATGCCAACATTCTATTTGCCTTCCTTATTGCCTGCTGTACCTGCATACTAATATTCTGCGATTCATCCTCAAGGACACTTACATCCCTCTTCACTGAAGCTCATTGTATGTTTCTCTTATAGTTGGCCTCCCTATTCCTCCAATCAAAATGAATAACCTCAGACTTAACCATGTTAAACGTCATCTGCCAAATGTTGGCCCATTCTCCTTACCTATCCAGACCTATTTGTAAATTTTATATTCCGTTATTACAATTTGTTGTTCCAACTATTTTAGTGCCATCTAAAAATTGGCTATAGTATATTTCTGTCCCCACATCCAAGTCATTAATATAGATTGTCAATAGTTGGGGCCTGAGGACTGAACCATGTAGCATCACATTTGTTATAAATTGCCAACCAGAGAAAGAACAATATATTCTTTCTCTCTGCTTTCTGTTGGTTATTCAATTCTCTATCCAAACTAATAAATTACCCCTAATCTCATGTGATTATATCTTATGCAATACTTTATCATGGAACACACTGTCCTCATCCCTTTGGAATTAATCTATATGAAGGGGAAACAAATTTATTATCGTTCTTTGAAGAGTTAACAATCAGATTAAATAAAGGAAAACTGGTAGATGTGATAAATCTTGATTTTCAAAAGGTATTTGATAAGGTACCACACATAAAGTCACTTAAGATAGAATCCCATGGTGCTGGGGATAAAATATTAACATGGATGGAGGACCAGTTAAATAATTGAAATTATTAGTTGGGATAAGGACGGGCATTTTCAAAATGGCAACCTATAACTAGTGGAGTATTGTAATGATCAGTGCTGGTGTCAGAATTATTTACAATATATGTATTATTAATTAATTGAATGGGGGAAGTGAATGTATGATTGTCAAGTTTGTGTATGACACAAAAATAAGTGGAAGGTAGTAGTGATGATGACACAAGGAGTCTACTGAAGGATATATATACAGATTAGGTGAGTGGGCAATAGTTTGGAAGATGAAGTCTACTCTGGGACAATATCATTAAAATAGAGAGATTGCAATACTCTGTGGCTCAGAGGAGCCTACATGTCCTTTTACATGAATCACAAAATAGTTTAGATGTAGGACAGACCATGATTAGGAAAGCAAATTAAATGTTCATTATTGTAAAAGAAATGGAATATAAAAGTAAGGGTGATTTGCTCACAAAGCATGGGTGAGACCACATCAATAGGACTGAGTACAGTTTTAGTCTCCTGTTTTAAGTGAGACGTAATTACATAGGAAACAGTTCAGAGAAAGAAACAAAAATCACTTGATTCATTCCTCGAATCTAATGAGCAAAGACTGAACAGGTTGGACCTGTATCCAATGGAGTTTAGAAGAATGAGAGATGTGTGATCTTACTGAAACATGTGAGGTCCTAAAATGACCGGGCAGGATGGATGATGAAAGGATGGTTCCCCTATGTGGGAAGACTAGCACTTCGGGGCACCCATATATGTTTATCCATTTATGATAGAGATATGGAATCTTTTCTTCTCGCAAAGAATCATGAGTCTCTCTTCCTCAGAAAGCAACTGAAACAAGATCATTGAATATTTTAAGGCAGGGTTAGGCAGGTTTTTTTGACTAACAAGGGTGGCAGAGTGAAACAGGGTGTGGGTGACAGTAGGTCGGAAAGTAGAATTGGGGCCACAATCCAAGTAACCATGGTCTTACTGAATGAGAGCAGGATCTAGGAGCGACACTTAATCCTGATCCCAACTTGTTTCTTCATGTGTTTGTATGTGTCCGTGTATGCTGCTACAATGTTTTAAAAGTATGAATCAGCTAGACCTTTAGTGTGTCAATTATATAAGGTTGAGGGTCTTGTGGTGTGATGGTAGTGTCCCTACCTTCGGACTAGGAGATCTGGATCCAACTTCCATCTGCTCCAGAGGTATATGTTAAAATATCTAAACAGGTTGATTGGAAAATATCTCAGCAATATAAGCATTTCCCATCTCTTTAACTTATATAAATAAACACTGAGTTATCAACAAAACTGGCCTATTATAATAACACAAAGCTGTCAATCTTCTCTGCACTTCAGTCAACAAACTCACTCGATCATTATATGGAAATGTTGGCTCTGGTGATGGAATATGAGTTAATGTGAAAAACGTAAGAGACTACTGGATGTTGACACCATGGCATAAGTTGATAAAGTCCTGACATGGAAAGTGAATAGAGGGTGGGGGTGTGAGAGGTGTGGGACTAGGGATTTAAATTTAGGAAAGATGTTGTGAAACTTTAAACCGTTCAGAAAAGATTTACAAGGATGTTACCAGAGTTGGAGGGTTTGAGCTTTAGGGAGAGGATGAATATGCTGGGGCTATTTTCTCTGGAGCATTGTAGGCTGTGGGGTGACCTTACAGAAGTTTATAAAATCATGAGGGGCGTGAATAGGGTAAATAATTAAGGTATTTTCCCCAGTATAGGGGAGTCCAAAACTACAGGGCACAGGTTTAAGGTAATAGGGAAAGATTTAAAAGGGGCCTAAGGGACAACCTTTTCACGCAGAAGGTGGTGCGTATATGGAATGAGCTGCCAGAGGAACTGGTGGGGAATGGTACAATGACAATATTTAAAAGGCATCTGGATGAGTACATGATCAGGAAGGGTTTAGAGGGATATGGGCAAATGCTGTCAAATGGAACTACATTAATTTAGGATAGCTGGTCAGCATGTACGAGTTGGGCATAAGGGTCTGTTTCCTTACTGTACAGCTCTATGACAGCAATACATTCTCTGACAAATGAGGCAGGCCTTTAATCCATAATCACCTCAAATGACCCTGTGGCTACTTGCTTTCTGTTTGTGAGATGAGAGCTGGGCTCTATCCCATACATGTCCCCCGGAGCAAAAATTAATCTCATGGGCATTTTCTATTAAGCTGGATTGCGGCATCAGGAAATGTTGAGCGGTAGTGAAAATCCGCCCGATTATTTCCAATGGAGGTTGGGTTGTAATACCTGGGGAAACTAGGAGGGCAGGACTGCTATCTCAGCCTCACAAGTGAAGCTGCTTAGCTTCCCATGACTGGACTCTTACTCAGATAAAAGAAAACACATTCCATCCCCAGTCTGCCCCTGAGCATCACCCTAACCTCATTCCCCCCAGCCCGGAGCTCGCGAACAGCCCTGTGTGATCAGACAAAACCACTCCGCCCCACACCCAGCCAGCCATCGGCAGACATCCTCCACCGCCCCCTACAGAAACAGACCCGCTCCTCAGGCTACGGCTCTCTGACAACATTTACTGCTCGCTGGAGAGTCACCTGTTAATAAAGGCTGAGTCTCTGGGCAGGAGCCTGCTTTGAAAAGGAAGTGCACATAGTGTGAAGTTAAAGTGTACAAAGAAATCTGATCAATTAGCATGAAAATGGAGTTATATTTTAATGCAAACATTCTCATCTTTTAAATAAAAAGTGCAAACAAAATACTTCCCAATCCCCATGCTCAAAGATCCCACCCAAGTAAATAATATCAAAGGGCTGGATCATTGTTAGAATTATTTAATGGAATTGTGTTTAACCTACCCTTTTAATTAAACTATGTATGTTTCCTGGAGAAGTCAATTTTCTAAAGTCCAACTTTACACAAAAACTTAGGTCAGCTTTGGTAACTCATGTTATAAGGGGCTTACTTTCAACTGAGAAGGAGGCTAGTGCTGAGACTTACAGAAACACCCAACCAACATTTTCATCATTTGGCTTTGTGCCTATGAACAATCCGAATTATGAAACTTTATCTTTGTTTCCAAAGATTGTATCAGGGTTTAGTCCATGAAGTTTCTTCTTTTTTGGTCCCATGAATTTTGAGCTGGATGTGGAGCTACCAGACTTTCTGGAGACATGCCATTTAATCCCAAATTGACCCACTTTTGCTACACTTATTGCCTCGGGTGAAGTGAAAATGATGGTCCATCAACCTGATCTCCAATCAAAAGTCCAGAAACTCATCAAATTTGGGCTAATTCCATATTGGGGTTATCAGGCTTACCTCTGCTACAGGGAACCCACAGCCCTGGAGAGGGAACAGCAACATTAACTGGACCTGCAGTTTCAATACTGTTTGGATGTGAAGGGAAGGGAAGAGCCATGGCATTGGAAAATGTCACACAACCGCAGTCTATTCCAACCTCTTCGATCCTGCAGAAGATACAAAAGCTTTAACACACACACCAACAGATTCAAGAACAGCTTCTTCCTGTTGTTATTAGACGTCTAAATGGACTCTCAATTTTTAAAATTAATGTTGATCTGCTGTTTCTGCACCTTCTCTGCAGCCATAAAATTGTATTCCTTGTTCTGTTCTATCACCTTAATGCACATTGTATGTTATGACCTGCCTGTAATGCACGCAAAACAAACCTTTTCACTGTACCTAGTTACATGTGACAATAATAACTCAAATCAAATCAAGAAAAGCAAATCAAGTGCACTTTTAATCAATAATGAATTGAGATGTATATAAAAAAAAGATTAGGTGTCAACCTTTAATTAAGCTTGTGTGTTACTTGAATATATATGATAATGACCTCGAGAACTCTCTGACTGTAGGTCCAAGTGGGAACAGTATGTTTTGATTGTCAGTTAGAAGCTAGTTGCTATGGGAAGTTTCGCTGTAAGTTAGTTGTTATTTATAAATGCTGTGGTGGAGAGTACAACTTGTAAAGATAAGGGTGACTTATTGGGAATTTACTTATTGATTTACTTTAAAAAGTGGTTTTGATATATTGAAATATGACATAAATACATTGGCATATATCAAAATCTTGCATCAATGGTTAAACAGTTTCAATGATTTGTGGAGCCCCTGAGCAACTTCTGTGAAGAGTTCTCAGCTATAGCCATTTATTTGCTAAGGAAGCACAATTTCTACAACACAATTTCTATTTGTAGATCAGTCGCTTAGCCAATGACTATAGGAGCCAAATGTTTGAAATTGTATACATTCTTTCCAAAGTATTAAAATAAAACTGAGCTTCAAGCGTCGAATTATTTTGTCTCCAGATAGTGCCAAAAATACACTTTCTATAAAAGGCAGATTACCGAGTGCAAAAGAGAAGCTGGAGCATAGAGTAAGCAGCAGCATTCTAAAGAGAAGCTCACCCAGGACACTTTTTTCAAAAAGGAGCTGGTTCAAATTAAAGGGCTAATGGAGGACGGAATAATAAGACACTGGATTGACACTCCTGTTCGGTACCAGCACAAGCTAGCCGGACAAGATCTCACAGAATGCAAACTGGATCATTTGATATTTGCCCTCCCTGGTCCAACAGAAATAACTGAGGAAAGGGACAAACTTTCAGTCAAAGAATCAGAAAAATCAGTGGAAGACACTGAGGTTGAAAAGTTGTTTCAAATCATGTTGGATGTAGTACAGTTCCGTCCTGAAGATATCATCATTCAAGTGTTTGAAGGATGGCTTATCATCAGGGCCCAGCATGGTCGAAGAATGGATGAGCATGGTTTTATTTCAAGGAGTTTTACCAGACAGTACAAACTTCCAGACGGTGTGCTATCAAAAGGTCTTTCTGCATTGTTGTGTCATGATGGCATTCTGGTAGTGAAGGCAAAGACATAGCTGCAACACTTACTATGAATGAATATTGTTTGAAGTAGCTTATGCTGAATTATTACATTTTTTACAAAAAGTAGGAAATGTACTAAGTATAATAATGCATCAAACAAGTATTATTAAAAATTATGGATCTGTTGCAATTTAAAGGAGACAGCTTCACAGTAATGAAAACTTTGAAAGTGATTCCTTAGTTTATCCAAAGTGTGTGGTGTTTGTTTACTGTAGGCATTATCCCAGAAGATTATCGATGAACAAATCACATTAAACTGCATTTATTGTTATTTCATAGGATTTCTACTTTTTTGTATTGCTCTAAGGAATAATTTAAATGGGACGGTTGCTCTGTTTTCTAAAAACAAGATTGAAATGGACTACTTGGCAATGATTTCACTAACTGATAACAATGAAATAGACGCAGCAGATTGCCTTAGCAGAACACTGTATTACATCTCTTCTATAATTAGCAGAAAAACATGGAAAACTTTGTGTGCTATGTTAAGTGCAGAATCTAGTACTGTAGACTGAGTTGGAATATGAATTCTGATCTTAACTCAATGCAAATGGTTGAGTTTTGAATGAGTTACCGTCAGACCCTAATGTTTCTAATATACAAACTTATATTCAAAATGCTGTGCTTTAACACATTCAACTCCAATAGTCACAGCTACCAAACCATTAACCAAAGCAAGCCATGCTCAGATTGATGACTGCCTTCTTTTTTTGGCTTAATTTCAGCTTTTGTTATTTTTTTGAAGCAAGTGAGCATCTAAGTAAACATGGTTTAAAGGAGACAACAAGTCAAAACTTTTTGACTTGCATGCAGTCAGGCCAGGATGCAAGAAATTGACTTGAGAAATTGAACACCAATTTATGCAGCATGAGTAGGAAGTGCAACAAGAACAGTTAATTGTCAATCTTAGTTCTTAGACTAGGCAGGTAAACTTTGGTCAGGACACTACCATTGAAATGTAATAGAGATTGGTATTTTCCATTACTCTTGTTGCACATTTTTAATTGGAACAAAATGGTATTAATTCTTTTGCGTATAGAAAGCATAATTCAGTTTTTTAATGTGTGTATCTTTTATCATTACAACTGTATCATTCTTCAACACTAACTCATAATCTTAAGTTGGTTTCTGCTCTTGTTCTTAGTACCATCTGAATATTTAATAAAAGTTGTCCAATAATAGAATTACATCTCATGGTAGACTTAGTGATCTGAGGTTTGTAAATACAGTTTGTTTAAGGTATGGTCAGCATGCTGCCTGCTGCAAATGGCCAATGGGACGTGTTGTTTGGTATGGTCTTCCTGCTATTCAGCCTACATATCACAGCAGCACTAAAACTTATATATCACATTTTCACTTGTGTGGTGGGCAAACATCTTTTTAATAAACTGTATCCTGCACTCTCATATATCATTGAACTGGGGTGATAAAATGAGATCACGTTCCTCAATGTATTAGTTGAAAATTTCCCAATGTCTTCTCCATTACTGTCCACCAAAAGCCTATCTTCACTGGTCAATAAACATAATTTCTACAGTTTCTATAGTTCTATGCACTGTAAAATTAATCTTACTGGCAACCTCATGAATAGCGACTGAGCAATTTGCTCATCATGTAATCTTGTTGATGTGATCAGGTATATTGAAACGATACCACACACTCAAGGTTACCCTGACCAAATCATTGTTGGCTGGATTTTGTAGAAACTCATTAAAGGTCCTATGACTACCACTAATGGCCCCAAATTGTTTACCTAATTTTAAACTAAAAGAAGATAAATTTCTCATAAATTTGAAAGCAGGTGAAACTAACCAGATTTAGCAGGTGGAATGAGTGGGAGAATACATGGTACATTTTTTAAAAATTAATTTACAGGATGTGAACAGCACTGCCTACATTAGCACGTATTATCCAGAGGACAGTTGAAAGTCAACCAAATTGCAATGAGTTTTGAATCACATGGAGGCCACCCCAGGTAAGGATGGCAGTGTCCTTCCCGAAAGGACATTAGTGAACTAGATGGGCTTCTACAGCAACTGACAACAGCTTCATGGTCATCATTAAACTTTTAAGTCCAGATTTTTATTGAGTTCAAATTCCACCATCTGCTGTGGCAGGATTTGAACCTGATCCCTAGAACATTTTATAGGTCTCTGGATTAATAGTCTAGCAATAATACTACTAGGCTACTACCTTCCCAAACTTTGCTGATTTATTAATGCCACATAGTGAGGGAAATCTGTTATCTTTACTCTGCCATGCATACTGCAAGTCTAGAGCCAGACCAATGTGTTTAACTCTAATCTACCCTATGAGATGACCTAGTAAGGCAACCAATTTAGGAACAATTATGGATGGGCAACAGACGCTGGCCTTTCCAACAACATGCACATCCCAGTGAAGAATAAGGTAATTTCTGTGTTAGAAAATACAATAGATATATTCTAACAGTACCAGAAATAAGGTGAGTGGTTAATACATTTTTACCTAAAATGTCTTGATAGTGGAATGTTGGCTGTGATGTGGTGAGAAGTGATTGAAGGAACCTTGCTTTGACAGCGATAATTAAACACAGTAACATATAATGCTGCTGAATTAATAGGATCCAGATTCAGACCTGTGGCACCTATCTAGTAAATTCCAGATCTCCATACTGGCATAAACTCTAACAATTCTCCACTAAGAGGGTATAAACGAATTAATGGTTAGATCACCTCAAATTGTTCTCGACACTTCCTTGAAATCAGCTGGAGAACATGAGATGGAGAGAAGTGGGGCCTGATCAGTTCCAACCTTCCCTTTACCTGGGGAATGGAACTGTGGAGAAAGCAGATAGATTAGGACAGAAACTTTAAAAAAAACCAAGCAATTGCTTCAATTTGTATACCATTGTAACTATCCAATTTATAACAATACTAACACTTTCCACTGCATTGCTTTGCTATACAAACATAGTCTGCTTCGAAGTCATTATGCCTCTGCTTTGAAATCTTGAAAGATTACGTTGTATAAAGTGTTCCCTAAAGATAGAATTTGATTTTGAAAAGTGTTATTTCAAAATTATGGCCCAGATTTATTGATGGCTAGATAATCATTTCTGCAGTGTAGATGAGAGTTGTGCTCAGGAACCATGCAAAATTCTCATCGTAGCAAACTCTGAAGGAATGGCCCCTCATGGGAAATTCAGAAATCTGAGAGTACAATTGTAGTTAAGTAGATAGTCATGAAAAGTTGATGATTTAAATGTATATTTAGTTTAACTTATGGCATTTAATACATAGAGGTATGAAATGGTACATTTTGGTAGGAAAAGTATGGACAAACAACATAGACGAAATGACAACATTATAAAGATGGTATAGGATAGAAAGATCTGAAGATATATGTGCACACATCAAACAATGGAAAGTGGCAGAGCAGGTTGAGAAAGTAGTTAATCTGGTATTTGGACCCTGCATGGTTTCATGCAGTGAGAGGTTACAACCTGGAATGTACTCCCTAAAGGCAGTCCGGAGGTGGAGAAAGATTCCAAGGTGGTTTCTGGAAGTGAATTTGTATGAGACGATAGAACATCTGCCTGCTAAACCTGGAGTGGACTGACTGGTGTAGTCCCCACTCTACAGCCCTCAGTGCAACTCAATGCAGTAGGCAGAGTCAGGTACACACAGAACTGGGAAGAACCTCATCAATTGATTCCAGATGAACAAACAATGATGCTTTACTGTTAATAATTAAATACCCTTGACATCGATTCAGCCACATACACCAGGTTACTTAACACTGTCTAGCGTAATGGATATTGGATGAAAGACCAGATTTTTGAGTTTTATTTCATTGTTTGACAAGATGTATGGATTTTCCAAATTCTTTATAACGTAAGTATGGAATTCTGAACTTAGTGGATTTGTAGTACATCCACTATCCAAGTGCTAAGTATCTATATTGCACCTTCTAGGTGGCACACTGCAGAGCTTCGGTGTTGGAGGGAGTGAATGTTTGTGGATGTGATGCCAGTCAAGGTGGTGGCTTGGTCTGGGATACTGCCATGTTTTTCTTACATGTTATTGTAATTGCATTCATCTGGTGAGTATTCCATCATGATGGTGGACAGAGTTTGGAAAATTAGGAGGTAAGTTATGCATTGCAGACTTACTAGCCTCTGACTTGCTCTTGTTGTGGCAGTATTTATATCATTAGTGCAGTTCAGTTTCTAGTCAATTCTAGGATATTGATAGTGGGAGACTTTAGCAATGGTAGTGCCACTGAATGTCAAGGAATGATAGCTAGAATCTCAATTGTTGGTGATGGTCATTTCCTGACATTTTTCTGGCAGGAATGTCCCTCCAGCCTTGCACATTGCTTCTATTCAAATAATCATCAAATGCCCAATTGAATGCTTCACTTAAACTTTCGAGACTCAAATCACTTGTGTGAAAAAGTTGCTTTTTCTCACATCACAGTTTCTTCATTTGGAAATCACTTTAAATCTTTGCTCTTGACATTGTTGATCCTTTTATGAGCAGAAACAATTTCTCCCCATCTACTCTATCCAGGCTTCCTATGATTTTGAAAATTTCTTGACCCTTCCTCTTTCCAAGGAGAACAATACCAACCTCTCTCATAAGGTTTTCATCTATGGAACCATTTGTGTAAATCTCTTCTGCAGTGTCTCCAATGCACTCACATCCTTACAGTAGTATGGGGCCTAGAACTGTGCATAATGTTCCAGCTGAGGTCTAACAAATGCCTTGTATAGGTTTAGCATCCTTGCTCATGTTCTGTATACCTCTATTAATGTAGTTAAAAATCACACAACACCAGGTTATAGTCCAACAGGTTTAATTGGAAGCACGCTAGCTTTCGGAGCGTCGCTCCTTCATCAGGTAATAGCGACATACAAAAGCTAGTGTGCTTCCAATTAAACCTGTTGGACTATAACCTGGTGTTGTGTGATTTTTAACTTTGTACACCCCAGTCCAACACCAGCATCTCCAAATCATGACTTCTATTAATGAAGCCTGGGATACAGTGTGCCTTATTTCCTGTCCTGCCTGCTTGAAAATCCCCAATTATAACCACTCAAAATATTGGCATCCCTCTTGACTTTTCCTGCAGATTATTCGTGTCCAACCTTCCCACTAATTGATGGTCTATAGACTACAATGAGCAATATAATTGTACCTGCTTTATCCCTTGCTCGAGCCAGTTTGATTCTGTCGTTGAATCCTTTGGAAAGTCCTCCTTCTCCAGCCAGGACAAAGCCTTCCTTAAACAATAGTGCCTTCTTTTTTCCTTCTGTTTAAATCCTTTCTGAATACTTTGTATCCTTGAATATTTAACACTCACTCCTGGCTTTCCTTGAGTCAGGTGTCAGTTGTTGCCAGAACATGATGTTTCGACATGGCAATCTCTAACTGTAATTCTCCAATTGTTTTTGACATTCTGCACCTTCACTGACATGCAGTGTAACCGCGATTTACACTTTATTACTTTCTCCTGACTTTGACTTCACATTTGACATTTTATCTCTGAACTAGCACTATCCACCTCCCTAACTATTTTTGGTACCCTGGTATTCCTTTTCCATATTCCCTCTTGGCTCTCACAAATCTGCCGCAATAACTTAAAGCCCTTACAACTCACAAAATTATCACAAGGAACTCAGTCCCAGCATTTGTTGCCCATTCTTCAATTGAATGGCTTGCTTGGTTTTTCAAGGGGCAGTAAAGAGTCAACCAGGTAAAAACAATGACTGCAGATGCTGGAAACCAGATTCTGGATTAGTGGTGCTGGAAGAGCACAGCAGTTCAGGCAGCATCCAAGTAGCTTCGAAATCGACGTTTCGGGCAAAAGCCCTTTATCAGGAATAAAGGCAGTGAGCCTGAAGCGTGGAGAGATAAGCTAGAGGAGGGTGGGGGTGGGGAGAAAGTAGCATAGAGTACAATGGGTGAGTGGGGGAGGGGATGAAGGTGATAGGTCAAGGAGGAGAGGGTGGAGTGGATAGGTGGAAAAGGAGATAGGCGGAAAAGGAGATAGGCAGGTTGGACAAGTCCGGACAAGTCAAGGGGACAGTTACTGAGCTGGAAGTTTAGAACTAGGGTGAGGTGGGGGAAGGGGAAATGAGGAAACTGTTAAAGTCCACATTGATGCCCTGGGGTTGAAGTGTTCCGAGGCGGAAGATGAGGCGTTCTTCCTCCAGGCGTCTGGTGGTGAGGGAGCGGCGGTGAAGGAGGCCCAGGACCTCCATGTCGTCGGCAGAGTGGGAGGGGGAGTTGAAATGTTGGGCCACGGGGCGGTGTGGTTGATTGGTGCGGGTGTCCCGGAGATGTTCCCTAAAGCGCTCTGCTAGGAGGCGCCCAGTCTCCCCAATGTAGAGGAGACCGCATCGGGAGCAACGGATACAATAAATGATATTAGTGGATGTGCAAGTAAAACGTTGATGGATGTGGAAGGCTCCTTTAGGGCCTTGGATAGAGGTGAGGGAGGAGGTGTGGGCGCAGGTTTTACATTTCCTGCGGTGGCATGGGAA
This sequence comes from Chiloscyllium punctatum, assembly GCF_047496795.1. Taxonomy (NCBI): domain Eukaryota; kingdom Metazoa; phylum Chordata; class Chondrichthyes; order Orectolobiformes; family Hemiscylliidae; genus Chiloscyllium; species Chiloscyllium punctatum. Next base: position 98,973,374 of record NC_092739.1, on the reverse strand, counting down.
AGTGCCAGGATTGGAGGGTGGGTTGTTTGGCATGGACCTGACCAGGTAGTCGCGGAGGGAACGGTCTTTGCGGAAGGCGGAAAGGGGTGGGGAGGTAAAGAGTCAACCACCTTGTTGTGGGTATGGAGTCTTGTAGAATCAAAGGAGCACGACAATGTAGAAGGAGGCCATTTCACCTATCATACCTGCACTGTATTGATAAACGAGAATAATTACAAAAACATATGGTGCTGGCAGCATCTGTGGAGAGGAAGATGGACTTGAAATGTTAACTCTGCTTTTTCTCTAAAGATCTTCTTTCCAATTTCCAGCGGTTACAGTTCTTAATTTCATTTGAGCATCATTAACTAATTGCCAGTCTCCTGCTTTTTTCCCCATACCCTTGTACTTCTTTTTAACCCAAATAATCATCCAATGTCTCAATAATATCTGCCTCCTCCACATTTCCAGACAATGCATTCCATACCATAGTTACTCAATGGATGAAATGGTTTTTCTTCTCTTCACACTTATTTCTTTTGCAGATCACTTATAATTGATGCCCCTCTTGTTTCTATTCCTTGTACAAGTGTGAGCAGTTTCTCTCTATCTACTCTATCTAGCATGCTTATGATTTTGAAAGATTTATATAGGTCAGATCAGGAAAGGAAAGTAGATTTTCTTCCAAAAAGACATTGAAGAACTTGATATTATTAAAAAAAACACAAATGAAAATTTCAGCCAACTTTCCATTCCATGTTTGCTGACGAATTCAAATTCCATCACTTGCTATGGTGGGACTTGAATTTATATTCCTAAACCAGAGAATACAGTGGTAGTCCAGTGATAAAACCACTATACCTTTGTCTTTCCCTTTGTATTCAAAGTGGCCATTGTGAAACTTGATAAACAGCACCACAATGTTTCAGCAGCAGGGGGCATCAGAACCAATGACATCACATTGACTTCCAGTAAAGGGAGTTGGGAAAATATTAGAAGAAGCAATCTTCACAAATTCCTCCCTTCCTTGATTCAGAGATACTGCAGGGCTTTTACTTCAATTAACTGAGCAAGAACTGAGGGATGAAGCTGCAATCTTTGTGAACTGTGTCGTTTCAGCAGAGACATAAGGAAACCTGTGATAACATTTCTGCACCGTTATTGTATTTTTTAAACAACCTGTTCAGAAATGTTATTACACACTTCTGCAGCAGATGGGACCTGAGCCTGGGCTTCCCAGTAGGGGCATTACAACTGTGCCACCACAGCCCTTTTAGTGTATTCTTGCAGTTTCCGAAATGAAGGCGATGGAAAGCAACTTTACAGTGACTACAAAATTAACATTTTTTTTTAAATTCAAGTTACTATCTAATTAGACACATATGAACTTCAAGTCCATCAAAATGTCTAATTATTAAGATGTTGTGTCCTGGAAATTGATCTCAAATTGCAATGTTGCACTTGTTATTGTTTCTATTTGCTTATTACTGTCAATCAATCTTACCACATTGGATATCATTACGACTAGTCCAAGTGTTTTGCACAATTAAGTTTGAATTACTGTCATAAAAATGGAGATAAGGAACAGGCTGAAATAACACATTCAAACAGTCCAATATCAAATTTCACAGCACAATTGATGGCACTGGTTATTAAGGTGAGAACCTGTGTTCAATCCACCGTCTTTCAGTTTCTGAACTTCTGAAAACTCGCCTGAAAAGCCACTAAAAAAAAACACATGGGTTGCACATGTAGTTTGAATTCATCACCACATTTTTTGACATGTCTGTAATTTTAAAATCCCCAACAAAATAGTAGTATTTTAAAAAAAAGAGATGTCAGCTTATTAATTCGGGTGCATCATTTTAATTCTAAACACAGAATTACAGAAGTATTGCAATGTAGGAGGCTATTCAGCCCATTGTGCTTGCACAGCTTGTTAAATGAGCATCATTACGTGGTGCCCATCTCCTGCTTTTTCCACACACCTTTGTACTTTATGTTTTATCCAAACAATTGTTAAATGCCCTCTTGACTGTCTCAATTGAACTTGCCTCTACCCTACTTCCAGACAGTGCATTCAGTAACCTAACTACTCACTTCACCTTTGCTCCTTTTTCAGATCACTTTAAATTTGTGCTGTCTTGTTCTTGTTCATTTTATGCGCAAGAGTAGTTACTCCTTATCTAGTATTTCTACTACTTATGTGCATTTCTGACTTCTGTGGAATTCAGCAGGAAACATGACAGCTGTGCTGAGAAAAACCATTGATAAAAATGGAGCCATATTCATTGTGCTTGTTGGTGTGCCTAACGTAGATCAGATTAAATAGATTTTTATTTCATGAGAAATTTCTTTCTATTTATTTCTGTCAGACACCTTCCCTTTTGTTCTTTAACCAAGCTTTTCCATTGAAATTACATAAACGCTAGGATATTTCTAGCTTCCCTTTTGATAAAAGGCCATAATGTGAAATATGAACAGTTTCTTCACACCAAGTAGAGTGCAGTATGGAAGGAGATTGCGCAGCCTGTCCTGTTCATAGTTAAAAATCACACAACACCAGGTTATAGCCCAACAGGTTTAATTGGAAGCACACTAGCTTTCGGAGCGACGCTCCTTCATCAGGTGATAGTGGAGGGCTTGATCGTAACAGAATTTATAGCAAAAATTTGCAGTGTGATGTAACTGAAATTATACGTTGAAAAATTGATTGTCTATTAAGCCTTTCATCTGTTAGAATACAGTGATAGTTTCACTTCTTTCATGTGTAAATCACAAAACCCTTTTTTTAAAAGTTGCATTCTCAGGTTAGCTGTTAACAATGATGATAGCTAGACAATATGTTGAAGGTGTTAGCCCCCTGTGTTCTCTGTCTATGACCTGATGTTTAGATTGATTCTAATCTAAAAAGTGAGATAACAGAGTTTTACATAAATTCATACAGTTCTACATGAATGCATGCAGGTTTTGAGCAAAGTACAATGTAACTCTGCAAGTACAAAATCACATCACAAAATATATGTGTGCGTGTGTGTCTGTCTGGGGTGGGGGTTGTGAGTGTGAGAAAGTGTATGTGTGTGTGTGTGTGTGTGTAGTGAGTGCAGAGTGTCTTAAGTCTGTGAGGGGGTGCATGTGTGGGAGTGTATGAGTCTATAAGGGTGTTTGTGGGTGTCTGTGTGCGCGTCTGTGTGTACCTGTGTCCGTGTGTATGTGAGAGTGTGTGTGTGTAGGAATATCTGTGTGTGTGTGTAGTGCAATGGTGATCACCTGTAGTGTGACATGAACCCAAGGTCCCGGTTGAGGCCCTCCCTATGGGTACCGAACTTAGCTATCAGCCTCTGCTCGGCCACTTTCCTCTGCTGCCTGTCCCGAAGTCCACCTTGGAGGATGGTCACCCGAAGGTCCAAGGCTGAATGTCCTGGACCACTGAAGTGTTCCCCAACTGGGAGGGAACCCTCCTGTCTGTTGATTGTTGTGTGGTGCCCGTTCATCCGTTGTCGTAGCCTTTGCTCGGTTTCCCCAATGTACAATGTAGGTATTTGCCACTGAAAATGAAAACATTGTACCATTAAATCTACCTTCGTTTCACGACATGCATGATATGACTAGATAACCCTATCTCATTGCTGACTCATTATGATGACAACGTAGATTAATTTCTTAACTGTCCTGTAAAATAGATCTGTTATCTGATGAACACATACCTGTATTACAGATGGTACAGTGATCCACAATGTGCAGAATATTTCTTTTAGTTCCAAAAATCTTTTTATCTTTATCACTATGGCTGTCTGAAATGATTCTGTGCCATAAAGGGTGGCACGGTGGCACAGTGGTTAGCACTGCTGCCTCACAGCACCAAGAGACCCGGGTTCAATTCCCACCTCAGGCAACTGTCTGTGTGGAGTTTGCACATTCTCCCTGTGTCTGGTGTGGGTTTCCTCTGGGTGCTCTGGTTTCCTCCCACAGTCCAAAAATGTGCAGTTTAGGTGAATTGGCCATGTGTTAAATTGGCTGCAGTGTTAGGGGAATGGGGAATGGGTCTGGGCAGGTTGGTTGTGGACTTGCTGGGCCGAAGGGCCTGTTTCCACACTGTAAATAAGTAATCTAATCTGACCTTAAAAAATGTAGAGTGTTCATGTTGAGCTTTCCTCAGTATAGAGAGAGTAGTGCTAGCGTATGTTTGTGTGCGTGTTATCACACAGTAGGTGGCAGAGTTGCCTTATTGCTTATATCTCATCACAAAGGCCCAATGAATTAATATTTTATAGTCTATATTCTGTAATTGAGGCATTAATGAGGGAACGGGATTGATATCTGAAAATAAAGAATCTACAGAGTTATAAGGAGCAGGTATGGGAGTAGCACTGGATGAATTGCTGATTTGGAGAGTTGATGCAGATATGGCAGGGTGAATGGCCTCTTTTTGTGCTGTGACAATACTGTGATGCTGTAATTCTAAGTAATATACACTTTGGTGCTAGTTTTGAACATTTCCTTGACTTTACTTCATGCTGTACTTTTCCTCTATCCCCAGGCAAATGGCTAAATGCTGCGTACTTAAGGAATGTTTATACCTGTGTTTGAAAACACACCACTGCAGAACTTCGTCTCCACAATGCTTTGACTCAGAAACAGCTCACTTCTCTCCTGTCTCAGCTTATCCTGATAACAGTTGTAATTTATTATTCTCAATCTAACTGACCTTGAGAGCTGTGAGTGTTAAAATCAGGAATGCCTCAGATGGAGTAAAGACACTGGCCTGCACTTTGATATATTCAGTGAACTCACGTATTGGTGGATAGGTATGGAAGAAGTAACAAAGTCTCAGGGGATTGTGGGGAATTGATTCTGGTGTAGAAATCCAAAGCAATTTTTTCTGTCCATTGCGACTAGCACCTGAGAAGTGAATATCTCCCAGCATTGATTATCCTTCATGGATGATTATAGTGAGATGACTAGGTTAACCAAAGTTGAAAAATGTGGTGCTGGAAAAACACAGCAGGCCAGGCAGCAGGAGAATCGATGTTTCGGGCATAAGCCCTTCTTCAGGAATGGTCAATCTGGCATTTTAGGTCAGGGAACTTCGAGCTACATGGGTAATCATATGCAATTAATAACGCCCTGACTTTGGGAAATTCTGCTATGTGGAAAAAAACCAAAAGCCTGTTCCTCCTGTTGGCTTTTGTCCAGGTCAAATATGATGTAATCTCTTTTGCGTGCAAACATCATATCAGTGTGGGCTGCAGACTTACTGAGATACTGAGATCCCTGCTGGCAGGCCGCCAAAGAACCAGAAGTTGAAAAAAAATTATCTCCGGACGGAGCTATTGTTGATAGTTAGTGGCAGTCTTGTCATCCCTGCCCTGGAGTTTGGCTGAAGGTCATTCATTAATTTATGTAAGTGGCACAACTCTGTCAACATGTCTGTGATGAACTTGAGTCTGCGCATACATGCAGTCCTCCTCCAGCTACCTGACTGGCAGATGTGATTTGCAGGGGAAGGATGGTGAGGAACTCTCTTAATTCAAAGTAAATTTGCTTTCCTGGTATCAGACAATTGTTACGGTGCAGAAGGAACCCATTTGGCCCATCATACCTTCCCCAGCTCTTCAAACGAGCATCATTACCTAATTTCAATTTCCAGTTTTTGCTCCACACCCTTGAGCACTATTTTGATCCAAATTATCTTCATCCAGGCACATAGGTTTGTGCACGTGAGCAATGAACCTGACCAGGAGAGAATGATCAGAGTGTCTCTCCCAGACTGGGATTGAGAGGTGATCTCATTAAGATATAGTATCCTGAGGAAACTGGTAGAGTGAATGCTGAAATGATATTCTTCTTTGTAGGTGAGACAGAGCTGAGAGATACAGTCTAAAAATGAAAGATCTCCAATTTAAGATGCAGGGCAGTGGCTGCAACAAGCTCTCCTGGTGGCGGTAGGCCTGGAGCCTAGATTTTTGCCAGTGGCGGTGCCTGGAGCAGGGACTCCTGGTGAGAGTAGGCCTGGAGCAGGGACTCCTGGTGAGAGTAGGCCTGGAGCAGGGACTCCTGGTGAGAGTAGGCCTGGAGCAGGGACTCCTGGTGAGAGTAGGCCTGGAGCAGGGACTCCTGGTGAGAGTAGGCCTGGAGCAGGGCCTCCTGGTGAGAGTAGGCCTGGAGCAGGGACTCCTGGTGAGAGTTGGCCTGGAGCAGGGACTCCTGGTGAGAGTTGGCCTGGAGCAGGGACTCCTGGTGAAAGTTGGCCTGGAGTAGGGACTCCTGGTGAGAGTAGACCTGGAACCTGGACTCTTGACGGTGGCGGTGAGGCAGCGGTGCAGCAGAGCTGAGGTCTCCTGGGGCATTGGCGTCGCTGTAGCTGTTCCCAGAGCGGGATTCCTTGTGGACTGGAACACCTTGCCGAAACCTTGCAGACGTCCTTGAAGCTGTGCTTGGGACAGAAGATGAACTCTTATTTAAGTAACTTTTTATACTTATTGTAACTCAAAATGGTGCCCAATAGTGGCAACCAAATACTTTTCACTGAATCTTCATGATATATGTGACAACAAATCATTCATTCATTCACCCATCTATATATCCATCCATCCCTCCATCCCTTCCTCCCCACCTTGAGTGGCTCACTTGAACCCGCCTCCATCATTTTTCTGGGCAGTAGAGAAGATAGGTTCAATTGAGGCGTTCATTCTCATATCACCTTTGCTTCATTTTCATATCACTTTAAATCAATGCCCTTTCGTTCTTGTTCCTTATGTGAGTGGGAACAGCTTCTCCCTGTCTAGCCTATCCAACCCAGTTGTGATTTTGAAAACCCTTATCAAATCTCTTCTTAGTCTTCTTCTTTCCAAAGAGAACTGTTCCAACTTCTTCAATCTGTCCTCATACCTGAAGTTTCTCAATCCTGGAACTTTGTAAATCCATGCAAATTGCTCCTGCACTCTCTCTCCAATGAATTCATGTCTCTCCTATCATGTGGCACTCACAATACTCCAGCTGAGGTTTAACAAGCATCTTGTTCAACATCAACTCCTTGCTCTTATAGTCAATGTTCCTATTAATAAAGCTGAGGACACTGTTAGTTCTCTTATATTTCTTTCTGTCTGCTCCACCCGACTTGCCACCTTCAGTGATCTGTTTACATATACACTCACATCCCTCTGCTCCTGCAGCCTGTCTAGAATATAACTCATGTTTTATACTGTCTTTCAGTGTTCCTCTTAGCAAACTGCATCACCTTTCATTTCCCTGCTTTGAATCTCATCTCTCTGCCACCTGTCTGCCCATTCTACCAATATAGCAATGACCTTTTGGAATTCCACACTGTCCTCCTTACAGTTAACAACTCTTCCAACTTTTGTGCCTTTTACATGCATGCATTCTTTCTCATCCCTTCAGTATCCTCCAACTAAAAATGTACAGGGGAATTCCCTGAGGATTCTTATAATAACTTCAATATCATGAAGTGCTTTAGTGAGAATGTCTATGAGAAATACCAAATCAACTCCAGAATGTCCTTTCATTCACACAGAAATCAAATAACTGCGAAGAAACACTCACTCACTCTTTAAAAGAAAAGCTAAAATGAAATTTCAGCTATTGATGCTGACTGTCTCTTTAACCAAGGGTCGAAGTAAAGGAGCAGTTGAACAATCATGAGCTGATCATTTATATGGAAAAGATGAGAATTTAGCATGGTTCATGTGAGAAATGGATTACTTGGAGAGAAGGAAATGGCACTATCTATGAAATTCCAACTGAGAGGCATGGGTGAAGATGGGAATCAGATGAAGATGAATTTTTGGCTGTTCAGATGTGATTGTTGAGGAAGTGCTGGAAGATCCAGGAATGAGTAAAGCAGGAGGGTATGTTGATCTGACGTGTGGTATGCAGAAGAATGCTGCAGAATTCAGAGCACTGAACATTATAGCAATGGCTAAATTCTCACTGTAGCGGATGAAAATTGGGGTGACTGAGCACGACCATATTCCCAGTGGCAGGCAATACAGAATGTTGTCACACCTCTCCCAATAGCTGGCAACCCAATTCAGGAGCTGGCAGCTCTGCAGTGTGTCACCATGAGTAAAGCCTATTGCTGAGGCTGCAGCTCAGGAGTGGGCAAGTTCCCTTGAAGAGGACTTTATGGGCATGATATTGCTGGGTGTGGCAGGCAGGCCAAAGCAATCAGGGTGTTGGGGAGGGGGTGTGAGGGTGGTGCTGTTGTCTTTGTGGCTCTGTTGCCATCCGGCTGCCATTCTGCCCCAGTTCACCTCCTTTGGTCATGACATACAAACAAGGATCTCTCCCTTAGAGTTTGCTAAAGATCTCTCAATGGTCTTCCATGGTAGATGTCATCAGAGGCAGGAAGCAACCCACTTAAATGGCTCAATTGGGCTCCCAATGGGTGGTAGATCTGCCAACCTTCTGCCACTGATAAAATGGCATGGAGACAGGAACATTTTGGGTATTACTTATGTATTCACTGTGCCATATTGCTATCCTTCCCACCTCCCTGTCCATTACCAAAAGTTTGGTAAAATTTCAGCCAGAGGGTGGGGTTTGTAACCTAAGAATGCGATAGCTCTCATTGTTCCTGCCCTCATAAGGTTATTGCATTTCTTTGGTAATGTTGGAAGGACCATACTCTCACAACTCACTTCCATTCAAACTTGTTTGGCTTGATCACCTTTATCTCCTGTCTGTGGAAAACAATACTACTGTCCCTCAGATCCTGCAGCAGGGACGGCTTCAGGGAGGAGTCAGAGACATGGTGCCATCTTTTCAATATCTTCTTTCCATTCATGTGCTTTCTGAAGTCTCAGAAAGCAAGATAGAACCCAGCCATCTGATTCCTGGACCCCGTAGAACCTGGAAACACAGGAAATATTCAACAGTCTGGTTTTATCTGTAGAGAGGCAAAAAGGGTCAAAGTTTCTGGTCATGGACTTTTCTTCAGAATGGAAGGAGAGCAGACATGTAATTGGTGCTAAACAGTGGGGTGGGAGGGTGTGGATAAATAGAGGGAAAGGGAAGAACAAAGGGAAAATCTTTGATAAGGTTCAGAGTAGGTAAGTTCAATTGATGAATGATTTCATGGTTAAAAATAAGCAGAATAGTAATGGTGGTTGTAAAGCAATAAAAAGTTTGGTCAGGGTGGGTGTGAATAGCAAAGTGTCTGAAATAGCTGTGTCTGAAAGCAAAAGCATGGCCAGAAGATGGGGTGGGCTTTAGATTTTACAGTGTGTAAGTTTTGAACTCATTTTTGAGGCCGGAATGCAGTAAGGCATATAACTAAAAGATGAGGGGCTACTCCTCAGGCTTGTGTTGAGTTTTGTTGGAGCACTGCAGCAGACTGAGGACAAAGATGTCCATGTGACAGCGAGGTGGGGAACTAAAGTAGCAAACCACCATAACCTCAGGGTCATACTTGTAGACTGAGGGGATTTAAAGTGGTCACCCAATCTATTGGGACAAAATTACTGCAGACACTGGAATCTGTAATGAAAACAAATACTGGAGAGAATGCAGTCTGACCTGCTGTGACCTCCAGCATTCGTTTTCACAAAGTATTTGTCCTTGGTCTCCCAGTACAGAGGAACCTCGATTATCCAAAGGACACGGGCGGGGGGTATTTTGTTCGGTTAATCGAATTCCAGATAATCAAATGCCAGATAATGTAGTTAGCTAAGCATTGAGACCTTATGATCTTGTTCAGATAATCCAAAATTCAGTTAATCAAATGCTGGATAATCGAGGTTCCTCTGTATAGAGAATCCCATTGTAAGCAGCAAGTATAATATACTAAATTGAAAGTAGTTTTTTACTTGGCATATCAAGGATCTTCATGTTCTAGGACATAGAGTTCTAAGTTCTACACCAGGAAGACAATAATAAAGAGAGTTGTTATTTCCATTATAGCATTTATGCTCCAAAAATGTGTATTTAACTCCTCTTTGTGATGTATTGTCCACCATAATCTCCAAAGAATTTACTGCAAAATATTCCACATGCTATTCTAATGCTCATTTTTAAAAAAAATCATTCACAGGATGAGCCAGCATTTATTGCCCAATAAAAATGGAAAGAACTGTAGATGCTGGAAATCTGAAACAAAAACAGAAATTTCTGGAAAAGCTCGGCAGATTTGGCAGCAACTGGAGAGAGAAATCAGAGTTAATGTTTCAGGTCCAGCGACCCTCTCTCCATTTATTGCCCATCACTAGTTAGCCAGAGGGCAGTTAAGATTCAACCACATTGCTGAGTCACATGTAGGCCGGACCAGGTAAGGATGGCAATTTCCATCCCAAAAGGACATACTAAATTTCCCATAGTGTTCAGGGATGTGTAGATTAGGTACATTAGTCAGGGGTAAATACAGGTAGGAGGAGTGGGCCTAGGTGGGTTACTTTTCAGAGGGTCCATGTAGACTTGTTGGGCTGAAGGGCCTGTTTCCACACTGTAGGGATTCTAAGACATTAGTGAAGCAGGTGGGATTTTTCTTACAATCAACATTGAACATTAGGCCACCACCTCCCCCCTAAAATTCAGATTCATCTTGACTCTTAATACTTGTTCATGACTAATGATTACCACACATGTTCCAACTTTTTCCCACAGGTGATTGTCAAAATTCCAAACTAAAATTTTGGCCTTCTCCATTCCATTACCCCATTGTGCATTTTATTACATATTGATGAACCACTAACAGTTCTGGGTTAAATGTACGTGGGTCCAAACATCTGGATGCTATTTACATTAGTGTCAATTTTAGTATCATTTTTTTATGATGACTAGAATTCAAATGATTCAGTAGTGAATTAACCTGTATTGTGTTGACCGAGCTAGTCAAACTGCTTGAGTAGAGTGAGGACATTTCCTTTCAACTCTTCTCTGTTTTTCTCTTGGGAAAAGATTGGCATTTTATATAATGCGATCGTTCAATTGAATGTAATGATGCAGTATTCTCTCAACAGTAACACAGATGTATGTGGACAGTTTTTTTCTATTAATTCATAATTATGGAAATAGTAGGAATCTACAAACACATTGAATTATTGGTCTCTTATTCTGTTGGTGATTTGTCTGCTCAGTAAAAGCAGCTGACAGTACACATTAATCTTTACAAATTATAAAAATGTACCATTATAGTTAATGTGTTTTTATTAAAAAAAGAGAAATTTTTTTTAACCATCTGCAACAAATTTAAAGCAAAAATGATATGAAATAAACTTAAGTTTGTGAGTACAACTTGTCATACATTACTGCGTGTGTTACTATACTTTTGGTACCGGCATTATGTACATGTTGACACTTCATTAGTGTCAAATGCTCAGCAGAATGAAAACGTAGTGCATCAATAACTCTTGATTATTGAAATTTCTAAACTTAGTCCATTCCAAAAGCTATATGTTACTTAGACTACAGATTAGGTTTGAGATATCGGACAAGACTTTAATTCACTCAAAATTATTTCACCTCTACAGAGCTAAATTTGGATGCTAAATTCCTGATGAAGGGCTTGTGCTCAAAATGTCGATTCTCCTGCTCCCCGGATGTTGCCTGACCTCCAGCATCTGCAGTGCTCACTTTCTCCAGAGCTAAATTTGGACCCTTGATGTCTACCTTTCTATCCTTACAATCCATCAATGTAGAAATCATCATTTCCAGAATTATCCTGTACATACACTGGTAATGTCATGTACAAAATGCATTAATAGAATATGTAACAGTCAAGTTTACAAAATAGTTATTCTGGGTGGAGTCTAGGCCAACATATATTGAGAAATTGTAGCCTTCTTATTAAGTGGAAAAATGCAGTCATGTGACTTCGTGAAAAATGCTTCCAATGGGCAAAGCTCTCTGCCAGGAACACAAAATTGAAATTTTTTTCCTATTGAATAATGGACAAAGTATTTCACGAATGATGCTTCTGGGTAAAAGGGATCATCCAGCATGTAACCTTGTTGTACAGACCAAGAAGGCCTGAGGCTCGGTTTCTGGTGTGTGTAGTATCTTCTTGTTTCAAAAGTGGTAGCAGAAAGAATATGATAAAAATTAAAGACATGAAAAGACTGTTGGTCCATTTGTGTTCACCACAACATCATCATTGAACATTACAATGGCAACGCAGTGCTCTAGGGGCAGCTAAAAAAAAAACAAAGATCATGTTCCTCATTACTATAAATGGCATATCTCTTCTTGTTAAATGGAGACATGATAGATTCAACAGTTGTCCATCGCTGTCTCAGATAGTCTGTTAACAATCAATAACACAATAGATCACAAAGAATGGCTTCTTGAATGAATTACTTGAGAATGCCTGATGATTGCACAGCTCGACCTGGCATAAATTGACATTTTTAGAACACAAACCAAAATTAGAATTGCTTGTTTGCGTTATAGCGAGATATTAGCAGGGACTGTTATTCTGTCACAAGTTTGTAATTTTGCGATAGTTGGGAGAAATGTCGTTGAGAGCATCCGGAGGACATACTGTTCTTTTGTCAACTGTACTGTGGCGCTGTAAGGAATAAAAACTACTTTTGAGTCTGGGTGAGTAATTTAATTGTGCATATGTAAGGGAGAGGTCTCAATTACCAAAGAACCTGTTTAGCTTGTCTAGTCCTGCCAGAATTTTAAAGGTTTCTATGATATTATCCTCATTCTTCTAAATTTGAGTGAAATAGTCTGAATTGATCCAATCTATCTTCATATGTCAGTCCTGCATTCCCAGCAATCAGTCTGGTAAACCTTTGTTGCACTTTCTCTATGGCCAGGACATCTTTCCTCAAAGAAGAAGACCAAAGCTGCAACAATTTATCCAAGTATGGCATCAAGACCCACCATAATTCCAGAGAGACATCCCTGCCTCTCAAATCCTATGAAGAAAACAAGCGCAACAATAGTAACTATACTATTTATTTTAAGACGATCAGGCATTTTAATTTTAACCCTACTAATACTGCTCCTTGTCCTTGTTTCACAAGGGATTGTATACCTGCACCAGAACAGGCTTTCTGGGTTCAGTGTTTCATCTGAACATGTTGCATTTCCTCACTACAAGTTGTTCTGCTGCAATGCACATTTCGTAAACACAAATTAGCTGTAACGCGATTGATTTATTGGTGAACTTTTAAAATTCGTGTAGGCTGTAGTGCAATTACATCGCCAACACTTTAAACGCTATTTCTAAAGTGCCATTTTTCTATAATGCAGGTTTGCACAAGAATGCAGCCATCGCATGATAGAGTCATACAGGTGTGCAGCACGGAAACAGAGCCTTTGGTCAACTTGTCATGCCAAACAGATATCCTCACCTTTATCAATATACTCCCATTTGCCAGCACTTGGCCCATATCCCTCTAAATCGTTCCTATTCATATACCCATCCAGATTCCTTTTAAATGTTGTAATTGTACCAGCCTCCACCACTTCCTCTGGCAGCTCATTCCATACAGGTACCACCCTCTGCATGAAAAAGTTGCCCCTTAGGTCTCTTTTATATCTTTTCCCTCTCACCCTAAACCTATGCCCTCTAGTTCTGGACCCCCCACACCAGGGAAAAGACTTTGCCTATTTATCCTATCCATGTTCTTCATGATTTTATAAACCACTATAAGGTCACCCATTAGCCTCTGATGCTCCAGGGAAAACAGCCCCAGCCTATTCAGCCTCTCCCTATAGCTCAAATCCTCCAACCCTGGCAACATCCTTGTGAATCTTTGCTGAACCCTTTCAAATTTCACAACATCTTTCCGAATAGAAGGAGTGCAGAATTGCATGCAATATTCCATCAGTGGCCTGCCGCAACATGACCTCCCAATTCCTGTATACAATACTCTGACCAATAAAGGAAAGTATACCAAATGCCTTCTTCACTATCCTATCTACCTGCAAATCTACTTTCAAGGTTTCTTTGATCAGCAACACTCCCGAGGACCTTATCATTAAGTGTATAAGTCCTGCTAAGATTTGCTTTCCCAAAATGCCACATCTCGCATTTACCTTATTTAAACTCCATCTGCCACTCCTCAGCCTACCGACCCATCTGATCAAGATCCCATTATAATCTGAGGTAACCTTCTTCGTTGTCCACTACACCTCCAATTTCGGTGTCAGCTGCAAACTTACTAACTATACCTCCAGTGTTTACATCCAAATCATTTATATAAATGACGAAAAACAGTGGACCCAGCATCGATCCTTGTGACACTCCACTGGTCACAGGCCTCCAATCTGAAAAACAATCCTCCATCACCACCCTCTGTCTTCTACTTTTGAGCCAGTTCTGTATCCAAATGGCTATTTCTACTTGTATTCCATGAGATCTAACCTTGCTAACCAGTCTCCCATGGGGAACCTTGTCGAACGCCTTACTGAAGTCTATATAGATCACGTCCATCACTCTGCCCTCATCAATCGTCTTTGTTACTTCTTCAAAAAAATCAATCAAGTTTGTGAAATATGATTTCCTATACACAAAACCATGTTGACTATCCCCAATCAGTCATTGCCTTCCCAAGTATGTGTAAATCCTGTCCCTCACGTTTCCCCCCACAACTTGCCCACCACTGACGTCAGGTCTATAGTTCCCTGGCTTATCCTTATCACCTTTCTTAAATAGTGGTACCATACTTGCCATCCTCCAGTCCCCTGGCACCTCACCTATGACTCTCGATGCAACAAATATCTGAGCAAGAGGCCCAGCAATCACTTCCCTAGCTTAGCAAAGAGCTCTAGGGTACACCCGATCAGGTTAGGTTAGATTCCCTACAGTGTGGAAACAGGCTCTTCAGCCCAACAGGTCCACACCGACCCTCCGAAGAGTAACCCACCCAGACCCATTTCCCTCTGACTAACTGACTTAACATTATGGGGCAATTTGGCATGGCCAATTCACCTAACCTGCACATCTTTGGACTGTGGGAAGAAACTGGAGCACCCAGAGGAAACCCACGCAGACACAGGGAGAATGTGCAAACTCCACACAGACAGTCACCCAAGGCTGGAATCGAACCTGGGACCCTGGTGCTGGGGATTTATCCAATGTTATGCTTTTCAAAACATCCAGCACTTCCTCCTCTATAATATGGACATTTTTCAAGATGTCACCATCTATTTCCCTCCATTCTATATCTTCCATGTCCTTTTCCACAGTAAATACTGAGGCAAAATACTCGTTTAGTAACTCCCCCATCTCCTGTGGCTCCTCACAAAGGCCGTCTTGCTGATCTTTGAGGGGCCCTATTCTCTCCCTCGTTACCCATTTGAGCTTAATGCACTTATAAAAACTCTTTGGATTCTCCTTAACCTTATTTGCCAAGGCTGGCTAATGTCCCCGTTTTGCCCTCCTGATTTCCCTCTTTAGTATACTCCTGCTGCCTTTATATTCTTCTAAACATTCACTCGAACTGTCCTGTCTATATCTGACATTCTTTTTCTTAACCAAACCCTCAATTTCTTTAGTCATCCAGCATTCCCAACACCTACCTGCGTTTTCTTTCACCCTGACAGGAATATACTTTCTCTAGATTCTCGTTATCTCATTTCTGAAGGCTTCCCATTTACCAGCTGTCCCTTTATTTGTGAACATCTGGCCCCAATCAGCTTTTGCAAGTTCCCTTAATACCGTCAAAATCGGCCTTTCTCCATTTTAGAACTTCAACTTTTCAATCTGGTCTATCCTTTTCCATCACTATTTTAAAATGAATAGAATTATGGTCGCTGACCCCACAGTGCTCCCCCACTGACACCTCAGTCACCTGCCCTGCCTTATTTCCCAGCTGTAGGTCAAACTTTGTACCTTCTGTAGTAGGTACATCCACATACTGAATCAGAAAATTGTCTTGTACACACTTAACTAATTTCTCTCCATCTAAACCCTTAACACAATGGCAATCCCAGTCTATGTTTGGAAAATTAAAATCCCCTACTGTAACCACCCTATTACTCTTACAGATAACCGAGATCTCCTTAAAAATTTGTTTCTCAACTTCCCGCTGACTATTCTGTGGTCTATAATTCAATATCAATAAGGTGATCGTCCCTATTCCTATTTCTCAGTTCCACCTAAATAATGTCCCTGGATGTATTCCCAGGAATATCCTCCCTAAGTACAGCTGTAATGCTATCCCTTATCAAAAATGCCACTCCCCCTCCTCTCTTGCCCCCCTTTCTATCCTTCTTGTAGCATTTGTACCCTGGAACATTAAGCTGCCAGTCCTGCCCATCCCTAAGCCATGTTTCTGTAATTGCTATGATACCCCAGTCTCACGTTCCTAACTTTGCCCTGAGTTCATCTGCCTTCCCTTTTAGTTCTCTTGTATTGAAATAAATACTGTTTAATTAATCAGTCCTACCTTGTTCGCTGCTTTGTCCCTGCCTGCCCTGACTGTGTCACTCCTTTTCCCAACTATACCAGTCTCAGATTGACCTCTTTCCTCATTTTCTCCCTGAGTCCCACCTCCACCAGCATCCCCCCACCCACCCACTCCCCGACATCCAACCCCAACGTACTAGTTTAAATCCTCCTAAGCAGCTCTCGTAAATCTCCCTGCCAGTATATTAGTTCCCTTCCAATTCAGTTGCAATCCATCTTTCTTCTACAGGTCACTTCTACCCCAGAATAGATTACAATGATGCAAAAATGCAAATCCTTCTCCCAAACACCAGCTCCTCAGCCATGCATTCATCTCCTCATTCCTACCCTCACTAGCTCATGGAACTGGGAGTAATCCAGATATTACTATCCTTGAGGACCTCCTTTTTGAATTCCTGCCTAACTTTCTGTAATCTCCCTTCAGAATCTCAATCTTTTCCCTTCCTATGTCATTGGTTCCAATGTGTACAATGACCTCTTGCTGGCATCTCTCCCCCTTGAGAACATTTGCACCCTCTCTGAGACATCCTTGATCCTGGCATCAAGGAAGCAATACACCATTTTGATTTTTCACTGCTAGCCACAGAAGCTATCTGTGCTCTGACTAGAGAGTCCCCTATCACAATCAATCGCTTGGAATCCGACATACTCCTCATCACATTAGAGCCTGTCTTGATACCAGAAACCCAGCTGTTGGTGCTACATTCCCCTAAGAATCCATCGCCCCCTGCTTTTTCCAAGACAGCATACTTGTTTGAAATGGGGACAGCCACAAACAACTGCTGCACTACCTGCTTACCTCTCCTATCTTTCCTATGATATTATTCATATTTTCTAGTCTTGTCACAGTGACATATAAATAATGTGGCTACAAGATCAGGTCAGAGGATGGGAGTTCTGCTGCAAGGAACTTGTCTCCAGTCTCCCCAAAGTCTATCCACCAAATATAAAGTACAACTCAGGAGTGTGATATAATACTTTCCATTTGCCTGGATCAGTGCTGCTCCAAAAACAATCAAGAGGCTTAAGACCATCCAAGTCAAAGCAGTTCTGGGAGCAATTCAGAAGCAAAATCATAGTAGAACATTAATTCTGTTTCTCTCTGCATAGATGCTGCCAGACCAATGGAATTTCTCCAGCATTTTCTATGTTTATTTCAGTTTTCCAGCATCTGCAGCACATTGCTTTGTTATAGGACAAAGTGGTCCACTTGATTGACACTCCATCCACAACATTTATTCCCTTCACCACTAGTGCAAAGTACCAGTAGCGTACAGCATCTACGAGATGGACTGCAGCAAATCAGCAAAACATCTTCATCGGTATTTTTCAAACAGCAAATTTTTCAAACTAGAAAAGCAAGGAAAGCAGAGCTTGGGAACACCACCACCTGCAAGCTTCCTCACACCATCCAGATTTGGAGATCCATTGTCATGGGATCAAATTCCTTAAAGTCCTAACAGCAAATGGACCACAGAGGTTCAAGAAGGCAGCTCACTACCATCTTCTCCAGGTCAGTTAGAGATGAAACAATAAATGTTAGTCTAGTCGGTGATAGCCACAGACATGAACATTTTTTTTAAGTTGAAGTATAAAACACTGTGATTGAAAAGATACATGTACAGAAGGTGTAGAATTAATGTCACCGAGGAAGTATTGTTGGGGAAATTGATTGGAATGAAGGTAAACAAATCCCCAAGACCCACTAATCCACATCCCAGATTCCTTAATGATGTGGCCTAGAAATAGTGGATGCATTGGAGGTCACCTTTCAAGATTTTGTAGACTGGAACAGTTTCTAAGGATTGCAAGATAGCTAGTAGAACCTTTAAAATAAAGAGAAATAGTGAGAAACCAGGGAATTATCAAGCAGTAAGCCTGATATTGGCTGTGGAAAAAATACTAAGAGTACATTATAAATGTATTAGTTGCAGAGCAATTGGAAAACAGTGATTGGACAGAGTCAGCATGGACCTATGAAAAGGAAATCACTCTTGACAAATCTATTGGAATTTCTGAGGATATAACCAGTAGAATTAATAAGAGGGAACCAGTGGATGTGGTTTACTTGGACTTTCAGAAGATTTTTGCTAAGGTCCCACATAAGATTAAATTATTAAATTAAGTTATTAAATTAAGGTGCTGGGATTGGATTTGGTGTACGGACATGGAAAAGAGAATTGGGTGTGGGTAGACAGAAAACCAAGAGTAAGAATGAAGAGTAGGAACAAATTGGTCTTTTTCTGAGTGGCAGAGAAAAAGTAAGGACTGCAGATGCTGGAGAGTCAGAGTCAAAAAGTGTGGCGCTGGCAAAGCACAACAGGTCAGGTAGCATCTGAGGAACAGAAGAGTTGACGTTTGAGGCATAAGCCTTTCATCAGGTATATGGTTGATATCCTGTTTCAGTGAGTCATGATCCCATGGTCAGATGCATAGTCTTTTGAATGAAGCATCTTACCAAACAGTCCATTCTGGTGCATGGTACAGTTGGGAAAAGAAGAGTACAATATCCTTTGTCAATAAGCAATGCAGTTAGAAAGATAGCAACAACATTATGCACAACAAACCTGAAATTGTTTTTGAGATTGTGGTGAGCTGAGTACATAATGTGGAGCCAGTGGATGCCATGCATTTGGAATTTCAAAAAGCATGAGATCAGGTCCTGCACAAAAGGTTATGGTACCATATTAAGGCACATTGGATGGGTCACTGATTGAGCTTGGCTGTCAGCTCTGCTCAATCTCTACCAATGGCTTACACAAGGGGACCAAATGTTCTGTGTTCAATTCACTGACAATACAAAGTTAGGTAGAAAGGTCAACTATGAGGAAGGAGTAAGACTACAAATAGATGTTCCAGGTTAAATAACCAGGATAGAACATGGAATATAATGTGGTGTTAGCCATTTTTGAAATCAGAAAAAGGTTTTTTTTTAATCATTAAAGAATTGGCACTATTGATGCTCAGTGGGACCCAGATGTCCCTGTATATAAATTGCTCAATGGTTAGCACTGCTGCCTCACAGCACCAAGGACCTAGGTTTGATTCCAGCTTCAGGCGACGTCTGTGTGGAGTTTGCACATTCTCCCCGTGTCTGCGTGGGTTTCCTCTGGGTGCACCAGTTTCCTCCCACAATCCAAAGATGTGCAAGTAGATGAATTGGCCATGCTAAATTTCCTGTAGTGTTCAGGGATGTATAGATTAGGTGCATTATTCAGGGGTAAATGTAGGATAGGGGAATGAGTCTGGATGGGTTACTTTTTGGATGGTCAGTGTGGACTTGTTGGGCCAAAGGGCCTGTTTCCATATGTAGGGACTCTATGATTTTATGAAATCACAGATTGTTAATATACAAGTATAGTAATCAATTAAGAATGCAAATGATCTGTTAACATGTAATATAAAAGTGTATAGAGTATAAAAACTAAAGAAATTTATTGCAAATATATAAGGCCTTGCTCAGACATTATTTGGGGCATTCAGACCAGATTTCCTGATTAAGGGCTCCTGCCCGAAACGTCGATTTTCCTGCTTCTCGGATGTTGCCTGATCTGCTGTGCTTTTCCAGCACCACTCTAATCTTGACTCCACTCAATCTAGTCTACTGTATTCACTGTTGACACCGCGTTCTTCTCTACACTGGAGAAATGAAACGCAGACTGGGTGACTGATTTGCGGAACACCTACATTCTATCCATAAAAATGACTCTGAGCTTCCAGTTGCATGCCACTTCAATATGCTGCATTCACACTCCACTATTTCTGTTGCAGATCTACTGCAGTGTTTCAGCAAGCATCAGCGCAAGCTGGAAAGAATAGCATCTCAACTTTTGCTTAAGGACCCTGCAGCCTCTAAGACTCACCAGAGTTCAGTAACTTTAGAACCTGATTTTTTTTTTACATCCATTAGTCTTATCATCACATTCCATGGGTTGCTTTCAGCCCAGCCTCTATCCATTCTCTCAGCTCTCATTGTCACTGATTATGCTTCTCTTCTGCCCTGGTTTATCAATAATCCCGTTGTTTGCCTACCGCTTTCACTCTCTGGGCTCCATCTTCAGTTATCCGTTCAACTCGCCCATCACCCCCACACCAAACATCCATCCCCTCAACTTCATCATCAGCATGAATACCAGTTTTTCCTACCTGTTAGCTGTTCTGATGAATAGTCACTCAACTCAAAATATCGATTCTGCTTTCTCCCCACAAATACTGCCGGGCCAGATCGGCTCAGTTTCTCCACCTGTTTCAGTTTTTATTTGAGGAGAATTAAGTTGATTAGACCCTTATTCCCCGGAATTCGAAAGAATTAGATAACCTAATTGAAACTTAAAAATTCTTAAGGGATTGAGCATTGAGAGGAACAATGTAAAAGGCTGTTTCTCATGACTTGGGAGTTCAGAACTAGGGATCACAAACTCAGAATGGGGGAGACTATTTGTGAGTGAGGAGGAATTTTTTCAGTAAACAGGATTCTAAATCTTTGGATTTCTCTACTCTAGAGAGCTGTGGATCCTTAGTTAAACTCAAGACAACGTTTGAAAGATTTTGAATTCTAAGGGACTCAAGGCATATAAAGATAAAGCAAAAAGTTAGAATATCTAGATTGACAGATCTACACTAATTGTCAAGGGATTACCCTCAGAAAAGAACTAGCAAATGGCTCTCATTTATTTGTTGCATTGAAACCGACATAGTGTGTGTTTTTGTTCTGTCTGCAAAGAACAGAACCCTGTGCACTAATGTAGCTCCCAGTGTCCAAAGGTGCACCATAGTTCAAATCTGTCTGACAATATGAGAAATGATCTGATGTGGGTAGCCATTATCCAGCAGGATGACTTTGCTGCACCCTGTTTAGCCTCAATCTTATGTGGTAAGCAAATGGCATGGGCCTATTTACAAAGCTGCCAATAAGGCCAATCTTATAGTATATGGAACTGTAGGATCAGATCATTTCGCGCTGATTATTATGTAAAATCATAAATAGGTCTAAGGTTATCACTTTTAATCTTAAAAAATACCCAGTACATATTGAAATACCCTGGAATAAGATATCTCAAAAGTTTGAGCAACAGGTGAAGCTAGCTATTCACGCTGCTGCTATTTATAATAGCAACACAAGTGGTGCTTACCACTAACAAGATTGCACTGTCAAGCCAATAAGGCATTCTGCCCAATATACAAATGAAAGGTATGGTATATGCATTTCAGTGCCAGTGGGACGCTAGGTATGTAGGTTGGTTGCAACAACTAAGGTACTGACCATATCCACCCATCCCATGCTTGCAAAATCTGCACAGTGTTCAACATTAGATATGAATTCCACAATTGGATAAAACTTGCTGCAATATCCTGATTTGGAGGTGCGGTGTTGGACTAGGGTGGACAAAGTTAAAAATCACACAACAACAGATTATAGTCCCATAGGTTATTTGGAAGCACTAGTGTTCGAAGCGCTGCTTCTTCATCAGATGGTTGTCATCAGGTCGTCACAACCACCTGATGAAGGAGCAGCGCTCCGAAAGTTAGTGCTTCCAAATAAACCTGTTGGACTAAAACCTGTTGTTGTGTGATTTTTAACTTTGCATTACCCTGAGTGTATAAAGAACTATCATGACAACCAATTGTAGTATGGTGTCCTTGCATGTTCTGGTAGCTCTAAATACAGGGGACCCTGCTCTTTGCAGATGGAAAGAACACAATTCCTGTTTCAACACAACAAAATTGTTGACAGCTGTTCTTTGGCTTATTTCTTAGGGCTTGACCAATTGGAGTCAACCTGACTGGTTTAAAATTCAAAGAAAACTTAGTTAAATGTCAGTCATTATTAACTGGTACCGCTACCAATCACAGTCTATTTGCCAACCAATCAACAGTTTATTTTTATATAATGTAAATATTGCTGTCTCTTTACTTTGGTCTACTTTATGAATTGTTCTGGTGAGTAGAAGGTGAAAGGTTGAATCAAAATGCGTCTTTTGTCATCAACACACATTACTAAATGCTATATTCACTCACAAGGGGAATTATTACAAATTCTATAGTACAATTCTATGGGACAAAGTGTTTGATATGCTTGCCTTTATTGGTCAGTGTATTGAATATAGGAGTTGGGAGGATAATTTGTGACTGTACAGGAGTTTGGTTAGGTCACTTTTGGAATATTGCGTTCAATTCTGATCTCCCCTATAGTAAGGATGTTGTAAACTTGAAAGGGTTCAGAAAAGATTTACAATAACGTTGCCAGGTTTCGGGGTGGGGTGGTGTTGAATTATTTTCCCTCGAGCCTCAGAGGCTGAGGAGTGACCTTATAAAGTTCATAAAATCATGAGGAGCATTGATAGAGTGAATAGCCAAGGGTGGGGGAATCCAAAATTAGAGTGCATAGGATTAAGGTGAGAGGGGAAAGGTTTAAAAGGGAACTAAAGGGCAATTTTTTCATGCAGAGTGTGGTGCGTGTATGGAATGAACTACCAGAGGACGTGGTGGAGGTTGGTACAGTGACAACATTTAAAATGCATCTGGATGGGTACATGAATAGGAAGGGTTTAAAGGATGTGGTCCAAATGCTAGCAAATGGGACACGGTTAGTTTAGGATATCTGGTCGGCTTGGACAAATTGGATCGAAGGGTCTGTTTCCATGCTATACAGCTCTATGACTACAATTGGTTCTGTCAGTGATCTGAGTATCTTACACTTATGGACATGTCTCTAACTACTTTATATCGACCTGAATGATAACATAACCTGAAGGGAGAATCATAGTACCTGTTATGACTTAATCAAATAATTCTGCCTTTGCACGTGTACCTCTTCAAGCTCTCTGGAGGTTGATGGAAAACATTATCATGAACCTTCCTGTTTCACAGTAAAGTAACCTTATGGGACAATAGTTATGATTACATTCACAAATTTAATCAGTACAGCTTATCTCCATTGGCATACAAAGTAAGAAAATGTAATTTTCCACAAAACGTATCTTAGTTAATTTAAGCAAGTAGAATTCTAATTATTCCATTTATTTAAAATTTAAATCTGAGTAAAATCCTTTCTCGTTTATAATCTGACTATCTGTCTATTTCAAACTTTATATGTCTTTTTCCCTCCAACATTCCAGGGAAAACAGCCTCACCCTGTTCAGCCTCTCCCTATAGCTCAAATCCTCCAACCCTGGCAACATCCTTGTAAATCTTTTCTGAACCTTTTCAAGTTTCACAACATCTTTCCGATAGGAAGGAGACCAGAATTGCACGCAGTATTCCAACAGTGGCCTAACCAATGTCCTGTACAGCCGCAACATGACCTCCAAACTCCTGTACTCAATACTCTGACCAATAAAGGAAAGCATACCAAACGCCTTCTTCACTATCCTATCTACCTACAACTCCACTTTCAAGGAGCTATGAACCTGCACTCCAAGATCTCTTTGTTCAGCAACACTCCCTAGGACCTTGCCATTAAGTGTATAAGTCCTGCTAAGATTTGCTTTCCTAAAATGCAGCACCTCGAATTTATCTGAATTAAATTCCATCTGCCACTTTTCAGCTCATTGGCCCATCTGGTCCAGATCCTGTTGTAATCTGAGGTAACCCACTTCGCTGTCCAATACACCTCCAATTTTGGTGTCATCTGCAAACTTACTAACTGTACCTCTTATGCTCGCATCCAAATCAAAGGATGCGAGCACTGATCCTTGTGGCACTCCACTGGTCACAGGCCTCCAGTCTGAAAAACAACCCTCCACCACCACCCTCTGTCTTCTACTTTTGAGCCAGTTCTGTATCCAAATGGCTAGTTCCTCCTGTATTCCATGAGATCTAACCTTGCTAATCAGTCTCCCATGAGGAATCTTGTTGAATGCCTGACTGAAGTCCATATAGATCACATCTACTGCTCTGCCCTTATCAATCCTCTTTGCTACTTCTTCAAAAAACTCAATCAAGTTTGTGAGACATGATTTCCCACGCACAAAGCCATGTTGACTATCTCTAATCAATTCTTGCCTTTCCAAATACATATACATCCTGTCCCTCAGGATTCCCTCCAACAACTTGCCCACCACCGAGGTCAGGCTCACCGGTCTATAGTTTCCTGGTTTGTCTTTACCACCCTTCTTAAACAGTGGCACCACCTTTGCCAACCTCCAGTCTTCCGGCACCTCACCTGTGGCTATTGATGATACAAATATCTCAGCAAGAGGCCCAGCAATCACTTCTCTAGCTTCCCACAGAGTTCTCGGGTACACCTGATCAGGTCCTGGGGATTTAACCACCTTTACCTGTTTCAAGACATACAGCACTTCCTCCTCTGTAATCTCCAAAAAGGTTTTTTAAGTATATTAAAGGAAAAACAATAACTAGAGAGAGAATAGGATCCCTCAAGGACCAAAGTGTACATATATGTATGGAACCGCAGAAGATAGCTGGGGTCCTCAATTAATATTTCTCCTCTGTGTTTACCATGGAGAAAGACATGAAGACTTGGGAATTTGAGCAAGTTAGTGGTGATATCTTGTTGGATGTATTAGTTTGTATGAAGGTAAATAAATCTCCTGGGCCTGACCAGATTTTTCAAAAACTCTGCAAAAGGCCAGAGAAGAAATTGTGGGGGACCTGGCTGATATATTTGCATCATTGTTAGCCATGGGCGAGGTCCAGGAAGACTGGAGCATAGTGAATGTTGTGCTCTTATTTAAGAAGGGCTGCAAAGAAAATCTAGGAACTATAGACCAGTAAGGCCTTACCACATCTGTGGTAGGTTCGTCACTTGAGAAGATTCTGAGAGATAAGATACACATGCATTTGGAAATACAGGGTTTGATCAGGAGTAGTCAGCATGGCTTTGTGCATGGGAGATCACGCCTCACATATTGAGGGCAGAACTGTAGACGTATTCTATCTGGATTTCAGTAAGGCCTTTAAATTAGATTTCCTACAGTGTGGAAACAGGCCCTTCGGCCCAACAAGTCCACACTGACCCTCCAAAGAGTAACCCACCCAGTCCCATTTCCCTCTGACTAATGCACCTAACACTATGGGCAATTTAGCATGGCCAATTCACCTGACCTGCACATCTTTGGACTATGGGAGGAAACCGGAGCACCCGGAGGAAACCCACGCAGACACAGGGAGAATGTGCAAACTCCATACAGGCAGTCACCCAAGGCTGGAATCGAACCTGGGGCCCTGGTGCTGTGAGGCAGTAGTGCTAACCACTGAGCCACCGTGCCACCCAAGGTTTGATAAGGTTCCATTAGTAGGTTTCTCTGGAAGTTTAGATTTCATGGAATCCAGGCCGAGCTGGCAAATTGGATACACAATTGGCTTGAATAGTAGGAAGCAGAGGGCACCAGTGGAAGGATGCTTGTCTGACTGGAGGCCAGTGACTAGTGGTGCGTCTCAGGGGTCAGTTCTGGGACCATTGCTGGTTGCTATCTATATCAACAATTTGGGTGAGAATGTAAAAGGCAACATTAGTAGGTTTGCAGATGACACTAAAAATAGATATTGTGGACAGTATGGAAGGTTATCATTAATTGCAGTAGGCCCTTGACCAGCTGGCGAAGTGGGCTGAGAAATGGCAAAGGGAGTTTAGGATAGATAAGTGTGAGGTCTTGCATTTTAGAGAGTCAAATCAAGGTAGTGGTTTCATGGTGAATGGTAGGGCCTAAAGGAACGTATTGGAACAGAGGGACCTTGGAGTTCAGATGCATGGTTCTCTGAAAGTGGAGTTGCAGGTAGGCAGGGCAGTGAAGAAGGTTTTTAACATACTGGCCTTCATCAGTCAGGGCATTGAGTATAGAAGTTGGGAAGTCACTTTTCAGTTGTATTGCAGGTTGGTGAGGCCGCACTTGGAGTATTATATTCAGTTTTGGTCACCTTGTTATACGTAGGATGTTATTAAACTGGAAAGATTGCAGAAGAAATTTACAAGGATGTTATCAGGGCTCAAGGGACTGGGTTATAGGGTGAGGTTGGACAAACTGGGACTTTTTTCTTTAGACCATAGGAGACCAAAGTGTAGAAGATCATGAGAGGCATGGATAGGGAGAATGCACTCAGTCTTTTCCCCAGGGTTGGGGAATTGTGGACTAGAATGCATCAGTATAAGTTAGAGGAGAACGAATAAAAGGGAACCTGAGGGGCAACGTTTTTACACAGAGAGCGTATATGGAATGAGCTGCCAGCAAAAGTGATTCAGGCAGGTACATTCACAACATTTAAAAAGAATTTGGACAACACATAGATAGGAAAGGTTTAGAAGGATAAGGGCCAAGTGTAGGGAAATGGGGTTAGCGTGGATGGAATTTTGGTCGGCATGGAGTAGTTTGGCCTGTCTTCGTACTGTAGGACTGTATGACTAAACCCAGGACTCTATCCTTAAAATTATTTCAAATCCTGTTGTAATTAGATAGAATGCTCCTATTGTCTGATTATATCATTAAAAGAGGTGACTACAGTAGTGGACAAAGTTTTTATGTTATTTCATGAGAATTTAGAAGATTTTTCTTAAGAGACTACTCATTAAAGTTGAAGCTTATAGGATTGAAGGAAAAATTATGGACTTGATTAGGAAATTGGTTGAGTGGCAGGAGACAGAGATTAAGATTAATAGACCAATACTGCTCATTGGCAGAATATGGTGAGCTATAGCCTGAAAGGATCTGCGATAAGGTCTTAACTATTAATGGTATTTATTAAGGAGTAAGATGATGGGATAAAAAGTTACATATCTGAATTTGCTGATGACACAATGAAAGGTGGAATTGAAATCCATATAAATGTATGCGTCACATTCCAAAGACATACTGATAGATTAAGTAAACAGGCAAAACCATGACCAATGTATTTCAATGAAAGGCAAATGACAGATTATTCACTGTGGACGTAAAATGATAAGACAGGATACAAAATATTGTGATTAGTGACAGAAAAGATTTGAGAATTGAATTCTGGCTTAAACCACTGGAGAATGAGAATAAAAGAAAATGAAATTCATGCTTCAGCAATCCAAAGCTCTTGTTAGACTACATCTGGATTACTGCACACGTTTTTGGGCATCACATCTTAGGAAGCACCTTGCTGCAAGTACAATGTAATTTATCCAATTTGTATATAGACTCCAAGGTTAAAATTATGAGGCAAGATTACACAAAAGAGGGTTGCATTACTTGGAATACCAGAAAGAGGGGAATTTATCTACATTTCCAAAACACTGGGAACCCAGCTTCCCAGGACATTAGCTGAGTTTCTGGATTAATAGTCTTGTGATAATACCACTAGGCCATCCCCTTCCCATGCTTATTCTCTTCAACTGTAACACTTTCAGAATCCAAACAGATTCTCATTATCACTCCAGGAACTGCTCAGTCACACATACTGGTTTGGCAATCATTAATTCAGAAAGATTGACAAGTTAAATTACGAACCCCCTTATCCACATGGAGAAAAACAAACATGCCACTACTTCAAAATTCAATACTCTACGATAAGTGATACTTATATAAATCACACACCATACATCACACCTACCCATCCGCTCAAAATGAAAATGCATCTTTGAGCAATTTTAATTACCCATCGTTATCCTAATACTATTTATGCCTCCTGATAAGTAGTAATGAATTGACATTAAACTCATAAAAGGACTTACACAGCTTATTATTATAGCACTTGAAAACCTTCATATGTCTTCTTGCTGAAGAATCTGGGCAACATGTTCTTTTTCAGGCAACAACTTTCAAATTATAAGGTTGGTAAATTAAGCTCAACAGAAGTAACTGGAGGTTTCTCTCCCAAAATTTTTCCAATTTTGCGATATATGCAAACATGTTGCTAATGTATATTTCAAAATGATATAAAGCCAATGCGAGACTCAATGTCACCTTTTTAATGTTGAATACTTTTCTTGATGTGTTCAGATTCTCTGGAAAAATGCTGATAGGCCATTGATTCCCAATTTGTCATGTTGCAGTAAAACAGCCCACATATCAATGTTATTGTTCAAATCATAGTATCTTACAGTGCAGAAGAGGCCCTTCAGCCTAATGAGTCTCCACGAACAAAAAGTAAAATATTCTACACTCATCTCACTTTCCAGCACTTGGCCTATAGACTTGAATGTTAGGACATTTCACGTGCTCATCCAAGTACTTTTTAAAGGTTGCAAGGTTTCCTGCATCAACTACCCGCCCAGGAAGTGCATTCCCTGTTCATACTTCGCTCTGGGTGAAAATTATTTTCCTCAAATTAACTCTAAACTTACTTGCTTTCATCATAAAATTATGCTCCTTATTATTGACCCTCCAACTAAGGAGAACAGCTGATTTCTATCCACCGGTCCATACCTCTCAGAATCATATACACCTCAATCAGGTCTCCTCTCAGCCTTCTCTGCTTCAAAGAAAACCCACAGGTTAGATAACGTGCTCCATCCCAGGCAACATCCTGGTAATCCTCTTCTGTACACCCTCCAGTGCAATCACATCCTTTCTATGGTATAGTGACCAGAACTGCACAGTACTCCAGCTGTAGCTATACCAACAGCCCCAACATAAATTCCCTACTCTTAAAATCTATGCCATGACTGATAAAAGCAAGTGCCCTGTATGCCTTCTTAATTACTCTGTTAATAAGTCTTTCTGCCTTCGGGGATCTGTGGACAAGCAACCAAAGGTCCTTCTTTTCCTCTGCGCTTGCTAGTGTCTGGCCATTCATTGATAACTATGGTCTTGATACTTCTTTCAAAGTTCATCACCCTGCACTTATCAGGGTTGAATTCCACCTGCTACTGATTTGCCCACCTGATCAATTCTCCTGTAACTTAAGACCTTCTTTCTGTCGTTCAGAAACTTTCTTACCATCCTTCCCAAATTCTCTTTGATATCGTTTATATATATCATGAACAATAAGCAACTCAGCCAATAAGGGATCCCTCTGGTTTGTTACTGGCCTCCATCAAAAAACAGGTTTCCACTATGACCCACAATTTCAAAGTGCATTGGAACGACGGCATCAAATTGTAAAGGCCATGAACACACCCTATTGTCAAGAATGTCCTAATGTTCAGGATAACCAAATTGTTTTGTTACTGATTATCATTAGGAATGCTAAGTGAATTTTAGGTCCAATTTAACAAGTTACCCTGGATCCCATGTGTTGTTACCTTCTTTATCAGTCTCCTAGGTGGCTTTATTGAAATCCATATAAACCATACTAACTGTACGACCCTCACCTACGCAACTGGTCACCTTAAAAAACATCCAACAAATTTGTTAGACATGACTTCCCCCTGACAAAGCCTGGCAGACTATCCCGATTAAACCTTGCCTCTCCAAATGGAGATTAATTCACTCCTTCAGAATTTTCTCCATTAGTTTCCCTATCACTAATGTCAGGTTCACTCGTTGGTAATTCCCTAGTTTATCTCTACCACCCTTCTTGAAAAGTGAAACTATATGTTACAATCTCTTTGAAATGTTAACATTGTATACTTACAGATTCTTTTTCCTGTACGGATTGAGTTTGTTTTTGACTTGATAAGGTCCAGCCAACCTTGCTTTAAATGGTTTCCCAGAGACAAGTAATAACTTGTCTCCAGCAACAAAATTCTGAACTTTGGTCTTTTTATCTGCTTTAGTTTTCATTGCTTTGTGAGCACCCTCCAAATGCCGTTTGACAAATTCAAATATTTTGGTCAGTTTCCCTCTAAAATTAAAACATAGGTTGGCAGTGTAGTCACTGAGCTTTGGATTATTAGTTTTTCTTTAATTGATAAGTGATCCTCTTGCCTCATCTCCATATATTAGTTCAAAAAGACAAAATGTACATATTTTAGAAGCATTCCTAATGATAAACAGTAACAAAACAATTTGGTTATCCTGAACATTAGGACATTCTTGACAATAGGGTGTGTTCATGGCCTTTACAATTTGATGCCATCGTTCCAATGCACTTTGAAATTGTGGGTGATAAATAAAAGATATGTTATTTTATTCCCAAACTAATCATAATTTATTTGAATATTTGCACCATCAGATTTGATCCATGATCTGATTATATTTATTTGGGTATTCATACCCTGTAAAGTACTGAACCAGCATTTTCACCATTATTTTTACAGTTTTTCTTCCTAAAGGCATTGACTCAGGAAAGTGTGTAGGAATATTCATAAATAATAAAAAATAATGATTCCCATTCTTGCTTTTTTGGTCGAGGTCAGGCACAATCTGTTAAAAGCCTGCTAAAAAGTTCTTCAGAAGCTGGTTTTTGGAATTGAAGGAACAAATTTAATTTTTTGGGGTTTCCTCACTACTTGAAGCCTATGGCATGTCTGACAAAATCAGACCACATTGTTAGGCAATCCTGGCCAATAAAAATGTTTTAATATTTTAGCTAGTGTTTTCCTAATATCTAACAGATTTGTGATTGGAATTTTTTGAGCCACTCTTAAAACGTTGTTACTGTTGTCCATTCCACATTTGCTGATATTTGAAGTGCAACCTGTATGTGTCATCACTCACTTTGCCATCAAACCTTGCAGCACCAGCAAGTTCAGTTATACTACTGTCAGTACCTTTATCCAAGTATTGATCCTTGCAGACCATACTAGAACAGGCTGTTAACTTGTAAATGTCCTATTCAGAAAATTTTAATCAACCTCTTCAGACATGTATGATATATACCTGAGCAGATGGGACTTGAACCTGAATCTTTTGGTCTAGGCTCTACCATTGCAACAGAACATCCTGAAAATGTGCTGTTTATTCTTTTTTTTAATTAATCATCAATTCTTATTCCCCAGTCTTAATTTTATGCAATTGTAGCACCTTATCTTCTGCTTTAATAAAACCCAATTATATTGCTTCCCCTGGTTTTTCCTTATCCATTCTACAGTTACAGTCTCAAAAAAAAGTTCACCAAACAGAATTCCACTTTCATAAAACAATGATATGTATTGAATCATATAATAATTTTTAAGTGCTCTGTTGTAACATACAAACAGCAGAAATTTACAGGAAAAGGGTGGCAGAAGTTCGAAACCTTAATTTCAAACAGCAATTGTTTCTGCCAATTGTCAATTTTAAAACTGAAATTGGTATGTGTGTATTAGCTAATGGTGTCAAGGGATATAGGCAAAGTGAGGATATGGAGTTAAGCAAGGTCAGCCATTGAATGGTGAAACAAACTGGAGAAATAACTTGCTCTTGTGGTTTGAGCTAAGTGAGGCCCCGTTCGGTCAGCTGACCATGGGTTGCATCCTTATTGTTCTAACTTTCTGCTTTCCTGAAGCAACGTCGCTTGTGACTGAAAAGACCAATGCTGGAGTGACTGTCTCGGTCGCAGAGGTCACTTCTGCATGTGGTCGTTGATCTGCTAGAACTGCTGCACTCCTTCCTTCATGCCGACTTGTCTGCTGCAGTGCTCATCAGCTTCTTTTCCCCTGTTTTGAGTGTTGGTTCAGGGTGCTTCTCCATCTCATGCAGTCAGATGCAAGCCTTTCCCAGGACTCCGTAATGATATCAAGCGCCTTCGTGTCCCTCATGCAGACGTCCTTGCAGCGCAGCTAGAGTCGCCCAGTGGGTCTCTTCCTGAATGGAACTCTCCATAGAGGATATCCTTTGGGATGCAGCCATCCTCCATGTGGTGGATATGGCCTAACCAGCACAGTTTCCACTGCCTGAACAGAGTGTACATGCTGGGAAAGTCAGTGCGAGATTGGACCGCTGTGCTGGACATTCTGTCTTGCCAGGATATGCCCAGGATATGGTGGATACTCCTCAAGTGGAAGATGTTCAGTCTTTTCTCTTGTCTGGTATTTGTAGTCCATGTTTCACTGCCGTGCAGCAGTACGCTTATGGCGCAGGCGTCGTAGACTAACATTTTTGTCTTCACTGTCAGCTTGGGATTTCTCCATACTCGAGTCATGAGGCCAGCAAGAATTGAGGCTGTTTTCCTGATCCTCTTGTTGATCTGTGAATGTCCAAGGAGAGATTGTCAGTGATGGAAGAGCCAAGGTACGTAAACTGATGGACAACATTGAGTTCGTAGTCGTTGATGGTCATGGCCGGCCTCTGTGTCCTGTCCCAGCATGCTTCTTCAGACTGATAGTCAGCCTGAAATCCTTGCAAGCGTGGGAGACGTGATCTATCAGTAACTGGAGTTCCTGCTGGGTGTGTGTTGCAACTGCAGCATCATCAGCAAACAGCATGTCCCTGATGAGTGCTGCATATAATTTTGTCTTGGCTCTGAGGTAGGCCAGGTTGAAGAGCCTGCTGTCTGATCTAGTGTGTAGGTAAATCTCTGACCTATCACCTTCAGCCCCACCCCCATTCACCTATTGTACTCTATGCTACTTTCTCCCCACTCCCACCCCCCTCTCATTTATCTCTCCACTCTGCAGGCACCCTGCCTCTATTCCCGATTAAGGGCTTTTGCCCGAAACATCAACTTTCTTGCTCCTCGGATGCTGCCTGACCTGCTGTGTTTTTCCAGCACCACTCTAATCTAGCATCTGCAGTCCTTGTTTTTACCCTGTGTCCAGTGATCATTAATGCAATGCCTGGCAGTCTGCTGAAACTTGCTCCTGGCAGCCCTGAGAATCTGCAGGGTCTTCCTGCTAGCTGACTGCTTGTACTCAGCTAGGGCAACATGGTGGCTTCAACGATGTGGGTCATCTCGGTTGCCTAAGTCTCAAACCAGTCGTGTGTCTTGCAGGTTGAGTTCCCAAAGATAGCCAGGGATGTGCAGTGCATGGTATCCTGCTAGGTTTCCTATTTCTCTGTGGCAGAGTCTCCATGTAGCGAGGTGCCGAGTTCTCTCTCAAAAGCCTCTGTGAACTGTTGCATAAGGTTTGGCTGGGACATCTTGCTGATGTTGATGCGAGGGTTCCTCTGTTGCTTAGTGCAATGAAATCCCTTAGGTTGTAGCAGCCTGATCTTGCAACACACTATGGAGTGGTCTGTGTCACAGTCGACACTATGGTAAGAGCGTGCGTGGAGAACGTGTTTGATAGCGGCACGCCTAACTAGTATCAGATTGAGTTAGTACCAATACTTTGAGCGTATGTTCCTCCAGGAAACATTGTACTGATGCTCTGTCTGGAATTAGGAGTTGGTGATGTACAAATCATGGTACGTGCACAGCTCGAACAGTCGCTGTCCATTTTCATTCATTTTGCCCACACGAAAATGCCCAAGGCAGAGGGCCACAAGTCGTGGTCTGCACCCACTATGGCGGTGAAGTCGCCCAGAGGAACAAGTTGCTCCTTTCTAGGGATGCTGCCAATGAGGGGTGCACATTTGTCATAGAACTCGTCCTTTGTGTCTGGCGGGGAGGACAATATTGGGGCATACATGCTGACAAGGGTGACTGAGCCTGCAGTGGTGTTGAGGCAAAGAGTTGTGAGACATTCTGAGCAAATACTGCCTGGTTCTACTGTGTTCATCAGGCTGTTCTTTACTGTGAAGCTGACTCCATGTTCTTTTTACTCAACAGAGCCTTTCCCCAGCCAGGAAAACGTGTAGCCCTTCTCTTTCAGTAAGCCTGCCTCTGCCAGCCTTGTTTCCCAAAATGCAGCAGCTCACATTGATCTAAATTAAACTCAATTTGCCACTTCTCAGCCCACTGGCTCATCTCATCAAAATGCCATTGTAATCTGAAGTAACCTTTTACGCTGTCTACTACACCTCCAATTTTGGTGTCATCTGTAAACTTACTAACTATACCTTGAAAGCTCACATCCAACTCATTTATATAAATGACAAAAAGTAGTGGACCCAGCACCGATCCTTGTGGCACTCCACTGGTCACAGGCCTCCAATCTGAAAAACAACCCTCCACCACCACCCTCTGTCTTCTACCTTTTAACTAGTTCTATATCCAAATGGCTAGATCTCCCTGCAATCCATGTGGAGTTCATATAGATCACATCTACTGCTCTGCCCTCATCAATCCTCTTTGTTACTTCTTCAAAAAACTCAATCAAGTTTGTGAGACATGATTTCCCACGCATAAAGCCATGTTGACTATCCCTAATCAGTCCTTGCCTTTTCAAATACATGTACATCCTGTCCCTCAGGATTCTCTCCAACAACTTGCCCACCACTGAGGTCAGGCTTACTGGTCTATGGTTCCCTAGCTTGTCCTTACCATCTTTCTTAAATAGTGGCACCACATTAGCCAACCTCCAGTCTTCCAGCACCTCACCTGTGACTATTGATGATACAAATATTTCAGTAAGAGGCCCAGCAATCACTTCCCGAGCTTCCCAGAGAGTTCTAGGGTACACCTGATCAGGCCCTGGGGATTTATCCACTTTTATGCATCTCAAGACATCCAGCACTTCCTTCTCTGTAATATAGACATTTTTCAATATATCTATTTCCCTACATTCTATTTTTTCCATGTCCTTTTCTACAATAAAGACTGATGCAAAATATAGTATCTCCTCCATCTCCTGCAGCTCCACACAAAGGCCACCTTGCTGATCTTTGAGGGGCCCTATTCTCTCCCTAGTTACCATTTTGTCCGTAATGTATTTGTAAAACCCTTTGGATTCTCCTTAGCTCTATTTGCCAAAGCTATCTCATGTCTGCTTTTTGGTCTACCGATTTCCCTCTTAAGTATACTCCTATGCCTTTATACTCTCATAAGGGTTCACTTGATCTGTCTATACCTGACATATGCTTCCTTCTTTTTCTTTACCAAATCCTCAATTTATTTAGACATCCAGTATTTCCAACACCTACCAGCCTTTCCTTTCACCCTAACAGGAATATACTGTCTCTGCACTCTCGTTGTCTCATTTCTGAAAGCTTCCCATTTTCTGGCCATCCCTTTCCTGTGAACATCTGCTCCCAGTCAGCTTTTGAAAGTTCTTCCCTAATACCATCAACAATAGACAATAGGTGCAGGAGTAGGCCATTCTGCCCCTTCAAGCCAGCACCACCATTCATTATGATCATGGCTGATCATCCTCAATCAATATCCTGTTCCTG
Source organism: Chiloscyllium punctatum (assembly GCF_047496795.1). Lineage (NCBI taxonomy): Eukaryota > Metazoa > Chordata > Chondrichthyes > Orectolobiformes > Hemiscylliidae > Chiloscyllium > Chiloscyllium punctatum. The sequence goes on along the minus strand of NC_092739.1, from coordinate 98,938,016 downwards.
CCTTATCCCCATAACCCTTGATTCCACTATCCTTAAGAGCTCTATCCAACTCTTTCTTGAAAGTATCCAGAGACTTGGCCTCCACAGCCTTCTGAGGCAGAGCACTCCACACACCCACCACTCTATGGGTGAAGAAGTTTCTCCTCAACTCTGTTCTAAGTGGCCTACCCCTTAATTTTAAACTGTGTCCTCTGGTTCGGGACTCACCCATCAGCGGAAACATGCTTCCTGCCTCCAGAGTGTCCAATCCTTTAATAATCTCAATCAGATCCCCTCTCAGCCTTCTAAACTCAAGCGTATACAAGCCCAGTCGCTCCAATCTTTCAGCATAAGATAGTCCCGCCATTCTGGGAATTGATCTTATGAACCTATGCTGCACTCCCTCAATGTCTCCCAGAATGTCTTTCCTCAAATTTGGAGATCAAAACTGCGCACAATATTCCGGGTGCGGTCTCACCAGGGCCCTGTACAGCTGCAGAAGGACCTCTTTGCTTCTATTCTCAATTCCTCTTATGAAGATCAGCATGCTATTAGCTTTCTTCACTGCCTGCTACACCTGCATGCTTGCTTTCATTGACTGATGTACAAGAACACCTAGATCTTGTTGTACTTCCCCTTTACCTAACTTAACTCCATTTAGGTAATAATCTGCCTTCCTGTTCTTGCCACCAAAGTGGATAACCACACATTTAACCACATTAAACTGCATCTGCCATGCATCCGTCCACTCACCTAGCCTGTCCAGGTCACCCTGTAATCTCCTAACATCCTCCTCACATTTCACCCTGCCACCCAGGCTTTGCCTAGATTAGAGTGGTGCTGGAAAAACACAGCAGTTCAGGCAGCATCCGAGGAGCAGTAAAATTGACGTTTCGAGCAAAAGCCCTCCATCAGGAATTTCTGATGAAGGGCTTTTGCCCAAAATGTCGATTTTACTACTCCTTGGATGCTGCCTGAACTGTTGTGCTTTTCCAGCACCACTCTAATCTAGACTGTGGTTTCCAGCATCTGCAGTCATTGTTTTCACCCAGCTTTGTGTCATCAGCAAATTTGCTAATATTACTTTTAATACCTTCATCTATATCATTAATGTACATTGTAAAAAGCTGCAGTCCCAGCACTGATCCTTGCGGCACACCACTGGTCACCGCCTGCCATTCGGAAAGGGAGTTGTTTATCACTACTCTTTGTTTCCTGTCAGACAACCAATTTTCAATCCATGTCAGTATTTTGCCCCCAATACCATTCGCCCTAATTTTGCTCACTAACCTCCTATGTGGGACTTTATCGAAGGCTTTCTGAAAGTCCAGGTATACTACATCCACTGGATCTTTCTTGTACATCTTCAGAGTTACATCCTCAAAGAATTCCAGAAGATTAGTCAAGCATGATTTCCCCTTCATAAATCCATGCTGACTCTGACCTATCCTGTTACTGCAATCCAGATGTGTCGTAATTTCGTCCTTTATAATTGACTCCAGCATTTTTCCCACCACTGAGGTCAGACTAACTGGTCTATAATTCTCTGCTCTCTCTCTCCCTCCTTTCTTAAAAAGTGGGACAACATTAGCAACCCTCCAATCCGCAGGAACTGATCCTGAATCTATAGAACATTGGAAAATGATCATCAATGGATCCACGATTTCTAGAGCCACCTCCTTCAGTAACTAATCTAATCTAAAAGTACCCTGGGTGGATTTATCAGCCTTCAGACCTAACAGTCTCTCCAACACCATTTTCTGCCTAATATAAATTCCTTTCAGTTCAGGTCCTTCAGCCACCATTACATCTGGGAGATTGCTCGTGTCTTCCCCAGTGAAGACAGATCTAAAGTATCAATTCCACTCTTCTGCCATTTCTTTGTTCCCCGTAATAAATTCCCCGTTTCTGTCTTCAAGGGCTCAATTTTAGTCTTAACCATTTTTTTCTTTTCACATACCTAAAAAAGCCTTTATTATCCTCCTTTATATTTTTGGCCAGTTTACCTTTGTACCTTATTTTTTCTTTGCATATTTCCTTTTTAGTTAACCTCTGTTGTTCTTTAAAAGCTTCCCAATCCTCCGTTTTCCCACTTATTTTTGCTATGTTATACTTTTTCCCTTTTGTCTTTATATGGTCCTTAACTTCCCTCGTCAGCCACAGCCACCCCTGCCTCCCCTTAGGATCTTTCTTCCTTTTTGGAATGAACTAATCCTGCATCGTCTGCATTATACCCAGAAATACCTGCCATTGTTGTTCCACTGCCATCCCTGCAAGGGTATTGCACCATTGAACTTTGGCCAGCTCCTCCCTCATAGCTCCATAGTTCCCCTTATTCAACCGAAAGATTGTCACTTCCGATTCTACCCTCTCCCTTTCAAACTGCAGATTAAAGCTTATTGTATTGTGGTCACTACCTCCTCATGGCTCCTTTACTTCGCGGTCCCTGATCAAATCCGGTTTGTTGCACAACACCAGATCCAGAATTGCTTTCTCCCTGGTAGGCTCCAGCACAACATTCACCTTTCTCCATTTTAGAACTTCACTTTTAGATCTGGTCTAGCTTTTTCCATCACTATTTTAACCCTAATAGAATTACGGCCGCTGGCTCCCAAAGTGCTCCCCACTGACACCTCAGGCACCTGCCCTGCCTTATTCCCAAGAGAGTCACTGATGTCCTGGAGATTTTCTGACAGACCATCATCATTGTCTGGATGTTCCAACTTCCCAGTTTTAGAGCTGGTATCTTTTGTTGTTTTGTTTTGATACTTAGTGCAGTGATTACAATCTGCTGTTTGGATAATTCTTAATCGCCATGCACCCAACGAGAATAGCAGATTGTGGCAGGACAGCACTTTACCCACTGGGGACTGTCCAACTTGAGGCAGGCGATAGCTGTCCAGGGGGATCCGAAAATCCCTCCCACTGTTGGGAGCAACTCCTGGAGTCGCATTCTATGCCAATCTATTGATGACTTAAAACCAGTATATGTTGCCCCCCTGCCATGTTGTGCCCGGGCGCTGCAGGTGAAGCTGTAGTGCCCTCTCCAGGTGTTGTGGTGATAGGATGCAAGCCTAGGCGGTGTGGCATGAGGAACAAGCTGTTGCCTATGAAGCACATTCCCTTCTCTCCAAGCCACTGGCTAATCCAAAGGAACAGCAAGGCCCTTACAGTTTGGTACCTGGGCTGTCGCAGGAGCTGCCAGAACAAAGTTGTAGATAACGACAAACTGCCTTCAGGGTCCTGGCTCTGGATTTTTCCCTCGAGGTTTACTTCAGAAGCCCTTCACATGTGTTGGTCTAACTGCAAGGCAGCAGAGGCTTGAAATCAGAGAGATGAAATATTGCCTATTAACCTGTGATGGAATCCTTATTAACTTTAGTGCACTATAGTACAGCGAGAAGCAGGAAATCAAAGTAAAACTATTCGCATCCTCATGAGTCATCGCTGCCAGGAATCTTGCTTTAGATAATGTGCATTCCATTTGAGCCGGTTGTTCTCATTCCTGCAATAAATTAATTCAAAATGATTGTAGACCAACTCTTAGAAAGAGTGTGAGAATTGGTTGTGACCCATTTTAAAGCTCAGGCCAGAGACCTCTTGTAACTCAGTGGTTGTGTACCTTCCCGGGTTCAAGTCCCACCTGCTCCAGAGGTGTGTAATAACATCTCGGAACAGGTTAATTAGAAAAATAGGTTAAATTAAAAAAATACAAAGTTCAGGTCAGCATTAACTGTGTGCAAGCAGTCAGCAGAGATCTTGGGCACTTTGTGAAGACAAGTATCGGGCTGCTTTCCAGCAGTGTCGAGAGTGGGATGCTGGAAAAGCACAGCAGGTCAGGCAGCATCCGAGGAAGAGGAGAATGTGCCCTTCATCAGGAATGAAGCTTGTGGGCCGAGGGGGTGAAGAGATAAATAAGAGGGAGGTGCGGCTAGGGAGAGGGTAGCTGAGAGTGCAATAGGTAGACGGAGATAGGTCAGAGAGGAGGATGGAGCAGATAGGTGGGAAGGAAAATGGACAGGTGGGACAGGTCATGAGGGCAGTGCCATTATGGATGGTTGGAATGGGATAAGGTGGGAGGAGGGGAAATGAGGAAACTGGTGAAATCCACATTGATGCCACATGTTTGGAACCTCCCAAGGTGGAAGATGAGGCATTCTTCCTCCAGGTGTTGGTTGGTGAGGGTGTGGAGGTGGAGGAAGCCTAGGACCTGCATGTCCTTGGCAGAGTGGGAGTTGAAGTGTTCGGCAGTGGGGTTGTTTAGAGCGGGTGTCCCAGAGATGTTCTCTGAAACATTCTGCAAGTAGGTGTCCTTTCCCATTGTAGAGGAGACCGCATCGGGAGCAACGGATACAGTAAATGATATGCTTGGAAGTGCAGGTAGAATACTGATGGATGTGAAAGATTACTGTGAGATCTTGGATGTAGGTGAAGGGGGAGGTGTGGGTGCAGATTTTGCAATTCCTGCGGTGGCAGGGAAAGGTGCCAGGAGGGGAGAGTGGGTTGGTGGGGGGGGCATGGACCTGACAGGAGAGTCACAGAGGGAATGGTCTTTATGGAATGCAGATGGGTGGGGGAGGAAGGAAATACATCTCTGGTGGTTGGGTCTGTTTATAGGTGGCAGAAATGACAGAGGATGATGCAATGTATGTGGAGGTTGGAGGGGTGGAAGGTGAGGACCGGGGGGGTCCTATCCTTCTTGGATGAGATGCACTCAACACGGACATTAGGTTACTTACAGTGTGGAAACAGGCCCTCCGGCCCAACAAGTCCACACCGACCCTCTGAAGAGCAACCCACCCAGACCGATTCCCCAACATTTACCCCTTCACCTAACACTACGGGCAATTTAGCATCGCCAATTCACCTAACCTGCACATCTTTGGACTGTGGGAGGAAACCGGAGCACCCGGAGGAAACCCACGCAGACACGGGGAGAATGTGCAAACTCCACACAGACAGTTGCCCAAGGCAGGAATTGAACCCAGGTCTCTGGTGCTGTGAGGCAGCAGTGCTAACCACTGCACCACCGTGACATCTTCTACAAACCCATCAACTCCTACAGCTACCTGGACTACACCTCCTCCCACACTGCCTCCTGTAAAAACGCTATCCCTTATTCCCAATTCCTCTGCCTCCGCTGCAACTGCTCCCAGGAGGATCAATTCCGCCACAGAACACACCAGATGGCCTCCTTCAAAGACCACAAATTTTCCCTCTCATGTGGTCAATGATGCCCTCCAGCACATCATCTGTAAAGATAATTCCTACCGCGACTCTTGTCAGGTCCACGACCCCCCACCAAACTAACCTTCCCTCCTGGCACCTTCCCCACCCACCACAGGAATTGCAAGTCCTGTGACCACACCTCCCCCCTCATCTCCATCCAAGGCCTCAAAGTAGCCTTCCATATCCATCAGCATTTTATCTGCACTTTCACACATACTGTGTCCATTGCTCCCAATGTGCTCTCCTCTACATTGGGGAGTCAGGATGCCTACTTGCAGAGCACTTCAGAGAACATCTCTGGGACACCTGCACCAACCAACCTTGCTGCCCCGTGGCCGAACACCTTAACTGCCCCTCTCATTCCATCAAGGACATGCAGGTCCTGAGCCTCCTCCAACACCACACCCTCACCACCCGGCGCCTGGAGGAAAAACGCCTCATCTTCCACCTTGGGACACTCCAACCACACACATTAATGTGGATTTCACCAATTTCCTCATTTCCCCTCCTCCCACCTTATCCCAGTTCCAACCTTCCAACTTGGCACCATCCTCATGACATGTCCTATCTGTCCATCTTCCTTCCCACCCATATGCTCCACCTTCCTCTCCAAACTATCACCATTACCCCCACCTCAGTCTACCTATCTCACTCTGAGCTACCTTCTCCCCAGCCCCACCCCCTCCCATTTATCTCTCCACCTCCTCGGCTCACAGCTTCATTCCTGATGAAGGGCTTTTGCCAGAAATGTAGATTCTCCTGCTCCTCCGATGCTGTCTGACTTCCTGTGCTTTTCCAGCATTCCACTCTCGACTCTGATCTTCAGCATCTGCAGACCTCAGTTTCTCCTCGTTGCTTTCCAGCAGTGGTTGAAATGCAAGATCGCAAAAAGTTCATATTTGCACCAATGTCTGGAGGGCTCATTTGGTCTCTTAATAACACCGGATGCCGGCTTTGGAAGATGGGTGGATACGAATTCCAATCTCTGAATGCATCACATGATCACTTCACACATTACTTTTCCTAATAAAAAAACCGCCTTGATGCCAAATCTTCACAGCATAGTGTGCAGGGAGTTTCCGAAAAGAAAGACTAAAGTATGCCTGATCTTTCTTTCACTCGTACAGTAAACAACATCGGTAATTGATTTCACAGAGAGCCATCGATAAGAAATCCAGTAACAGGCGTTAATAGAATGCAGCTCTAGCTTCGATTGTGTTATCAGCTTTGTGTTGTCATTAACTTTGTCTGTTTTCTGTTTCCATTCGGCGTTGTACTCCAGCCAGAAACTGAGTCGCTGCGAACACTTCATTAGGAGCCCGAGCAATAAATCTTTGCCATCGGCAAAATAAGATAACAGTTGTACTTTAATAAAAACAGTTTCACATTCTGACAGGGTTGTTTCTCAGATTACACGCGGCTTGCACAGCAGTGATGGTGAACTACCTTTACAAAAAAAATAGTAAAATTATGGAGACATTAACAACTAAAATATAGTGAAATATTCAATTATATCTTTATTCCTTTTCTATTAGTGACAACAGTTCAAACGCCTTTGCGATGATGCCGCGAGGAAACTTGTGGTCACAGATAAAATGAATCATAATTGAGTAGGAAGAAGCTTGTGAAATATGCAAACAGATTAACTCACAATTGGGGGCTAAAGAGGTATTAATTCCTGTGGCGTGAAGCGTGGAGTTAAGTTGCTGATGATGAGTGGGTTGGTCGTCATTACATTGTGCCTATGAGTATTAGTCTTCTACCCTGCCCCTGCTGTCGGAGTTCGTTTGCTCAGTTTGGTTACGTGTGTTTTTTTTTTGACTGGGACAGCTAGTCACTCAGTCAGAGCCGCTCCCGAGCCGACAGATTGAAGGAAGGCAGCTGGAAGTTACTCTTGGAAGAAGACAAAAAAAAGTATTTCTTGTTTTTCCCCCGTTAAGATTTTTGCAGAAATCAAACGGGACGCAACTGTCTGTTCAACGCGCAGGATTACTGTGAATCGAAGCAACTTGTTGGACAGAAAGAGCAAAATAGCGAAAAGAGAAAAATCAGAGAGCCCGTCCGTCACCACTTCTTCACTGAGGGGAGGACCGGAGTGAGGGCAATTGCGGAGCTGAAAACAAGTGCGGGGCTCGGGAGGCTGAGGGGAATCACGACCCAGAAGGAGAGGTGTCTGGTGAGGGCTACCGGAGTAAAAGGAGGGGGTAAGACTGTGAGCAACAGAATCCAGAGAGAGGAACCCAGAGGGAGGGTAGTGAGAGGAGGGGATTGGGATCTGGGGGTAGGAAGGGTGAACTGAGGAAGATTATAGAGGGGAGGAGAGAGGACTGGATCCAGAGGGAGGGTAGTCAGGGCTGTGGGGGTGGGGGAGTCTGGAGGGAGGGTAGTGAGGGGGGGAGTGGGGAATCCGGAGGGAGGGAGCGCCGACCCCGGGCCGGGCCTGGGGAGGAGGGGGGGAGATGGCGCTGCAGGCTCGGGCTCTCTATGATTTCCAGAGCGAGAACGTGGGCGAGATCTCGGTGCAGGAGGACGAGGTGCTGACCGTTTACAGCGAGCAGGACATTGATGGCTGGCTGGAGGGGGTCAACAGCCGGGGGGAGAGGGGACTCTTCCCGGCCTCCTATGTGCAGATCCTGCGGGCGGCGAGCGGCGGGGCAGCGCCCGCAGAAGCCCCCGCCTCCCGTTACGCCAATGTCCCGGCGGGGCCCGGCCTGGGAGCGGGGACGGGCAGCACCTTCTGCCCCCCGCCCCTCCTCCAAGTGCCGCCGGCAGGAGGGGGAGGGGGAGGCCCCGGGCCTGGGCCTGGGTCTGGGTCTGGTCCTGGCCCTGGCCTGGTGCAGCTGGCCGGCCTCCAACACCAGGCGTCGGGGAGCGGCGACGAAGACGATTGGGACGACGACTGGGACGACAACTCGACGGTGGCGGACGAGCCGCTGTCAGGCTCCGGAGGAGGAGGCGGCGGCGGCGGCGGCGGCCTGGGTTTCTCCCCGGAGCTGGACGGTCCAGGCCGCTATAAAGTGAGCACGGGGGCCCGGGCCGGAGGAGGAGGAGGCGGCGGCGGCGGCGGCGGATCGTCCGGCTCCTCCAAGAGCACGGCGACCGTCAGCCGCAACCTGAACCGCTTCTCGACCTTCGTCAAGTCCGGCGGCGAGGCGTTCATCCTGGGGGAGGCGGCGGGCTTCGTCAAGGACGGTGACCGGATCTGTGTGGTGAGCGGGCCGCACGGCCCCGAGTGGCAGGAGGACCCTTACCCGTTCAGCTGCTCCATCGACGAGCCGACCAAGCAGACCAAGTTCAAGGGCATCAAGAGCTACATCTCGTACCGCGTGGTGCCCAGCCACACCCAGAGCCCGGTCAACCGCCGCTACAAACACTTCGACTGGCTGTACGGCCGCCTGGTCGAGAAGTTCCCGGTGATCTCGGTGCCCCACATCCCGGAGAAACAGGCCACCGGCCGCTTCGAGGAGGACTTCATCTCCAAGCGCAAGAAGGGCCTGATCCTGTGGATGAACCACATGACGAGCCACCCGGTGCTGGCCCGCTGCGACGTCTTCCAGCACTTCCTCACCTGCAGCGACGAGAAGGCCTGGAAGCAGGGCAAGCGCAAGGCCGAGAAGGACGACATGGTGGGCGGCAACTTCTTCCTGACCCTCAGCACCCCGGCCAGCCCGCTGGACCTGCAGGAGGTCGAGAGCCGCGTCGACGGCTTCAAGAGCTTCACGAAGCGCATGGACGAGAGCGTCTTCCAGCTGAGCCACACCGCCAACGAGTTCGCCCGCAAGCAGGCGGTGGGCTTCAAGAAGGAGTACCAGAAGGTGGGCACCTCGTTCCGCCTGCTGAGCCAGGCCTTCGAGATGGACCAGCAGCCCTTCTCGGCGGGGCTCAACCGCGCCATCGCCTTCACCGGCGACGCCTACGATGCTATCGGTGAACTTTTCGCAGAACAGCCCAAACAAGACATTGACCCGATCGTGGACTTATTAGCACTTTACCAGGGGCACTTGACCAACTTCCCCGATATCATCCACGTCCAGAAAGGTACATGTCCATCTTTTCCCACCATGTTCTCTGTAGAAAACGTTGCATGCAAGCCATTTGAAGTGTGGTTCATGTGTTGGACTTTATAGCCTTCAAATTTGAACTTGTCTTCCATTCCTCAACCCATCTGATCAAGGTCCCCATGTGCTCTGACTTAACTTTCTTCACTGTCCACTGCAAACTTGCAAACCATACCAAATCACTTTTATATAAATGAAAACGCAGTGGACCCAGCACAGGTCCTTGTGGCACACCAGTCCAAAAACAAACCTTTTTATGTCTTCTATCTTCAAGCCAAAACTTTGCATCCAGTTGGCTTGCTCTCGGAGTTCCATACAATTTAACCTTGTGAACAAGCCTACTGTGCAGAATCCTCTTGAATGCTTTGCTGAAGTCCATGTAGTCCACATCTATCCCTCTGCCATCATGTCTTTTTTTTTTTGTCTCCTCAAATAACTCCAAGTTAGTGAAACACAATTTTCCACGCTCAGTCATGTTAACTATCACTAATTGGTCTTTCCAAATGCATGCAAATCCTGTCTGTCAGAATCCCCTCCAACAACTTACCCACCACTGACGTCTGGCTCAATGGTCGACAATTCCCTAGCTTTTCCTTACCATCTTTCTTAAGTAATGATACCACATTAACCACTCTTCAGTCTTCTGGCACCTCATCTGTGTCTATTGATGACATAAATATCATTGCTAGGGGCTCTGCATTCACTTGCCTATTTTTCCACAGAATTCTAGGATGCACCTGATCATGCCCCAGGCATTTATTCTACCTTTTTTTTTGTGTTTTAAGATCTCAATGGGTGGCACATTGGCTCAGTGGTTAGCACTGCTGCCTCACAGCACCAGGGTCCCAGGTTCGATTCCAGCCTCGGGTGACTGTCTGTGTGGAGTTTGCACGTTCTCCCCGTATCTGTGTGGGTTTCCTCCCACACTCCAAAGATGTGCAGGTCAGGTGAATTGGCCATGCTAAATTGTCTATAGTGTTGGGTGCATTAGTCAGAGGGAAATGGGTCTGGGTCGGTTACTCTTCAGAGGATCAGTGTGGACTTGTTGGGCCGAAGGGCCTGTTTTCTCACTGTAGAGAATCTAATCTAATCAAAATACCACCTCTTCTATAATATGGATACTTTTCAAGACATTACAGTTTATTTCCCCAAGTTCTCTAGCTTCCATGCCCTTCTGCACAGTGAATACTGATGTAAAATATTTGTTTAGTATCTCACCCATTCCTGTGGTTCCACACAGCCTCGTTGAGCTTTAAGGGACCCTATTCTCTCCCTAGTTACTTTTTTTTTTGTTTTTGTTCTGAATGTAAACATAGCATCTCTTTGGATTTTCCTTTAAATCTGTATTTGCCCAAGTTACCTCATGTCCTCTTTTTGTCTTCCTGATTTCCCTTTTGAGCATACTCTCACTGCCCTTTATACTCCCTGTTGGAATCACTCAATCCTACCTGTGTGTATCTGACATAAGATTCCTTTTTCTTGACCAGAGCCTCGATTCTTGTAGTCGTCCAGCATTCTCCATACCTACCAGCCTTGCCCTTCCTATTAACACACTTTGTCTCATCTCTCGTTATCTAATTTATTTTTTTTAAGGTTTCTTACTTTCCAACGATCCCTTTACCTGCGCACAGCCTTCCCCAACAATGTTTTGGAAGTTCCTGCCTAATAGCTTCAAAGTTGGCCTTTCTGCAATTTAAAGTTTAACTTTTAGATCAGGCCTATCCTTTTCCAGAGCTATTTTAAATCTAATAGCGTGCAGTAATAATCAATCCCTGCTACTCCCTAAGCTGTATCAAAAGTGTAAATGCCTTGTTTATTACCTTAAAAAAAAAAAGTCTTTTGTTTCTCTTTTGTACTATGATCTGGAATAACCATACTTCAATAGTTAATCATGGTGGATGACCAGTCCAAACTCTCATCATATCATATAGCAGTAAAACAGGGCCAAATAGATAACCCAAGTACAGAAACATTTGAGAAGCAGTAGATGGATATAAGAATATGCAAATTGGAAAGGGAATATTCTAAGTTGGTTGACTCATTGTTTTCATAGAAATACATTTGAATGAATAAGCTATTCAGTTCCTTTTGACTTTGGGGAAAAGCATTTCAGATTTTTACTTACTTTTTTAATTTTCAAATTTAAAAAAAAATTAGTGAGGCCAAATAATGAATTGGTGAGGAAATCAATTAATGCAACAGGATGTTTTGGGGGAAAAAGGCTGCCAACACTGAAGGAAATGGTGAAGTATTTTATAAACTGATAAGTAAAAGAACAGTGCTAGACCAAGGGTTATTAGCGAGGAAAAGGAAAATCTCATGGATAAAGAAATGTCAGTGGTACTAAAATGAGTAATTTATACTGGTTTACAGAATTGTGATAACAGGAATGGAAGGGAACAGGAGGAAACAGTGGCTCAATTAGATAGAAGAACTTATTCATAAGGAGGTAATATTGAAAGAAATTGTTTGAACTTGTTGGAATAGGCACAAGGCACTGATTTGTGCAGTAAATCTGAACTGATAATGCTATATCCACAATCTACATTTTTTAAAAAAACCTTCAAAATATGTCAAGAAAAATCAAAGATTCCCAGTGCAACACCTGTATTTAAAAAAATTGAGCAAGAACTGATTAACTACAGAGCAGTCACTTTGTGTTGTGGATTAGCTTCTTGAAGCTATAACTTACTAGATGAAATCAAAAAGTACTTGAGGTTTTTGATGGTTAGTTAATTTGGATAGTTAAATCAAATCCTGACTGATACACGTGAATTCTTTTTACGAAAATTGGTGCATAATTGAAATTCAGTCAATTTGTACATAACTTAGAGGCTTAAAAACTGCAGATACTGGAATCCAAAGTGGACAAGCAGGAGGCTGGAAAAACCACAGCAAGCCAGGCAGCATTAAGAGGTGGAGAAGTCAATGTTTTGGTTGTAACACTCCTCCCACCCTGAAGAAGGGTTATACCCAAAATGTTGACATCTCCACCTCCTGATGCTGCCTGGCTTGCTGTGTGCTTCCAGTGTCCGGCTTGTCTAACTTGTATGTAAGGGCATTTTTAAAATATAAACATCTTATGGAAATTCTTATGACTCCTGATATAAGATTTTTAGGGCAGGGATTAGGACAGCTTGAATATATTGTAGTTTATTATATTTTTTTTTCCTAACTTGTTTGGAAGAATGTAAGTAATGCTGTTGCCAAGGGATCAATACTGCATAAGATTCATCTATCGTTAAGATATCTAATCGAGTAGAATTTGTCAACAAAATTTGATGTGATTTAATAAGAGGCCTGTATGAAACTTCAAAAAGTTAGTAGGTTGAGCAAATTGATAAACTTTAATGCATGTGAGGAGCTCCTTTTTTGTTTAGGAGGAAGAAGCAGGAGAGGAGATACACTTATAGAAAATGTTAAAATTGAGTGGAAAAATTGTCAGATATTACGTTTTTGGCAATGACTTTACTATAATGATAAAGAAAAGAGTCCCTCGGGTTATGATTTAAAGACAAAAGTGAAAATAGAAGTAATATTAAACCTATCCAAATCATTGTTTCAAATGTAGTTTGAATACTATTAGAATTTAAATTTTGAATTTAGGACAAAAACTGCCAGGATTTAGTGCAATTTTAAATTGTTTGTTAGACTCTGCATATTTGGTGGAACAATATTACTCGAGTGTTCCTCTGCTGATTAAATGGGAAACGAGGAACACAGCAACTTCATAGGAGAAAATATTGTTTAACTGGGGAATGAAAGCTATCTTGAGACAAGATTCACAGATCCACGCTCTTAACGTGGTCAAAAATAATATCCTACATACATGACAATGATCACAAATAACAGTTACAACCCACTGAAGTAGCATGCTGTAATTCAGTTCAGCTATTCCCTGGGTCATACTTCATAGTCTTTTTAAGATGCACATAGTCCCTCCAATTTACCTGACTTTCAGATCAAAATTTATAGAAAGAACAGCCCAGGTTTTAGTAATGAACAAAAACTATATTCATTATAGTAATTATACTATAGCTACACACAGTTGTAAATGATTGGCATATACTACTAATTAAAATTTTAATCCCTGTTTAAACTCTCCATCGCACACGTGCACATAGCGAAACTGAGAAAGTAGATTATTGTTGAAGCTAGGAAAGAGAATTCACAGGTCTTTGCTAATTTTGAACTCTTGATGTTCAGCTGTCTTTCTGGAAGCTTCAACTAGTTTGTATGAAGTACAGAGCGACTGACTCTGTTTTGTGTGCTTTGCTTTTCTGTAATGTGCTTCCAGTTCCAACCTGCTCATTAAGCTTGGAACAATCAACATCATTTGTAACCTGCTGGTGGGCTTTGCCGTGTCTGCACATTGAAGAAACTCACCCAGAAAAAAACAGCTTTTCCAAGGCTTTGAATTCCTTGCTGTGAAATTATGCAACCACCTTAGAATAGAATAACCTTTTTTATTGTCACATGTACTCCAATGTAAAGCTTTTCACTCTCCTTCTACAATGTCTGCCTCTATGGTGCCATCTTGGGTACAAGTACCTGAGTACAAATCTTGGATACAAAAGAGGAATTAAAAAAGTGAAATCCTCTTTTTTTTTTTCTTTTTAAAAAGAATCTTTTTCCTTTTTCAGTCCATAGATTTTAAACAGACAATAAAAAGACAGTTCTTATATTAGGAAGCACTTTGGAATGAGGAAGAATGCCAAGATTGGACAGTTGTAACAAAATACAGTTGAATTAAAATTGCTGTTATGTCTATTCCCAACAGACCATAGCACAATGCCACATCAGTAAGGGGGCTGTCTGCAAAGTATTGGCTCTGTCTTGATTTCCCTTTTCCAACTTCATTAAAGTCATTAAAGCTGTAATACCAATCACATGTTTGGGAAAAAATTTATCTTGTCTAACAAATTTTATGAACTTAGACCAATAAGTCCTGAAATTAATTGCATACTTTTGTGTTCATTCTTATACACAGATTAAAATGTGTACTGGTCATTGGGTTGCATTTTAACATTCTAACTGTGACAATCTATTCTGCTTTTACGGGAAGGATGTGCAATTCCTGGAGAGAGAATGTAGAGCTTAGGACAACACCACAGATGAGAGTTCACTTGACTGGAAAGATTGGCTATACTAAGATTGCTCCCCTTTCGAGTATGGAGGGTATTCAAAATAATGACAAAATGTAGAGAGAAACTGCTTCTTCTGGTTGATCATCTGAGATCATGTATTTAAAATGGTAGATGGATGAAATAAGAAAAACCTTCAATCAGGACCGTTAAGATACGTAATGTGCTATCTGAAAGTCTGGTGGAATCCAGTTTCATAGAAACCTTCCCAAGGCAATTGATCATGTACTGACAGATGAGTAATTAGTAGAGGTATGAGCTCTGAAGGGCTCTTGCCCGAAACATTGATATTTTTTTTTCTGCCCTTGGATGCTGCCTGACTGGCTGTGCTTTTCCAGCACCACTCTGATTTCCAGCATCTGCAGTACCCACTTCTGCCTAATACAATTGGACAGTTCATTCTTCCTAATCGGCCGTCTAACCCTCTCTTGTGTGCATCTCAGGTGAGCTGGCAGCTATGGACTGAAGTAACGCAAATAGGTTTGTACCTCTTGGGTGATGATTCATCCCCTCCATTATTGGATGGGATGTGAATTTTGAAGGTAACAGAAATAGGCAGGTTAGTGAGGATTAGATGCATAATGTTTATGATCAAAGTTTGTGCAATATTGAGAAGATTAATTTAAACAACTGGAGTAAAAGTGACAGGAGTTGATGGTTGTACTAATTTTTTTGAGCAAGATTATTCTATCTCTCCCTCCCTATAGCACTACAGCCTGACGTACAGATCTGTCGAATGAGAGAGCCCTACTCTAATGCTAACATCTTGGTCCCATAGCTGGCAGTCCTTCCTGTGAAATTATGTAATGTGGGTGATTGAAGACTTTCTTAGGACTGTGGAGCAGAATTCAACCCGACATGTTTAATTTGAAGTTCCTGACTGATGTTTACTGCAAATGTTTTGATGTTGGTCTCATTCTCCAGAAGCCGAGCCCTTTGTCTTTCTGCTGCATGGGGTAGTGTTAATATTGTGGACTGAGTGAAAGCCATAATCACAGCAACTTTCTAATTTGTGCTGATTTTCAACCCACAGATCTTTGGGCACATTGGGCAGGACGTTTCATGAAGTATTGAATGCAGGATTGATTTCAATTTCTTTAGTCTTTGATGCCACTCTCTCTCCTCATTAAATCATTGTGCTTGATGGGCAAGTTTTCACTGCTTTGAAGACTTGGTCAGTAAGCTCATTTTTAATATCCAGCTTGCTTTCTGGAGAGCTTCAGCTTGTCTTAGGAATGTTTTCCTTTCTCTTCCTTGAAACGTTCTTAAGACTTAAGTAAACTGGACCTGGTTAGAAAGACTCTTTCTGGTTACCTTGACATAGTGTCCAGTTTATTGAAGTTCATTTGCAGGGTGTTTGCCTGTGGAGCTGGATTAAGAGGGTCATTAGCATTTGCTTGCTCCTCTCATTGAATCAGGATGATGTGACAGAGGATGGCTGATGGGACTCTTTTCACACTGTTTTATGTGGTACACACATTGTCTCATTGCAGTCTAGGAGTGTGCTGGTAGTAACTGCACTGTACATATAACTTTTGGCTTGCAGTAATCTTGTCAAAAATACCGCTTTAGTTTTTTTTGTAAAAAGCTGAGTTAGCGCATCTGCTCCAGTGATGAATCGCGATGGCAGCCTTTTGCTGGAAAGGCAGCTATCAAATTACAGGAAGGACTCAAAGTTTTGAGCTTTATGAATTTTTTTTTGGCTAACCTGTTGTAGATTAATATGAATTTTTTGACAACATTCAAGGAAAGGCTGAGTCTCTCTCATGTAGAGAGTCATTAAGCAGGGAAATTAACCCTTTTTAACTCTTCTTTGCTGACCAGACATCCTTATCTGGCCAAGTTCCATTTGTTAGGAATTGGCCCATATTCCCCTCAAATCTTCCAACTCCCATCCAGATGCCCTTTCAATGTCTCCACCACTTCCCCAGGCAGCTTATTCCATAAACTCATGACCATCTGCATGAAAAATTGTCCCTCTGTTCTTTTTTAATATTTTCCCCTCTGACCTTTAAACCTCTGCTCTCTTACCCTAGGAAGAAGACCATGGCTATTCACCCTATCCATGCCCCTCATGATTTTAATAACCTCTAAGAATGAGATTTACTTGTGAATATGGTGAGCAGTGAACTCTGCAGTAATCTGGAAATGGTAGATCGTTTAACCGTGGAGTCAATTTAGTTTTGGCATAGATGCAATTGAAGCCATAGAGTTTTCCATCTAAGCAGTATTGTCCCCACAATCTTGACCGATTGGTTGTCAGACTTGATAATCTGTCAAATCACAAAGACTGGAACCACCTGCAGCTGCAGCCTCCTTTTTTGCTGGAGAGACACACTGGCTTCCTCTTTGCGTTTTGAGGACTTTGAATACTGAACTGCAATTAGTTGTTGGGGAGATACTAAACATTGCTGGTGCAGAAAGCCCTATTAGGAGCTTCCATTAGGGTTTGCTTGAGATTATTGGAGCAGACAAATCTCTCCTGTGTCCAAGTTGCAATCTGTGGAGAAAAGGCAACACGCTTGGGGCAGTCAATATATCATTATTCTGAATATTATAACCCATTAGAAATATTTAATGCTGTAACAAAATGATCAAAGTGGGAAATTGCTTTTTATATTTCTCAACATTCAGGGCTTTCAAGTACAAGGGTTTATTTCATAATGTCCACTTTTTACAAATTAATTGTACAAACCTAAGTTGAAATCAGCTGATTCCATGTCTGTGGGTTACTGATTCAAGCTGTTGGTATAATGTCTTCTAAATGCTCATGCTGTTTTTTCCATTTGTGATAACTAACTGAATTGCTGCACTAAAATAGTGTAAGTGTTGAGTGATGTACAACATGGTGTGCCTCCAATTATCTCATAAATCTTGCATGAATGGTGTTTTTTCTTTTTAATCGTTAGCATGCAGAAGGAAGCTCTTTTTAAACAAAGCCAAAACGTCTTTTGTAAGTGAAGCATATTATAGTTCTCTAATAAACTTGTCACTAATAAATTGTTTATGATGGGGAGAGTGGTGGTGTAAGCACAGTTGAAGAAATATTTAATCTGTGTTGGTCTTTTGTTATGGCCAAGGAAGTGTTTGCACAGCTTTTGGGAAATGTAAACTCCATTCTGTTCGCTGTCTTAAGAGCTTTACTTTGGAAATAAGTCAGTACACCAGATGGGATGACATTGCCATGGGATGAAAATGACTTCACAATTGAGAACAGATGGTAGCATGATGAGGGGGAGGGGAATCTCACCATGAGTTGAATGTGCATCAGTGAATTATTTCATTGTGAACTTAAAATTTTGTATACTCTGGAAAAAATGTAAACCGTCAATGACTAGCACTAATTTACATCCCACTGTTGCATCTTACTGACTTGACTGGAGTAGTTTTTCAGATTTGACCCACTTGTGAAAGAGAGTGAAATAGATGCAGAGAATAAATTACAGATTTTGCTCTTTTTTTTAAGAAAAACAAATAGATTTAATTTGCCTGTTTTGCATGCAATTTAGAATCCTTAACCAAGTGGTTGGTTTAGGCAGAGCATTGCAGAATACTGACCAGCCACAGTAATGGAATATCTTGCTATTTCATGTGATTTCCTGGTATGTTTTTCATAGAAAACACATATTCCAGGAAATGGACTTTTCTTCCTGTCTGCCACATAGTGCTGTTTTCTAATGGGAGAGGAAAAATGATATTTGACCGTGGATTACCCAGTTGGCTACTGGAGGACCTTTTTTAAAGAAATGCTATTTTAAATGAACACCTAGTGCTAGATTTTGATTATTTGAGAACCATTGCTGCTTCATCTCTAAGCACTAAGTCAGGAAAAGAGATTTTTCACACAACACACTGAACAGCTCAAATTAAATGTTATATTGCTTTATATTGTGATTTTTAACTATTTTATCGATGAGGCTTGAACTTCTGGTGCTTTTGTAGACTATTTACTATAATCATTTATAAAGGCCAGGTGCAAATATGAACACACCTGTTTCCAGTACTAGATGACAGTTGAAATTAAGCCCTAATGGTTATTGAAATCATCTCGCTAGTAGTTCTGGATTTCTCTCTTTTAACTATATGTTGGCAATAGACTAAAGTTTTTGTTTTGAAATAGATCTGTCCAGAAGATGGATTTTTTTTTGATTTTTTTCCAAACCATGTTTACTTTAGTGTATGAGGGAAAAGTTGATTATCTGCAGAGCAATGCACTCTACTACAACAACAACTGGGATGTGGATTATGGAGCACTCTACCAGTTTTGAAGTGTCTCCTGCATCTGCATTTAAATAACTGTCACTCGTAACTTGTGTTCAGTGTTCGTGCCAGAAAATACCTAGGGAATTGGCGAGCGCACATGTTATCAAGAAAACTAAGCTGTCAACCTTGTCTTCTGTATTTTAGGTCTAATTTATTTTAGAAAAAGAGGAGAAAGTATTGTTGCCTGTTATGTGCTTGGGTTTTAAATTTGAAATGATTGCAAAAGGTTGTCTTTCAAGTTTTGCAGAGCAACATAGTTAAAACATGATGCTTTTCCTATCCCAGTTACATCAAGTCAGAAAATGAGACTGATCATTTACTGTCCAAAATCAATGAATAGAGAACAAAAATGAGGTTTAGTTTGCTTTATATTTAGAGATCAACTGAATCAGGATCACAAACACAGGTTGAACTACCCACTGGACCCTTTTATCTATTGTCTGCAGTTTTTCTCCTGCTATCGACAACTTTGTAGCTGAGTGCATGTGTTACCACCTAATTGCTCAGTGTTTCTCATCTCTCCATTCTTCCTTTTTTTTGCTGAACAATCTAGACTGACTAATTTTAAATGTTTTCTAAAATCTTTAACTGAAAAGACACAGACTTGGCAAGGGTGATCCTATGATAAAAAGGCTTGTAATGTTAAGAACAGTTTAATGCCTGAAGATGGCTAATATCTAAAACTCTTCCAAACATACAGTTTTTGAGGACTTAACTATTTTATATTCTTGGGTGGTTCACTCCCATCTTTTTAAGTACTAAAGAGAAAAGACTAAAGCACTGCTGATGCTGGCAATCTGAAACAACAGAAACAGAAATTACTAGAAAATCTCAAGCCTGGCATCCTCTGTGGAGAGAAAGCAGAGTTCAGGTTTTGAGCCCAGTAACCATTCTTTAGAATTGATTTGTAATTAGAAAAAGACTGGTAAGGTACAGTTAGTTATCTAATACATAAAAAGAAAATTTTGAGCTAAAATGTCCCTTGGTGATTGTAGACAGGAGAAATTCCACGGAATAAAGAAATGACAAACATTGGGCAAATGCATTTTCTATCTTTACAGCAGATGCAAATAACATGGATTGCCCTCTATTTCTAAGAGCAGTAAGAATTCAAATTTCTATATAAACTGAGAATAATGGAGAAACTGAAGGTTGTTACAAGCTAGTAGGTGGATCCCAAGGATTTGACTGCCTACATGGAAGCATGCTAAAAGAGGTAGCTGCAGATTTAGTGAATACACTGTGCTTGTTTGCCACATGCTTAGGATTCCAGAATGATGCAAGAGGATTGGGAATGAACAGATGTGACGCCTGTTCAAAAAGGGAGGGATGGAGAGGAAATAGGACTGCATCTTGGTTTGACATCATTCATTGGAAAAATGATGCAATCTATTGTTAAGGGAGTACTAACTGCTCAATTCAAGGGTCATTGTATGGTCAGGCACAATTAGTATGGCTTTATGAAATCATAGTTGACTGATTTTTATTTAAGCCTTTTGAGGATGTAATTGGTAGAGTAAATAAAGGGGAACCAATAGATGTAATGTACTTGGATTTTTGATAAGGAATCTGATAATATGAATCCACATAAGATTAATAAATCAGAGGGTGGTATGTGTATGGAATGAGCTGCCAGAGGATGTGGTGGAGGCTGGTACAATTGCAACATTTAAGAGGCATTTGGATGGGTATATGAATAGGAAGGGTTTGGAGGGATATGGGCCGGGTGCTGGCAGGTGGGACTAGATTGGGATGGGATATCTGGTCAGCATGGATGGGTTGGACCGAAGGGTCTGTTTCCAGGCTGTACATCTCTGACATTAAAGGCTGGTGAAATTTGAAGATTTTGGGGGGGGGGGGGAATTTAGTTTGGATGGAAGACTAGTTAAAGAGTAGGTACTGGAGAGTATGAATGAACTTGGCATTTTCTGGCTTAACTTTGGAGCATCCAAGTCAAAGATGCACAGTGTGGAAACCGACTCTTCGGTCTAACTCATCCATGATGACCAGATTTGCTAACCTAATCTAGTCCCCATTTGCAGCACTTAGCCTATATCCCTCTTAAACCCTTTCTATTTATGTACCCATCCAGATGCCTTTTTTAAAAATGTTGTAATTATATCAACCTCCACCACTTCTGGTAATTTTATTCCATACATGCATCACCCTCTGTGGAAAAATTGCCCCTTGGATTGCTTTTCAACTTTTTTTTTTTTTACCTTCTCCATGCCCCTCATGATTTTCTGAACCTCTATACGGTCACCTCTTAGCCTCATTCCTGAAGAAGGGCTCATGGCCAAAACGTCAATTCTCCTGCTCCTTGGATGCTGCCTGACCTGCTGCGCTTTTCCAGCAACACACTTTCGCCTCTTCCTATAGCTCAAACCCTCCAATCCTGGCAACATCCTTTTGTAAATCTTTTCTGAACCGTTTCCAGTTTGACAATGTCCTTCCTATAGGAGGGTTGCAAAAATTAATACTGGATCCTTGGGTATTTACAATCTATATTACTGGCTTGGGTGATAGTGCAATAATCTCAACCTTATCTTCAACTTTGCTGCTGATATAAAGTTAGATGGGATTGTGAGCCATGAGACACAAAATGGGACCAGCCATATGCCATTTGGCACTTTTTTGAGTCTGATCCACTCATCAATATGATCATGGCTGATAATCCAACTCCATATTCGGTTCCACGTTTTCTCCACATACTCTTTGATTCCTTTAGCCCTAAGAACTCTTGCTGTCTAACTCCCCACTAAAATAGTGTTTTGATCTCAATCGCTTTCTGTGGCAGATACCTCCCATAGGTTCACTTCCCTGGGTGAAGAAATTTCTCCTCCTCTTGGTCTGAAATATCTACCCAATAGCATTAGCCTGTGATCCCTAGTTCTGGCCACACTGATATCAAGAACATTCTTCCTTCACTTATCTTGAATAGTCCTGTTGGAATTTTACAGGTTTCTATACGATCCCCTCATTTTTCTAAACCCCAGCGAATAGAGTCCTAACCGATTCTTGGTCTTTTCATACATCAGTGCTGCCGTCCCAGGAATCGGTCAGTAAATCTTTGCACACACTCCTCCTCCTCCTCCTCCTCCTCCTCCTCCAACGCCCTGTACGACCGGAACACGGCATCCCTGACGTGGCCCCCGTAGCAAGCGTACAGTCCACCGTCAGCCTGCCTCACAACCAGCTGTACGTGCAGGCCTGCGCCCGGGGACTGGTGTACAAGGATACCTAGTCTCACCGCACCCCACCCTTCCCTTTCCCGATACCTGTTTTTTCCCGGTAACCAAATTGGATAGCCTCACACGTACCCACCTTTATAGACCATCTGCTATTCATTTGTCCATTCGTTCAACTGCTCCAAATCCTACCGGAGCATGTCTGCATCTCGTTCACTGCTCACCATTTAATTCTTTGTGACCTGCAAACTTGGAGACATTACATTTAGTTCCCTTATCAAAATCGTTATTGGGAAATGTGAATAGCTGGGGTTGAAGTACCGGTCCCTATGGGAACCCATTTGTCATCGGCTGCCAATCGGAAGCAGGCAGGTGTACTCATGTTCTTTGTTTCCTACCTGCCAACCAGTTGACATGATTCCCAATCCTGTGTGCTTTAATTTTATATGCTAATCTCACGTGGGACCTCTTTGAAAGCCTTATGAAAACTAATTAAACCACATCCATTGGCTCCCCCTTGTCAACTCTACTAGTTACATCTTCAGACTTCCAATAACTTTATCAAGTATGATTTTTCTGTTCCTAAATCCATGCTGCCTCTGTCCAATCCTCAGTGTTTTCCAAGGGCTCTGCTATTAGGCCTTTTATAATGGTCTGTAGCGCTTTCCCCATTACTAATGTCAGGCTGATCGGCCGAGGAGTTCCTGTATGTCCTCTACCACCTCCATTTAAGGGTGAGTGAGGAATGCACCAGGTGACGGTGGAGTATGTAGCAAAGCATGAGGTTATTCACTTTGATCATGAGAATTGAAAAGAGTGCTTTCATTTTAATTTTTTTTTCACAAGTTTTGGAGACTTAGCTGTATTTGTATAAAGAACATTGAAGTTAGGAAAGCAAATGATACTATTGGCCTTCAGTGAAAAGTGATTGGAACATGAGTAATTAAGTCTTGTTTAACTGAAAGGGCTTTGGTGAATCACACTTGGAGTTTTTGTATCCACATCCCAGGAAGGACATCCTTGTAGATGGGATAGCACTTCACTCCCTGTCTGTGATGAGACTGAGCAAGTTGGACCTATTCTCTGCAGTTAGGCTGAATGAGAAGTGATTTGTGAAAAGGATTGTCAGGGTAGACATTTGAGGGTTTTTTTCCCAAGCTGGGGAAACCGGAACATGAGTACTTTCTCGAGGTAAGAAGTTAATCATTTAGGACGGAGATAAAGAGAAACACTCTCATCTGGAGATTTTGGGAATTCCCTCAGACTGAGACATTGTTACTTCTTTGGAAAAACAAAATATGTGTGGAATGGGCAGGAAAATGGAGTTGAAGCAGAAGATCATATTTTGTAGTGCATCTGGTTGAAGTCACTTGTTTGTTCTTTTCTTCCCCTTTTTTTTATTTTAGAATAATGAACCAGTACCTTTTTTTTTCACATGAAAATCTAGTGAACTGAAGTGTCCTCCAGATTCTTTTTGACTCCTGCCAGTACCTACTGCCTTTAATCTGTAAGCATTTGATACAGTTCAACCAGAGCTCTGTTCCTTTCCCCAAATCTGCCTTTACCACTTTTTTTTTTTAAATATATAGTCACTTCTTTTTTTCCTTATCTCTTGTTGCCAAAGATTATACCCCCTCAGTATTTTGCTGGAATTCCCCAATCTCTCTGCATTATTATTCACTTAAAGCATGTAGCTCATTTTATCAGTTTAGAATATGATAGTATTGATGTCACAGTAATAAAACATAGTCCATAAATTTTCAAATTCCATTACTAGTTTTAACAGTAAACGATACCAATTGGGAGCAGAAGTAGGGCATTCAGCCCATCTGCATCACTATTCAATGAGATTCTGGCTGATCTGATCCTCCTCAACTCCACTTTCCTCTTAACCCTTTATTTCTTTGATTTAAAATGGTCTGTCTCAGCCTTGAACATATTTAATAACCAAACCACAGCAGCTCTGTGGTGAATAATATTATAGATTCACTATCTTCTGAGAGAAGTTACTCCTCTGAGTCTTAAATGGTTGACCCTTAGTCTGAGATCATATCTTCTTTTCATGAGGGAAACCTTGACTCCATCACCAGGGGCAATAAACTTTCGGCATCTATTTGTCGTCCCCTTGAATCTTGTGTTTCAATATGGTTGCCTCTTACCCTTCATAAGAGCTATCCATGGACTGAAAACTGTCATTGCATTTGGAAACCTACTTCAAAATTGTCATAGTATTCATCTAACTTAGGGTGTGATAAAGCTTCATGAACCTTCATGAAACCATCAATTAAATAAGAATCAGTCTGAACTGCAATTGATATGGGGGGAATACTGAAACCAGTGTGATGCAGTGAAACATGTATCTCCTGTTTTGATTTACTTACATAATATATTTCATATGTTGGACGTGAAAGACATAGCCTGACTTAAAGTTGAGGATGTATGACTTGGGAATACTCCAATCATCAGTTGCATTTCATAGAGTCACTTTTGGAAGAGGATAGGAGAGGGGTTTCTAAGAAATGAAACTGGAGAAGTGCCTCTGCCTTCTAAGGAAGGCTAAAGATCAGTCACAAAGCAAATCAGCCAATTATCCAATCACAAAGGCCTCCCAAGATCTTTGCAGTACTCACAGCTATTCTTGATTCAACCACAAACCAACCATAGTCCCAGGTTTAAAAACTTATTCCAAATTCTCAATTTTAGCTGCACGTTCTTTTAGCTTTTTTTTGTAATGGATACTATCCTGTTTTAACTTTGTACCTGCGCACCTTTGTGTTAGTGTTTGTTGCATTGGACTTATTAATGGCAAAACTAGAGAGAAAAAATAAAATTGCTCTTTCTTTCACTCCTGAAAACCTTGTAATTGGCTCCTTTTCTGTTTCTGGTGAACTTGTTAACCACATTCTAATTGGAGTGAGGCATATAGCTACTGGCATTTAAAAAAAAATTAACCTGTAAACAACTGAGGAAGTTGAAAAGCTAGCATCTGATTCATTCTTCCTTACCTGAATCTAATCTACTGTAGCAGTCTTCCCACTGAACTAAAATTCTAATTCCCTAGACTGGTCCTTCAAAAAAATGTAAATTTGTGCTCTACCTCTTTCTTTTGAGTACTTTAATTCAGTTTTTAAAAATTAATATACAATACAATTGTGAAACTGTCCAATTGTTGCAAGTTTTTAATGCCATGAAGGAAGGAAGTTTGCAGGCCTTTTTACTTGGACTGGAATCACAAACCTGGTTGAGTCAAGCAGAAAACTATCCTCTGAAGTGACCTAGTAAAACTTCTCAATTACTTCAAACTGGCACCTACTCAGGGTAATAACTCTGAATAATCCAGTGTTGCCCTGACTCTTAATGTCCACATCCTGCAAGAACAACTATTTGACTCTCTCAACCCCCATGAGTGGACTTTTTTTTAATTATTAAAAATGTGTTTCCTTCTGTAATCCCTCTCCTTCCTGAATTAGTGACCTCTTGTATAGCCTTGCATCCACGTATATGCCATCATATACAAAATGCACAAGCCTCCATGCCTCTCTCACTCTGTTTTCTGATCTTGAGAACAGCAACAGGAATTTTAAATCATTTCCTCAAAGCTTTGCTCTTTTCCTGTACTTTTTTGCCATTTTATCCTTTTTAATTTTTCCACTGACCAGTGTCCTTGCTTCTGCGTGTATATTGTATTTTTATGGTAACTGAAAGAAGATACCCAATTTGTTGTCATCTAATTGGTGCCTTCCTCTTACACCTTGATTGTACTCCTAAATGATCAACAGTTAGCAAATTTGAGATACCTGCATTTCAGTTGCATCTGTATCACGTTTTATTTTCTTAGGTCATACTTTATCTCAAATTTTTTTTTTGTTGTTAAAAAAAACATAAGACTGGTGATAGTATTAAGGCAAGGATTTGACCAAGAGAATATGCAGATTTATTTAGTGCGATGATTGATTGATTTATGGTGTTCGACTAGAAACCTAGAGGTTGTGTTCAGATTCCATCAAGGCAAATTTTAATAAATTTGGTGCTTTTTTGTGGTTTTTTTTTTTGGAAAGTCATTTAGTTCACATACTCAACTTGAACTAATACTTTTGAGAAGGAAACCTGGTATCTTTCTCTGGTCTGGCCTACATAGAAGTTTAGGAGATGAAGCTGTATTTAGTAATTTTTGCTGAATTACCTGTTGTTGAAGTAAAGATGATGTTATCAGTTTTACCAGACTGAATTTAAACTATATAACCCCTGCCCAAGTATGCATGGGAAAATGCATTGTGGTGCAACAATCACCATTTGTATATGTTTCAATTACATCTCTTTTGTTAAGAGAGCAAAGTTATGTAAAACAAAAAGTTCACCGATGGTCAACTTTGTCGAATTAAAATGAAGGAAAACTGACTCGGTGTCCCAATTTATCTAATTTGAGAAGTGCTCTGGTTGATTTGGATCATGGTTTGCCTGAAGTGGTAGCAGGACCTGTCATGAGCCAACTTTTTTTTTATGCTGAAAAACTTAGACCAGGGAAGTAGATTGCCTGGGATGTTGTCATTGGGTAGTCAGCAGGAATTACTCTAGAATTGGGGGAAAAAAATGCAATATATAGGCATATTACTTTTTTTTTCCCCCTACAAAAAACCAGGTCCCATGTTAACATATGTAATCTCTAATCAAATTTGTTGCTCTGTGAGCCTGACTGCAGAAACCAATTTAGGAGTATCAATGCTTTGCAGAATTACTTGGTAAATGTGATTTCTGTTGGAGTACATGTTGGATACTGATTGTTATGAGGCTTTCATATGTGGGGTGGTCAAGCATGATTTAGCTTGCAGTGAACAGCTGACAGGTTGGGCAATCATTGGAATGTCCAGGCTAAATACACAGCATCAGGCTAACACTGAAAGTTGTATATCATTTGTGCGGTTCTTAAGATATCCTTTTTGGTTTGACTATAGCATTCCGTTGATGGAGAAAATCACCTGACTTTCCTGCAAAGTGGAAGGCTGACTTGACTTCCAACTTAAATTTTTGAGGCAACTTCCACTGTCAGAGTTTTCTGACATAGACATGACACCATTCAGAAGCAAAAGTGATAGCTGTGAGCTTTTGCAGTATATAACAAGTGATTTAATTGGTCAGGGTTGCTATTGTTTTGAAGGGTAGTTTTAATATGCTGTATCTTTGCATAATTGTGAGCAAGAAGGCCAGGGTGCTATTCACAAGGTTGGCAATAAGACCCACCTTGTGGCTTGTAGGACTCCCAACATATACGTTGACTAGTGAATGGAATCTTTCTGTAGATAGTAATTGAACTGAAGAACTGACTTTTCAACCAACATGCTGAGGAAATGGAGTTCATTTTGATGTTTCCATTTCAGTAGTAAATTTGAGTATGAACTGAAGTTTATTTGCTCTGCAAATAAGATAATTTGATCCAGTTATGGATTCGAATATCACAAATGTGTTAGCTGTGTAACAGAAGTATAAAGGGGGTCGACAGGTTAGTAGCCGTTTCATTCAAGGCACAGTGCTTAGACAACAGTGGCACAGTCCTAGAGATGTGCAGCACAGAAATTGACACTTCGGTCTAATGCTGATCGGATATCCTCATCTAATCTAGTCCCATTTGCCAGCACTTTGCCTGTATCCCTGCTGTAATTGTACCAGTCTCCATAGTTTCCACTGGCAGCTTCTGGACTCCCCCCGGGTAAATAGACAAGGTCTTTGCCCAATCTATGCCCTTCATTATTTTAAGCCTCTGTAACATCACCCCTCAGCCTCCCCTTTTTATAGCTCAAACCCTTCAACCCTGGCAACATGCTTGCAAATCTTTTCTGAACCCTTTCAAGTTTCACAACCTCATTCCTAATAGGAGGGAGACCAGAATTGTGTACACTATTCCCAAAAATGGCCTTACCAATGTCCTGTGCAGCTCCCAACTCCTGTACTCTATGCTCTGATCAATAAAGGAAAGCATTGCAAATGCTGTCTTCACTGTCCTATCTACCTGTAATTCCACTTTCAAGGAACTATGAACCTGCACTCCAAGGTCTCTTTCTGTTCAGCAAGACTCCCTAGGACCCTACCATTCAGTGTACAAGTCCTGCTAAGATTTGCTTTCCCAAAATGCAGCACCTCGCATTTATCTGAATTAAACTCCATCTGCCACTCTTCAGCCCATTGGCCCACTTGATCAAGATCCTGTTGTCCTCCTGAGGTAATCACCTATGCTATACTCGACACCTCCAATTTTGGTGTCCTCTACAAATTTAGTAACTAAACACCTATGTTCGCATCCAAATCATTTTATATAACTGACAAAAAGCAGTGGACCCAGCACTGATCCTTGTGGCACACCACTGGTCATAGGCCTCCAGTCTGAAAAGCAACCCTCCATCATCACCCACTGTCTTCTACCTTTTGAGCCAGTTCTGTATCAAATGGCTCGTTCTCCCTATATTCGAGATCTAACCTTACTAACGAGTCTCCCATGAGGATGCTTGGTTGAAGTCCATATAGGTCACATTCCACCCCTCTGCCCTCGCTAATCCTCTTCATTGCTTTTTCAAAAAACGCAATCAAGTTTGTGAGATGTGATTTCCCATACGCAGCCATGCTGATTATCCCTAATCAGTCCTTGCTTTTTCAAAGTGCAAATCAATCCTGTCCCTCCAGGATTCCCTCCAACAACTTGCCCACCACCGATGTCAGGCTCACTGGTCAATAGTTCCTTGGCTTGTCCTTACCATCTTTTGGCTGATGTGGTGCCACTATTTAATCTCCAGACTTCCAGCTCCTCACTTGTGACTATTGATACAAATCTCTCAGCAAGGGGCCCAGCAATCACATCCCTAGCTTCCTACTCATGTTTTTATGTATTTTCAAGACAACCAGCACCACCACCTCTGTAATATGGGCATTTTTTTTAAGGTGTTATTATTTCCCCACATTCTATATCTTCCATACCTTTCTCCACAGTAAACGCTGGTGCAAAATACTCATTTTTCTTTCCCCCCCCCAAATCTCCTGCAGCTCCACTTGTCAGCTGCCTTGCTGATCTGGGGGGGAGGGGGCATTCTATCCCTAGTTACTTTTTTTAGTCCTTTTTAATCCAAAGGGATTCTAAAAATATATTCTCCTTAACCCTATTTGCCAAACCTATCTTGTGTTGCCTTTTTGCCCTCCTGATTTCCCTTGTAAGTATACTCCTATTTCTGGTCGGCATGGACAAGTTTGACCAAAAAGGTCTGTTTCCATGCTGTACCTCCTGACTCTACTGCCTTTTTATACTCATCTAGGGATTCAGTTGATCTCTGCTGTTTATACCTGACATGTTTCCTTCTTTTTCTTAACTAAAATCTCAATTTCTCTAGTCATTCAGCATTCCCTACAGCTACATGCCTTGCCTTTCACCCTAATAGCAATCTGAAATATATTCCTATGATAATGACAAGATGCAAATAGTAAGGAAAACGAACACAAGCTCTTCAGTCCCTCCTCAGAGACAATTCTTGAGCTCTAGTAAATCTTGTTTGGACTGTCTCCATAGCAATGATGTCTTTCCTGACTAGAGCGGCACATAGTACTTCAGTTGACACTTTCATCATTGGATCCCTACTTTTGTATTTTTTTTAACCAAAGAAGGTAGCCTTTGTATGGAGCCACAGAAAATGGGGGAGATGCAAAATATTCATTTGGTATCAGTATTTACTGTGGAAAAGGATATGGAAGATATAAACTGTAGGGAGATAGATGGTGACATCTTGCAAAATGTCCAGATTACAGAGGAGGAAGTGCTGGATGTCTTGAAATGGTTAAAGGTGGATAAATCCCCAGGACCTGATCAGGTGTACTCGAGAGCTCTGTGGTAAGCTAGAGAAGTGATTGCTGGGCCTCTTGCTGATAGATTTGTATCATCGATAGTCACAGGTGAGGTGCTGGAAGACTGGAAGTTGGCAAACGTGGTGCCACTGTTTTAAGAAGGGTGGTAAAGACAAGCCAAGGAACAATAGACCAGTGAGTCTGACCTCTGTGTTGGGCAAGTTGTTGGAGGGAATCCTGAGGGACAGGATGGACATGTATTTGGAAAGGCAAGGACTGATTAGGGATAGTCAGCATGGCATTGTGTGTGGGAAATCATGTCTCACAAACTTGATTGAGTTTTTTGATGAAGTAACAAAGAGGATTGAGGGCAGAACAGTAGATGTGATCTATGTGGACTTCAGTAAGGTGTTTGACAAGGTTCCCCATGGGAGACTGGTTAGCAAGGTTAGATCTCACGGAATACAAGGAGAACTAGCCATTTGGATACAGAACTGGCTCAAAGGTATAAGACAGAGGGTGGTGGTGGAGGGTTGTTTTTCAGACTGGAGGCCTGTGACCAATGGGAGTGCCCCAAGGATCGGTGCTGGGCCCTCTTCTTTGTCATTTACATAAATGATTTGGATGCGAGCATAAGAGGTACAGTTAGTAAGTTTGCAGATGACACCAAAATTGGAGGTGTAGGGGACAGCAAAGAGGGTTACCTCAGATTACAACAGGATCTTGACCAGATGGACCAATGGGCTGAGAAGTGGCAGATGGAGTTTAATTCAGATAAGTGCGAGGTGCTGCATTTTGGGAAAGCAAATCTTCGCAGGACTTATACACTTAATGGTAAGGTCCAAGGGGGTGTTGCTGAACAGACCTTGCAGTGCAGGTTCATAGCTCCTTGAAAGTGGAGTCGCAGGTAGACAGGATAGTGAAGAAGGTGTTTGGTATGCTTACCTTTATTGGTCAGAGTATTGAGTACAGGAGTTGGGAGGTCACTTTGCGGCTGTACAGGACATTGGTTAGGCCACTGTTGGAATATTGCATGCAATTCTGGTTTCCTTCCTATCGGAAAGATGGTGTGAAACTTGAAAGGGTTCAGAAAAGACTCACAAGGATGTTGGAGGATTTGAGCTACAAGGAGAGGCTGAACAGGCTTGTGCTGTTTTCCCTGGAGCATCGGAGGCTGAGGGGCGACCTTTATAGAGGTTTACAAAATTGAGGGGCATGGATAGGATAAATAGGCGAAGTCTTTTCCCTGGGGTTGGGGAGTCCAGAACGAGAGGGCATAGGTTTAGGGTGAGAGGGGAAAGATGAGAGAACTAAGGGGCAACTGTTTCACGCAGGGTGTGGTACATGAATGGAATGAGCTGCCAGAGGAAGTGGTGGAGGCTGGTACAATTGCAACATTGAAGAGGCATTTCGATGGGTATATGAATAGGAAGGGTTTGGAAGGATATAGGCTGGGTGCTGGTGGGTAGGACTAGATTGGGTTGGGATATCTGGTCGGCATGGACGGGTTGGACCGAAGCGTCTGTTTCCATGCTGTACATCTGACTCTAAAACGTGTATTCGTATGCCTTATTTACAACATTATCTACCTGTACTGCTATCTTTTAGGGACCTGTTCACTTGCATGCCCAGGTCTCTTTCCTCTTCTACCCCCTCAATATATTCCTGTTTATTGTGTATTCCCTTTTATTGTTTTACATCCCACTTAGTTGAAATGCCACTTTCTTGCCCACTCCACAAACTCCTGTGTATCTCCTTTTTTGAGCTTACATCTATTCTTTACATTATCCACTGCATAATCAATTCTTGTCATCTCCAAATTTCCCGATTGTGCCTCCCATCTTCAAGTCCAAATAGTTTTACGTATTAACAAACAACAGTGGTCCCAATATTGAGCCCTGCAAAAAACCACTTGAAACTGCTTTCCATTTGCAAGGGCAGACATTGACTATTACTCTTTTTGTTTTGCTTCCTGTGTAAGCCAATTTTAGATACATTCTGATACATTGTCCCACGGATTTAGTTTTTTTTTGGTTCAGTCCGCAATGTCCGACCTTGTCAAGTGCCTTTCTAAAATCCTTGTAGACAGCATCTACAGCACTACCTTTATTGATCCTCCTTGTCACTTCCTCAAAGTTGATTTGAATTCTTTCAGGTATGACCTTCCTTTTAAAGCCATGCTGACTATCCCTGATTCCATGCATTTCTAACTGTCAGTTTATATGATATCTCGTGATTGATTCTAACAATTTGCCCACCATTAAAGTAAGACTACTTGGCCTATAATATTGCTTGGCATTTCACTTTTAAACCACAAAACCACATTTGCATTCCCCCAAAGGTGTTCTCCATTCACTTCCTGAAGTCAATGATCAGCTCCATTTTTGTTTTGCTGGCATTGATGGAGAGATTGCTATCTTTACACCATGCCACTCAGCTCTCTATCTCTTTCCTGAACTGATGTCTTGTTGCTTAGGATCTGGCCTGCAATAGCAGTATCATCAAACTTATAAATGGAATCTGAGCAGAATTTGACCACAGTCATGAGTATAGTAAGGGGCTGAGTACATTTTCTGACCACGTACTGGTGTTGAGGATTATTGTGAGGCAGATGTTGTCACTTTTAACCTTTATGATTTTGTGATCTGCAGGTCAGAAAGTTGAGGATCTCCTTGCAGCAAGGGGAGAAAATTCCTAGGTCTCGGATTCTGGTTGTAATTGTGGTGTTGAAGATAGAGTTAAAGTCAATAAGTCACATTCTGCAGTATCTGGACTAAAGGATACCGACATCAGACTGAGTGTAGGGCCAGGGAGATGGTAGCTGCTGTGGACCTGTTGGAACAGTCAGTGAATTATAAAGTATCAAGGCAATCTGGGAGGCTGGAGTTGATGTGTAACTTGACTAATCATTGAGCCATAGAGGGATGCTGCTTGATTTTTCATTGACACTGGGATGATGGTAGTGTTGAAGGAGTTAGGAACTTCAGATTGTAGTGAGGAGAGGTTAAAGGTGTCTGCCAATTACTCCCACCAGCTGGTCCATGTAGGATCTGGGTACATGGCCAGGACTCCAATGGGGTGAGTAGCTGTCCATGAGTTCACTCGCAGGAAGGCCGATCTGTTGTCTGCAGAGGTGACTGTGAGTAAAGGTGCACCTGAGGCTGTCAGAGCTTGTGACATCATTTCACTGACTTTGAAATGAATGTAGGATGCATTGAATACATTGGGGAGAAATGTATTGTTGCCCAGGAGTCTACCTGACTTTGCCTTTTGTAGCCTGTAATATCATCTACTAAGCTTTGCTACAAATGACAGATGTTCATGTGGTTAGCCTGGCGTCTCTGGCATTCCAGATAGCTTTGTGAAGGCCGTTCCTGGATTTCCTGTATAGGTCAGGTCACACAACTTGAACATCTCAGACATGGACTTCATTTGGGAGTAGATCTCCTGGTTCATCCATTATTTCTGGCTGAGGAGCACTCTGATTTAACTTCTTTGACACACAGTTTTCTACATGTTTATTGATGAAGGATCTTCTCCAATAATTTCCCTACCAGTACTTTTTAAGCTTTGCCATCCTATAAGTTCCTGGATTATCCTTGTTGCCCTTTTTATAAAGGAACAATATTGGCTATTCTGTAGTCCTGTGGAACCTCTGCTCTGCTCTGACTGACTAAAAGAGGATACAAAGATTTCATACAAGGCCCCATCAGTTTCATTCTCTTCTCCTCCTCCTCCCCCCCCCCCCCCCCCCCCCAGTATTCTGAGATTCCCTCAGGTTCCTGAGAACTTATCTACCTTTTCAAGACACTCCTCCTATCTTTTTTTAATGTTGATGTGTCCTAGCATATCAATAAACCCCTTCTTTAGACTCTCCATCCACTGTGTCCATCTACTTGGTGAATGCAAAGCATTTATTAAAGACCTCCCTCCACTTTCTCTGTCTCTACACACAAATCACTTCCTTTTGTCCTTGAGTGGACCTACCCATTCCCTATCTACCCTCTTGCTGCTTTTATACACATGCAAGGCACCTTGGGATTTTTCTTAATCCCATCTGGAAGGGAGTTTCATGGCCCTGTTTTTAACTCCTTGTTAAGTTCTTCACTTTTTAAAAATATTCTATTGAGGGCTCGCTCTGACTTTATTTTCCTAAACCACCACTTTTTTTCTTTCTGACCAAACTCATGGTTTCTGTTGTCATGCAAGGTTTCTGAATCTTGCCCTCCTTATCCTTCACTTTCACAGGAACAGGCTGGTCCTGAACTCTTTAAGTTCAGGCCTTCAAAAGATTCCCACATAGCTGTTTGAGTGTAAATCCTCATCTGCTAACTACATTGTGGCTCTGTGGCTCAGTGGTTAGCACTGCCTCCAGCGCCATGGTCCTGAGTTCAATTTTGACCCCTCGTGACTGGAGTTTGCACATTCTGTGTCTGTGTGAGTTCCCACTGAGTGCTCCAGTTTCCTCCCACCATCTCCAAGATGTGCAGGTTAGGTGGAACTCAGTGTTCAGGGATGTGTGCGTTAGGTGCATGAGCTATGGGAAATGTAAGGTGTCAGGGAAAAGTAAGGGGTCGGTTTGGGTGGGATGCTCTTTGGAGGATCAGTGTGGACTTGTTGGGCTGAATGGCCTGTTTTACACACTGTAGGGATTCTACGGGAAAAGAAAAACCCTACAGTGAACCCTACATAGAATTCCTACAGTGTGGAAACAGGCCCTTCAGCCCAACAAGTCCACACCAACCCACCCAGAGCCATTCCCCTACCTTATTATTGTACATCTATCCCTGACTAATGCACCTTATCTACATATCCCTGAACACTATATGGGCAATTTAGCATTTCCAATTCACCTGTCTGCCGTCTTTTCGATTGTGGGAGGAAACTGGAGCATCTGGAGGAAACCCATGCAGATACTGGGAGAATGTGCAAACTCAGTTGCCAGAGGCTGGAGTTGAATCCAGGTTCTTGGTGCTGTGGCAGCAGTGCTAACTACTGAGCCACTGTGATGCCCCAATATTTTGGTAGTTAGCCTTCCCCAATTTAGTACTTTCACTCGAAGACTACTCTATCCTTATCCATAATTAACTTAGGGAATTATGGTCACTTTTCCAAAATGGTCCCCATGGAACTTTAATCATGTGGCCGGGCTCCTTCCCTAGCTTTTGTTTTCAACATTTGTTATTGAATTAAAAATTCACATCTACCATGGTGGGATTTGAGCCCACTTGCACAGACCCTTTATCATGGGGTTTGCCATACTAGTTCAGTGTTACCACTAGGCCACTGCCTCCCTGCTAGTTACATTGTCATTAATTTGCAAGATTGTGGTGCTGCCATTTAAAGAATAGTGGGTGTTGCTGTAATCTGAGATTAAGAGCAAACTGCAAGATTGTTGCTTTTCTTGAAAACTGGACAGAATGATTAGAGTGTGGATCCTTTACAGTTTGTTCAGATATCCAGTGTTACACAACAGCAGCCTTGACACATTTCCTGTGAATCAAAAAACTGCCTTGAATGTGAAACCATTAGTAATCTGAGGTTGGAAGTGGCTGATTGGAACAGCACGACACACTTAGACCAGTTCAGTGCCTGCTCAAAAGTTTGTTTTTTTTTGGTTTTCTGTCTTCAGGCTTTTATACATGATTTTCTATACTACACAGATACTTTTGTATCTTTAAAAGATCTATTTCTGTATTATGGACTAAGCCAGACCACTCAAACCATTCTTAAGCAGGCAGCTCCGAACATTAACTTTACAATTTGTTTCAGTAAGTGTACAATGAAAATTACCCAGATTAATTTAGTTAGGTTGACTACTAGATTTTTAAAGCGTAGCAAGTCATGCAGCATCCAAGGAGCAGGAGAATCAACATTTCGGGCAGAAGGGTTTATTCCCAAAACGTTGATTCTCCTGCTCCTTGGATGCTGCCTGACCTGTGCTTTTCCAGCAACACATTTTTCAGCTCTGATCTCTAGCATCTGCAGTCCTCACGTTCTCCTACTAGATTTAAAACAGATATATTTATTCACAAGATTACACAATGAAACACGCAGAACAGAAAGAACACTTGCAGAAGTCAGTCTATCCAACTAGACTTAATTATGCTGTTCAGAATATATACAATATTCCCAATAAGCAAACTCCCTTTTAAAGTCCAGTGTCAATGGACCACATGCTTACAGGTAGAAGTTAAGGGCAGAAAAGAGTTTCTAAACAGCTCCCTGTTGAACTCCTCGCCAGTTCAAGACTGAACTAAAAACTCTCCAGCTAGAGAGCTGAGCACTCCCCTTTCATTATACAGGTCACTTCTAAAATGTGACCACTTTGGCCTGAAGTCTCATCTGTTTACATGTAAACGAAAGGCCTCTCAAAATACTTTTTATTTTGTCTTTACCAGACTAGGATGATCGGAATCCAGCCTGGTTTATTGTCCTTCTGAAAAAAGTAAAGGACAGTCTCCTTGAGCCAAGGAACAACTTTTAGAGGGAAAAAAGGGACTAGCTTTGTGACAGCTAACAGTGTGAGCTTTAAGATGATGTAATCAGTTGCTTCCACGTTTTTTAGTAAATGTGCCAAATATATAATCTTTTCCCACTACACTCTTGGTCATGTACTATGTCAAAGTTGCCTCCGACAGGTTAATCCTGATGAGGCTTTGTATAAGCAGCCAGAAGTTATACAACAATACCCTTGTGAAAACCTCAATTACAAATTTCCTTTCTGTTGAAAGGGCCTTGCCCTTCCCGCAATATTGTGTTTAAGATGAGCTCAGCTGAACTAGACAAATCCTGTAATGTTCCTCTGCATGTAAACACCATAGATATGTATAATCTTTGAACCTTTTGGCACTTAAACAGCTGAAGGCTTAAACCAGTTTTTTTTGTTTTTGATGGGCTACTGAATATGAATATGTCAATAAGGAGGAATTGTAGGCCACTCAGCCCTTCAAGCCTGCTCTGTCATTCAATACATTCCTGCAAACCCTTTAATAATCTTTCATCCCCATGGTAATCAAGAATCTTTTTCTTTCCCCTCTGCCCTTTAAAAATGTTTAAATATCCTATATCCACTGCCTTTTGAGGAAGGGTGTTTCAATGGCTTCCAAACCTTTTTTTACTATTTTCCTCTGTCTTTAAATTCTAATTCTAGAATGTCCCTTTTCACCTCCACCTGGTCAAGTCATCTTCAGATTTATGTTTCAACTAAGTCACCTCAGACCCTTGAAACTCCAGAGGATACAGGACTTGCCTGTCTAGTCTGTCTTCAGAAGACCATCAGCTCATTCCAAGTATTGATGAGTAAACTTTGTTTGACCTGCTTCCAGCATATTACTATCTTTCCAAACGTAGTGATCCGTGCTACGCAATATTCCTGATGCGGTCTCACCAATGCCCTATATAACTGAAGCATGAGATCCCTACTTTTGCAATCAATTCCCTCAAATAAAATGTAACATTTTTATTAGTTTTCATGGTTACTTGCTGTATCTGCAAACTGAGTCCTATTAATAAGGACTTCAATAAAAGATTAACATCTAAAATTTGAAGTGCATGAGATTGGGGCTAGTGTACTGGGAGAAAGTGTGAACTGCAGATGCTGGAGGTCCGAGTAGAGCGTGTGGCTGGAAAAGCGCAGCGGGCCAGGTAGCATCCGAGGAGCAGGAGAATCGATGTTTCAGGCACAAGCCCTTCATCGGGAATGAGGACTCATTCCCGAAGAAGGGCTTGTGCCTGAAACATTGACTCTCCTGCTCATAGAACATAGAAAAATACAGTGCAGTACAGGCCCTTTGGCCCTCGATGTTGCGCCAATCCAAGCCCGCTATCCTCCATATGCCTATCCAATGCCTGTTTAAATGCCCATGAAGAGGGAGAGTCCACCACTGCTACTGGCAGGGCATTCCATGAACTCACGACTCGCTGAGTAAAGAATCTACCCCTGACATCTGTCCTACACGTACCACCCCTTAATTTAAAGCTATGCCCCCTCATAATAGCTGACTCCATACGTGGAAAAAGGTTCTCATGGTCAACCCTATCTAAACCCCTAGTTATCTTGCTCCTCGGATGCTGCCTGACCTGCTGTGCCTTTCCAGCACCACACTCTCTTGGTAGTGTACCGGCACAGAGACTGGTTGTTGGTAGCAAACAGTAGGAATAAATATCTTTTTCGGAGTAGCATGTAGTGACTTGTGGGGTACTGTAGGGATCAGCGTTTGGACCCTAGCATTTCACAATGGTTTAGATGAGGGAATTAAATGTAATATCTCTGTTTACAAATGGCACAAAACTGAGTTAGCGGGTGACCATATTAGTGGATGCAAAGATGCTTCAGGGTGATTTGGGC
The DNA here is from genome assembly GCF_047496795.1 of Chiloscyllium punctatum. Taxonomy (NCBI): domain Eukaryota; kingdom Metazoa; phylum Chordata; class Chondrichthyes; order Orectolobiformes; family Hemiscylliidae; genus Chiloscyllium; species Chiloscyllium punctatum. Next base: position 98,899,987 of record NC_092739.1, on the reverse strand, counting down.
AAGTTGAGTGAGTGGACACCTGTTACAAGTGAAGTTAAATGTGAGGTAGCCCACTTTTTAGTAGCAAACACAGGAAGGCAGATTATTATTTGGATTGGGAATGGGGAGGTGCAACAAAACCAGTGTGTTCTTGTTCTTGGAAAAACAGTCACTGAAAGTAAACTGAGTCAACAGGCACTGAAGATAATAAAATGATCTGGCCTTCATAGAGAATTTAAGAGGAGCATGGATGTCTTGCTGCAATTGTATTGGGCCTTTTTGAGACCGTACCTAGTGTACCAAGTCCAATTCTTTTGGTCTCCTTTATCTGAGGAAGGATATTATGGCTATGGAGGATTATATTTACGAGAGTCCACAAAATGATGTGGATTTTTGAGAAAATCCTTAAATATCTAGATAGGGTAGACATAGAAAAGATGCTCCTGCTATCTGGCAAGTCAAGAATGAAAGGTCAGTTTCAGGATAGGCCATTTAGGATTGAGCTGTGAGAAATTTCTGCACCTCGAATGTGGTGAGCCTGTGGAATTCTCTGCTGCCTAAAGTGATTTGAGGTCAAAACATTGGATATTTTCAAGAAGGAGTTAGATATAGATTTTCAGGATAAAAGGGTAGAGGTAGAAAGTGGGAACAAGATACTGAGTTGGATCAACTTATCAAATGGTGAAGCAAGTTTGAGGGCTAAATGGCCTACATTTGTTTTTTTTTCCTGTGATGCATAGTACAGGTTCAGTTCATCGGCCATATTATTAATTCACAGACACTTTCTAAGCAGCCAATGTTTACTTCTCAGAAATTACCTTCTGAGGTTCTTAATTTGGTGCTGATCTCCTCGCTGGCTGAAAGCCCCTTTCCTTGTTCTACTTAAGTCATTTGGTGTCCACGTGGGCTGTGACAACTGGATCCTCCCCTCCCATGCAGATTCCTCTCCAGCCCTGCGTAGATGACCCTGGCACCAGATACAGTTGCCTTGACTTGTGTTCTTTGCAGAGACCTTCTTGTCTTCACTGCAGTTTCTACCATTGCATCCTTTTTGGCTCCTTCACTTGAATGATTTTCTGTATCACAGTGCCCATAGTCATTAGCTCATCTATCTTCAAGCCATAAGGGCATCAAACCTGTGGATAATTGCAGAGGCTAGTACTCATGTGCACCTGTCCTCTGGCTGCTGCGCCTGCGTCCGTTGCAGTTGCATCCTTCTGCCCCTTATCACAAACTATACCAGAACATCCTATCCTAAGAGGTGTGACTGCCTTCTGGTACAAAGAATCCAGGATCGTGCCCCTCCCTGATGTATCAGTGTCCGTAGTTAAGTCTTCAGCTGCACAGCTCAAATTTCAAATGCTTATTGCGAATATATTCACCTTGGATCACAGTGGTATTCTTGAACTCCCACGCACTGCTTTGACACACTACCTGTGTTGCTATTCTTTTGAGGTTAACCTTTTTTTTAGTTCACTCTTGTTGCTTTTTATACACGTTAGCTTTGTCACCAATGTGTATTCTGTATTAAAGTTTGAGCATAAAATTTATTCAAGATGTATTCAACAGATTCTCTTCACGCTGCTGCCTCCATTCTCTGTAGTAGAGCAAGAATCACTTTCTCCAAGTCTGTTCTCTGCCTTGGCTGATGTTACTTTCTTCAGTCATTTTGAATATTTGTGAGCTTGGGGTAGAAATGATTTGAGTGAGCTCAGATGCCACTACATAGAGAATGAACTTCTGACTTCCTGTGATGTTACTCTTGTTCTTTTTCGCAAGAAGTGACTGCAGGGCATTTGTCGCTGACTGACTGTGGACACTCTCTTTCCAGACTGCTTCACTAATCTAATTCAACCCACTGCTTCCTTGCAACCTTCTGTATGCTCCTCTTCACCTTTTTCTGCATTCTGCACCAGTAGCTGTTAATGCCATGAAAGTACACATTTTAAACCATCATTGCTGAATTATACACAGGCAGTTTCCGTTCAGTTCAGTAAACCTTTCGTTAAGCCTGATGGAGCAAGACTGGCACCCACAACCAAGAATCAAACACACTGGTCTTAGCTGGTACTTCAGTGAAATATTTAGCAAGCGGTGCATTCCTAGCCAAGCTCTTCCAGGGCAACTGTAGTTGCCCAGATATGTCCTGTGCACCAAAAAGGAGCATAAATCCACCCTGTCAATTACCACTCCACCTGTATACTTTCAATCACCAATTAAATGATGGAACCACTATTAATGACATCTATCAAGCAGCATTTGCTTAACAATGAACAGCTACAGTCATGCAATTTGTGTTCTGCCTAGGCTATTCTGGGCCTCATTACAGCCTTGGTTCAATTTAAATAAAATAGCTGAATTTCAAAGTTGAGAATGACCGCCCTGGATGTCAAGGTTGAATTGACTGAGTTTAGCATCAAGGAATCTGATCAAAACCGTCAGCAGTGGGAATTGGGGGAGAATTCTAAACTGGGAAAATGGGAAGCCATAAATAAGACTGCAGAAAACTACTGAACAGTGAATTAGGAGTTCTTGTGCATTAATCACAAAACATTCAGTGGGTAATGGGAAAAGTAATTGGGATAGTGGCCTCCATTTCAAAGAAAATGGAGTATGAAACTACATGGCCCCAGTTTGGCCACCGCTGGAATACTGTCAACAGTTTTGGTCTCCTGACTGTCTCCAATACCAGTTTCTTCAGATAAGGTTAGTTAGGCTGAGCCCAGGAATGGAGAGACTGTCTTATGAGGAGACGTGGTACAGGTTGGAATAGAGAAAGAGAGGCAACCTTATTGAAATGATCAGATTTTCTGGTGACTTGACAGGCTAGATGTGGAGAAGTTATAAACGCTGGGAAGAGTCTTGCACTGAGGAACTGCAAACTCTCTTTCCTCTAAGATTTGAGTCAGATGAGGAACAATTTCTTCTGAGGTCTGTGGAATTCTTTACCACGGAGAGCTGTCAAGGCTGGGTCACTATATATGCTGAGACTGTTTGTGTTTTTTTTTAAATCAGTAAGGGATTTGATGGTTAAGAGGGAAAATGCAGAAGATTGGAGTTGAGGACTATCAGATCAACCATGAATGATGGAGCAGACTTGATGGGCTGAATGGCCTACTTCTGTTCCTGTCTTTATGGCCTATACATTGGGTAGAGCTGCATCTCTCTTTCAAATGTTTGCAAAATGATGCTTGGAATTCTGAAATGTAAATGGAAAGTGATAGAAATGCTCAGCAAATCTGGTGCTGCTTGTGAAGAGAGTGTCTGGCCTTTAACTTTTTTTTTTCTCCCCTAGACAGAGGTTTCCAAATCTGCTGAATCTTTACAGCATTTTCTGTTTGCATGCCTACTTTTCCAATAGCGGCTTTTCTTCTCCACTCCAATGGTTTCACGTTACTTGTTGTTTTGTGGTTTAACATGGCAGTGTGGAATAAACCAGTTGTATCCCACTCTAGCTGGCATATTGAAGTGAGGCACCCAGAACAATTTGCCAAATCTTGAAAATCATAAGTCCAAAAAAATCATTTGCATTAATTTTCTGTAATGATGATTTGAGATGTGAATGAGAAGCCATTTAAGTCTGTGCTGTTATGCAAAAATAAATTAATATATTTGCATAATATACTGTTATTAGAAGGTGGTGATTGAGTCAGGTGACATTTGTAAAACATGCAATAATTAAATGGAGTTATGAAAAGTAAAATCTCACCCAAGAGAAATTTGATAATTACATCTCTTGAGTGATTTTTTTTAATTTTCCTTTTTTGTAGGCTGTGTGGTAGAGACAGAATGATTTACAGTGTCTTGATTTACTGAGTGTGTTTGTTTGTTTGTGGTTCTGTTCACCAAGCTGGGAATTTGTCTTGCAAACGTTTCGTCCCTTGTCTAGGTGACATCCTCTGTGCTTGGGAGCCTCCTGTGAAGCGCTTCTGTGATGTTTCCTCTGGCATTTATAGTGGCCTGTCTCTGCCGCTTCCGGAAACATCACAGAAGCGCTTCACAGGAGGCTCCCAAGCACTGAGGATGTCACCTAGAGAGGGGACGGAACGTTTGCAAGACAAATTCCCAGCTCGGCGAACAGAACCACAACAACGAGCACTCGAGCTACAAATCTTCTCCCAAACTTCTTTAAGTTTCATAGGGATGTCATATTTCAACTATCTAAAAGTTAACTTATGCTGGAGTTCACTGGCCTAATTTTTCTGGCACACTTATCTACAGTCATATGTAATGTATATCACGAAACAACAGGCCTTTCAGCCCAATTACTGTACTGACAGCAGTTTCAATTCACTTGATACTGTTTGCCTTCTTCCTCTTTATTTCCGTCTGTGTAATCTTCGATTCCCTGCTATCTTGCATACTTATCTCCTTTTAAATGCGATATACCATAGGTCTCAACTATTCAGTTTGGAGAATATCTGTCACGGAAGGTTATTACTGACATGCTATTTAACTATGCAGAGTCTCTCGGCAAGGAAACTTATATTGTATAAATCCTGGAGGGGAAGGAATCTTAGTCAGGAACATGTTGCTTTTCTTGTTTTGTCTGCACATGTGCAGCTGCTGGGAGTTGTCTGATTCTTGGCCTCAGGTTCGTCTAATGAAAATATGAGAAGAACGTGTAACAAAAAACTTGCTGAAGGAGCAAATGCAAGGTTTTCATTAAACCTAAGGTACTTCGCTCTCTGATTTGAAAGATTGCATGGCTTTTCATCTTTTCTTCCACTGCCACACACACTCCTGCAGACTTTCAGGTTATGATCTGGTTTTTTTTTTTGTAGAGCTCCTGCAGGTTTCCTGGCAATACCAAATTTCATCTGTCTCTTTGTTACTGCATTGGTCTGCCTACTATACAAAATAACCAAATGACATCTGTGTTCACTGATCACTAAAAACCCAGTACTTGTAGAATTGTTTAATGCTGTAACCTTCTCTGCTAAAATCCAGGGGTATAAAACAGCTGTTTGCAGTGGTTTCAGGGTGCTCTAATTGTACATTCTTTCATTTGGCTAGTGGTGAATGTCTCTGTTCACTCTGATAATTACATAATTTAAAATAAACCCAATTGACCAATACCTATATGATATCACCCTAATTGGAAATTTACTGTGTGAGGAAGTTGATTTCTGGATGTTTTATATTTGTTTTTAAAAAAAAAAACTGCCAACACTTACATTCTGTGGTTAGAAACAAATGTCATCAATCTCCACTGCTTGAGTCCTTTTTTTTTAACCTGCCTTTTTGTTCAAAAAATAGTAGATAAAATGAACATTTGATTGTTCATAAAAATTTAGGAAAAGGCATGTTATCTTCAGGTTTTCAAATTGAGATACAGCAATTAAATATATTTTGGCCCAACGTTTTGTTTAACTTGTGGAATGTGGGTGTTGCTGGTTGGCCACCATTAATTGGCTGCCCTTAGTTGTCATTGAGAGGGTGATTAATGAGCAGCAGTCCATTTGCTGTGGGGAGACCCATAATGGCATTAGAGAAAGAATTTCAGGATTTTGAACTAGCAGCAGTGAAGGAATAATTATTTATTTATTTCCAAGTTTGGATGGTGAGTAGCTTGGAATGGAACTTGCAGGTGGTGATGCTTCCATAGCATTGCTATCCTTGCACTTCTATATGGTAGTGGTTGTGGGTTTGGAAGGTGCTGTCCAAGAATCCTTGGTGATTTACTGCAGTAGACAGTAGCAGCAGCAGTGTATTGGGGGTTGGTGGTAGAGGGAATAGATGCATGTGGATTGTTTTGTATTGCATTGACTCAAGCTTGTGTGTTGGTAGCTGTACAGCTACAAGAAAGTGGGGTGTACACCGCTGGCAGTAATCTTTATTAATAGTTGTGTAATTGGTATACCATATGAGAGAGCTGTTCTTTAATATTAAAATTACCATGTAGCTTGTTGCCCATGATATGCTAATTGGATACCAGTTCAGTTTACAAATTATAGCAGTGGAATTGTACATTTGGCCAATTGTTAAGAATGAGTTGTTGGTGGATTTTGATTAGCAAAACAACGATGAAAAATGCACCTTTCATATTTTGTTTTTCTTGTTATAAAACTCCTAGAATTTTGGAGCAGTCTTTGAGAATTCCACATGTCACAGTTGGACTCAATGATACAAAAAAATGTAATACCTCTTAACTTTTTAAGAGGGCAATCATACCATCCAAATGGAAAAGAAAAAGGCAAATTCTTGTGGCTTTGAGTGCCCTACTCTGTTTTTAAAAAAGCTCTTGCATTAAAACATGATTTTAATTTTCATAGGAATAGAGGTCCATTACCTCCAGTAGTATGGGAACTGGATTTTTGTGCATTTGGGACCAAATTGTTTCAGTCTTAGAATTGACAAGGGAGCAGATGGTCCTGATGAGGGAACATATTTTGTAATGTGATCCTAATAGTGTTGAATTTTGATAGCAAATTTTGAGGAGAGTGGATATTTGCAAACTCCAGTTTCAACTTTAAGTCAGGCAAGCTTCAGTTGGATGAGAAATTCAGTGCAAGAAAGTGGGCTGAACTGTCAATGGGTAAATCAACAAGCCGTATTTTGTATTCATCAGTTCTTTTCCCTAAAAAGGTAAAGATTCCATATGCTAGTTAAATAGTGATGGCCGGCAAGTGAAATTTAGGAGACCCTGTCAAGCTAAAGGAAAGGCTTACCAAGTTGCTGTGCCTTTTGGCTGCCTATTCCTAGAATTCCCTCTCAATGTCTCTTTTTGTGCATGAAGTCTATTTCTTCCCTTTTTTTTTAGCACACTCCTAAATACTTGTCTCTTTGACAAAGCTTTTGGTCATCTGGTGTAAAGTTTCCTTGTCTGAGTTTTTTGTTTTGCAATGTTCCTCAGAAGCACACTGTGACGTAACCAGTTTGACAATATGTTAAAGATGGAATACAAGTTATGAGACAACTTCTCTGTGAAAGCAATAATGGTGTCTTTCAGTTCATTAGGTAGCAAATATGTCAGAATGATATCATTTTAACACTTTTTAACCACACTGCATTATTTTCAACACCTTCTGCTTTTAACCTCCGTGGCTGTGATGAGTCGCATCTTCTGATCTGTTACTCTGCTGATCTCAACTGCACTACCATGGTGCAGGTCAGATCCTTTTCTCTCCAGAGACAATGGGGGAGGATGACTGACAATGAATTTCTTTTAGATCTTCACTGTCAACTATGTACACAAAAGTATCTGACTGCGCTTAGGACGTTTGATCATAAATGACCAAATAATTGGTTGCCCGTGAGAGATTTCTACACCTAGGAAATAGAGATTTTTTTTTTTAAATTGTGCTGATAGGTGCCTTAAATTTCAGATCTGTAGTCATTTTGACTTTCATTACTACCTCTGCAGCTTATGTTGTTACAATCAGCAGTCCATGTTTATTGCCGAATACCCTTGAGCCCCACATTCAACAAGCTAATATTACATTTGTAATGCTGAAACTTGTGCTTGCTTTGTCTCATAATAGATTGTGGGCCCTAGTGAGATAAGAGAACTGAAACTCTGCATTTTATGAAAGAAGACTGGGTTTACTTACAGTTGTGTTCATATAGTCTGGGGTCTGGTGATGCTTGTAGAGAACTTCCTGGGATCTGAAATAATTATTGCAGTGAGGAAGAGCACAAAGCGTAGGGAGGGACAGGATGGAAAGAAAAGGTGTTAGCCTGCTTTATATAAATTTAGTGACAGTTATTGATAGTTTAGCACAATTTAGCTAACAAAATGCCTATCCTTTATTCCCAGAATTTTGACCTACTTCAAGTTGACAAGAGGACATCTGTTACTATTGTTCCTCAAGTGAATTGAACTTTGACTGCAGTTAGCCGGTGCCATCAGATTACAAAAAGTACAATGCTGCTAGGCTTGCTGAATTAGGATTTGAATCCTGAGTCTGAATAACAGTGTACGTGTTCTCTTGTTTCTTCAGCAATCACAAAGCTCGTGAGTTCTCAGTAAATGGTTGTTACTCCAAATTACTGTTTTGTGAGGTCAAGAGGGACAGGGAGAAGAGCTTGTCATTTCTTTCTTTATTATCAGACATGAGGCTTTCTCTTTGCTCTAAAGCATGCTATGGAAACATTGTTTATTGATAGTGTCAGGGATGTACAGCATGGAAACAGATCCTTCAGTCTAACTCATCCATGTGGCCCAGATATCCTAACCTATTATAGTCTCATTTGCCAGCACTTGGCCCATATCCCTCCAAACCCTCCTTATTCATATACATGTCCAGATGCCTCTTAAATGTTGTAATTGTACCAGCCTGCACCGCTTCCTCTGGCAGCTCATTCCATACATGCACCACCCTCTGCGTGGAAAAAGCTGTCCCTTGTTTTTAAAAAAAAGTTTCCCCGATCCCACCCTAAACTTATGCTCTCTAGTTCTGGACTCTCCCACTCCCACCTAGGGAAAAGACCTTGTCTATTTACCTTTTCAGTGCCCCTCATGATTTTATAAACCTCAAGGTCACCCCTCAGCCTCTGACCCTCTAATGCAAACAGCCCCAGCCTATTCAACCTCTCCCTATAGCTCAAACCCTCCAACCCTGGCAACATCCTTGTAAATGTTTTCTGAACCCTTTTCAAGCTTCACAACATCCTTCTGATAGGTAGGAGACCAGAATTGGAATTCTGATAGGTAGGAGACCATATTCCAATAGTGGCCTAACAAATGTCCTGTACAGCCACAATATGACCTCCCAACCCTTGTACTCTATGTACTGACCAATAAAGGAAAGCATACCAAATACTTTCTTTACTATCCTATCCACCTGCAGCTCTACTTTCAAGGAGCTATAAACCTGTACTCCAAGTTCTCTGTTCAGCAACACTCCCCTGGACCTTACCATTTAAGTGTACAAGTCCAGCTCTGATTTGCCTTTCTAAAATGCAGCACCTTGCATTTATCTAATTTAAACTCCATCTGCCACACCTTGACCCATTGGCCGATCTGATCAAGATCCCATTGTAATCTGAGGTAATCTTCTTCGTTGTCCACTCACCTCCAATTTTGGTGTAGTCTGCAAACTTACTATTTATACCTCTTGTGCTCGCATCCACATCATTTTATATAAATGATGAAAAGCAGTGGACCCATCACCAATCCTTGTGGCACACCACAGGCCTCCAATCTGGAAGGCAACCCTCCGCCACCACCTCCTGTCTTGTACCTTTTTTGAGCCAGTTCTGTATCCAAATGGCGTGCTCTGTTTTCCATGAGATCTAACCTTGCTAACCAATCTTGCATGAGGAACCTTGTTGAATGCCTTACTGGCATCCATAGATCACATCCACCACCCTGCCCTCATCAATCCTCTGTTACTACTGAAAAATATTCAGTCAAGTTTGTGTGATGTAATGTTCCAAGTCTATCTCCATTGACTTTACCAAGCTAAATACTTCACGGGTAATATTAACTCTCTCCCATTGTCATGCAATTAAAATGAGAAATTTAGTTTTTTGACATGAGTTTCAGTTCCCCTTGATTACAATGGTAATTTCAATGCATCTGGTTTCCTTCTGTGGGTTGCCTTCATCAATCTTGGATTTTCAAGTGAAATGAGAAAAGAAGTTCTCAAAATATCACCATTGTGAAAATGGAAAAGTGCTTTGGTTGGAGGTGGCTTAACATGGGCAGCCATACCCTAACTGGTCTAAACAAACAAATGGAAATTCTTAGAAAGCAAATTTTCAGTCATGTATAAAGTTGGTCAAAAATGAAAAATACACTTGCATTGAATATTTTTCATTTCCAAGTTGCAAGCAATTCAAGGAACCCTAGATGCTATTCTATTTTGGGTTGATGTAAAGCTTTGGTATATTTTTTTACATCGCCAAAGACTTTTTTGGAGATGCAGTCTTATAGTTTTTCTAAAAAGAAAAACTGTTTTTACTATCAGTAACTGAACTGAAAATATTAAATAAGTACTTCTGCACTGTGGTTGCAGCACTTTGGGGTTTTTTGCCCCCTTGGGAGTTCGCTATCTTCCTCAGCTGCTGATATACTGATACACCTTCATTAAAAGATCAGATTACAGTTTGCATTATGTTGGTCAATGATATGATCTTATGAACATAAGACATAGGAGTGGAAGTAAGGCCATTTGGCCCATCGAGTCCACCCTGCCATTCAATCATGGCTGATGGGCATTTCAACTCCACTTACCCGCATTCTCCCTGTAGCCTTTAATTCCTTGTGACATCATGAATTTATCAATCTCTGCCTTGAAGACATTTAGTGTCCCGGCCTCCACTGTACTCTGCGGCAATGAATTCCACTGGCCCACCACTCTCTGGCTGAAGAAATGTCTCCGCATTTCTGTTCTGAATTGACCCCCTCTAATTCTAAGGCTGTGTCCACTGGTCCTAGTCTCCTCGCCTAACGGAAACAATTTCCTAGCGTCCATCCTCTCCAAGCCATGTATTATCTTGTAAGTTTCTATTAGATCTCCCCTTAATCTTCTAAACTCCAATGAATACAATCCCAGGATCCTCAGCCGTTCCTCTTACGTTAGACCTACCATTCCAGGGATCATCGTGTGAAACTCCGCTGGACACGCTCCAATGCTAGTATGTTCTTTGAGGTGTGGGGACCAAAACTGGTCACAGTACTCCAAATGGGGCCTAACCAGAGCTTTATAAAGTCTCAGTAGCACAAAGTCACTCTCAAAGTAGCATTAAGTCTTAGTCTCCTCACTCCAAGATTCCTCTTTATTTGGTGGTGAGTCACACTCTTATATGGTGAGTGTACTGGATTCGTCATACTAAAGCTGGTGGAGATCCAAAGGTTCATATGTACGCTGGCAAACCTTGTTCGTACCTGACACATGATTTTAAAGAGAAATAAACCTTCCATGTTCCAAATAGCCATAAGATGCAATCTGAGATCCTTCTTTGCAGAAATTAAAAATAAATTGGTCAATTTATTCATAACTAAAAAAGTTAATTTTACATCTGGAAGTTTAACACCAAGATAAAACTGTTCTGTACCATTGATATAGTGATATTAAAACTGTAGCATTTAATCTTACATTTGCTTACATTTTACATGGATCATTTTGAACTAAAAAAATTTGCTATATTCTTCTCCTCTTGGTAGCAACAGCTCTCCACCTATTTTTTTGGACCTTTTTCTTCTCCTTCAGTTAGGTATCACAAGCTTTTTGCAGAGCTGGATTAAAATTAAACTTGTTTCCGTTGGGCAACTCAAAATGCCAACCTTATGAATGATTCTTTTTTTTTTGTGTCCAATTTGTTCTTCGTACTAGATGTTCAGTTCTGCGAATCAAGGGACTCAATGACAGCATGTAGTGGTCACGTCTTGTATTTACTGCAGCTAATAATGACCTTTTTTTGTTACAAGTACTTGTACATGCAACGCAAATTCAAATTTCTATACAAATCTAGGCTGGGTGTTACTCTGCCTTTAAAATATCTTATGTTCAAACTTTTGCATAACTGGGCATGTTGTGAGGTGGTGGATGTTCAAGGGTTAGGGAGCATAATCATGACTGCACTTTGTATACATTGTAAATTTGAGAATCTATGACTTTCTCCACTCCTCCTAAAGGTGACTGCTAATCTGGAAAATGATTAGTGTTGATTTAAGCTGGCTAACTTAACGTGGAGGTGATGTATTTGAATAGAAGAACGTCAAAACTACTTTCCCATTTCTTGCAGCCTCTACATTGATTCCATGATATGGAATCAGTTAATGGTGTGTTAATTATAAATCAGCAACACAGATGCAGAAGTGGGTCTTGTGGGCATGTCACTGCCTCTGGCCTAGAAGGCCTAGGTGAAAACCCCACTGAAGAACAGTTTTTGTGAACCAGGGAGGTGGGACTAACTCTCTTTGAACAGAAGGGGAAACCAGTGTCTGTACTAAACAATAGATTTATAGCAAAGTCTGAGAGGATTTTGTTTTTTGGCAGGGATTTTTGTGCACTGTGGTAGTGTCAGTTTCTGCAGCCAAGAAGGCCTGGGTTCAAGTCCCATCTGACCTGGAGAGGTCCAAACAGATTTGCTTTATTTTTTTGCCATTCTTGGAAAGTAGACCTGGAGCATCAATGATGTGTTATAAAAGTCCCTCAAAGATAATATCCCTACATCTTGGTCAGAACGTGCAGTTCAAGTACCACCTACCACTTAAATATACCTGATATTGAGCGCTTCAGGCTGGACTGCATAATCCATCTCTGCATCCAAATTTTAATTTAAATATGTAATTTTTCTTTTGGGGATTTTCTTTTGTTACAGTTTTTTTTAAGGGATTGACTCCTAATTATTATTGTTTTAATTTGATTTGGTTTAATCAAAATAGTACAAAAGCAGACTCTGACAAAAGATCATCAAGAGAGGGCATCACGGAGGCTGGAGTGCATTATCAGCCCCAGGAATGATGCTTTTAATTTAAAATGTTACTTTAATTTAACCTTAGTTGCAGTGACCCTTTTTAAGGTCTAGTTATTAAGTTAATTGGTTAACTTGATGTAATGGACTCTCAAAAGCGGAGTGTGGGACAGGAGGATGGTGTTGTGCAGTAGCAGTGCCCTGACCTTTGAGCCGAAGCCCCAGTTTCAATTCCCACCTCCTCCAGAGGTGGCATAAACTAACTGAACCGGTTATTAAAGATCCTCTAAAGACGATCAAAGAGGACCAAAACTGGTCACAGTACTCCAAATGGGGCCTAACCAGAGGTTTATAAAGTCTCCGTAGCACAAAGTCACTCACAAAGTAGCATTAAGTCTTAGTCTCCTCACTCCAAGATTCCACACTGGTGGGCATAGCAGGGGCAGGTGAAGTGTACATCAGCCTCCCAAGAATAGGTTTGTTTTTAATATTGTTTTATTTCTAGTTAGTTTTTTTTTTAGGGTTTTATTTTAATTACAATACCCCTTTTTAAGAAATTTTGTTTTCGGTGAATTGCACCCAGCACAGAAAAAGACCATTTTAGGCCTATTGTGTCTGTGGTGGCTATCCAGTGAACATCTCACTTTGTGCTATGCTCTTGCTATCTCCCTGTAATCCTATTGTTCCTTTCCAAATAACCATCTAATTCCCTTTTGAATACCTCGATTGATAGTGCATTCTAGAACCTCGCCACTGATTTTATGTGGAAAATGTTTTCTTCGTGTTGCATTTTAGTGCTTGACCTGTTGTTTTAAATCTCTGCTCTTTTTTGTTTGTGATCTTTTGACTATAATTATTACAATTTGCTCTTCCCAGACCTCTTGTGATTTTGAATATTTCAATTTGTTCTCCTCTGAGAAGGTGGAGAGATCTACCTCCGAACACTAGTTCCTCGTACATGGAGCCATTCTCCTCCAGCTCCTCTTGCACACAATCCAGTGTGCTCTTTTACTTAGTCATAGAGTCCTAGAGATGTACAACATGGAAAAACAGACTCTGCCATATGATTTCGTCCACGCCGACCAGATATCCTAACCTAATCTAGTCCCTATGTGCTAGGACTTGGCCCACATCCCTCTAAACCCTTCCTATTCGTGTACCTATCCAGATGCCTTTTTAAATGTTGTCATTTGTACCAGCATCCATGACTTCCTCTGGCAGCTCATTTCATACACTCGCCACCTTTAGCATGAAAAGGTTGCCCCTTAGGCTGTTTGTTAAATCATTTCTCTCTCACCCTAAACCTATGCCCTCTAGTTTTGGATGCCCTCGCCCCAGGGAAAAGACCTTGTCTATTTACCCTATCCATGCTTTTCATGATTATATAAACCTTTTGAGGTCACCCCTCAGCCTCAGATGCTCCAGGGAAAACAGCCCCAGCCTATTCAGCAGCTCCCTATAGCTCAAATCCTCCAACCCTGGCAACATTTTTGTGAATCTTCTCTGAACCCTTTCAAGTTTCACAACATCCTTCCTATTAACAGAGACCAGAACTGCATGCTGTATAGTTAAGCCACTATTGACCATGTCCTGTACAGTCACAACGTGACCTCCCAACTCCTATACTCCATGCACTTCCTGAATTGTAGCACCTAGGATGGGATATCATAGTCTCCAGCTGAGGCTGATCTACTGATCATTCAAGTTCAACCCAAGCTCCTTGCTGTTGTACTGTTCACCCTTATTAACAAAGCTAAGAGTACGGTTTGCTTTATTATCTGCGCTCTCAATTTGTTCTGCAACTTTTTAATGACTTGTGTACATGTGCACCAAGTATCCCCAACTCCTGCATCTTCCTGAATTTACCTATGTCTTGAGTGGTCTATCCATGTTCTTCAGACCAAAATGTTTAGTTCAGAGAGTACCAGGGGATACAATCTGCCAACCATTTGTCAACTCCAACTTGTCTATATTGTGAAGTTTTATATTATCCTCCATTTATAATGCTGTCAATTTTTTTGCTTAATGTATAAATTTTAAAGTTTTACCCTGCTGTTATGGACCAAACTAAACCCTTTCAAAATGCATCATGAAGACAGCCTCCATCCTAAGATTTCCTTGTTTAAAGGCACTGCATTCCAGATGTGATGAGATTGGTCAAACGACTAGGCTTTAAGCAAAACACATGTTATTCTTATGCTATACTTCAAGTATTTTGACAGAGCTACAGTTATACCAATTTTCTTCACTTAAAATACAAGTGTAGCATAATATATTATTTAACTACTACTCATCAACTGTTCCAATATCACAACATTCATGAACACCCTTGGCAAAGGCAAGTTCAACAAAACAGATCTCCCTCTACAGATATCTACAGACCAGACAAAAGGAAAAACCCCAAAGGCATGAATCTAGCAGCAAAGAGAACTAAAGCTTTTGTAGTAGTAAAGAGCTACATCCAACAGCTTGATCCCAAAACACACCACTTTAACTATTCAAAAGCAAAAACTAAAACTCCAGGTCTGTATAAACCAGGCTCCACTCTGTCATGCTTCTTCTTCTGTCTACTTTTTTTTTCCAAAGAAACTATAAAAATTTGCTTTTTTTTAATGGAGTAGATGCCTTGCCACCAGGTTTTTACAGCCCTTGTTTTCAAGCATCTCTACAGTGTGAAAGTGGGCCATTCAAGTTCATATTAATCCTTTTTGAAGTTTATCCCATCCAGACCCACGCCGTACCCTGCATGTCCCATGGCTAATTCACCTAGCCTGCAATCTGTGGATACTAAGGGGCAATTTGGCATGGCCAATCCACCTAACCTTCACATCTTGGGACAGTGGAAGGAAATTGGTAACCCACGTAGATGGGGAGAATGTGCAAACTCATTGTAGATGGTTGCCTGAGGATAGAATTGAACATGGGTCCTTGGTGCTTTGAGGTAGCATTGCTAATCACTGAGCCACCATGTCTCCTAAGAGAAACAGGACAGAAGAAATCCCTCTTAATGGCTCATCTTGTCTCCCCGCACACCAAAGATTAGATTGTTATGTATGGGAAAAAAGCAAGAGTTCCAATACTGACCCTTGGGGAAACTTCACTGCAAAACTTACCTCCGCCTAACAAAAATCCATTAATAATTACAGCATGTTTTTCAAGACTCTGCTGATTTGCATCCGTGTTGGTACTCTTTGTTTGATTCCAATTTACTAGATCGGTTGACTTGCCTAAACACATATAAAGAGGGATGGCTGGGGTAATGGCAGAAGGCAGACATATGTAATGCAATATTCTATAAATAAACCAATTATCAAGAAAAGGATTTGTCTAGTTTCACGCATCACCATCTGGACTGGGCTCTAATTAACAATACCATTGTGTTCTCATTTAATCCTTTTAGAAGCTGTTGTACAGAGAATTTGTGATAAATGATTTGGCTTGAATCAGTTTTGTATAGTAAATGAAGCCTTGGTTTTTGTCAGTCGTTGCCAAAAGCATATGTAACCGATATGCAAATCCCTTTTGGAGGCAGCCTGGCTGACCACAACATACTGTATTTTGAGGAAAGTTTACGATGTGGGGAATTCAGAATTTGAAGCTTTGAGGATTTTATTAATCAGATGTAACTATAAAGTTTTATTTAAATTTGAATGATGACCAAAAGATTAATCCATGTTCCTTCAAAAAACATTTGCACTCCTTCTGAACTGCTATGCCGTGTTTATGACTGTTCATTTCTGTGCACAATTACCAGGCTTTTGATTTGAATCAAATTTTTGAGATAGTCAATGGTTGGACTATCTTAACCTTAGTTTTACTTTAAAGATAATATCTTATCTGTCCATCCTGTTTGCCTCCATCATTCTTGGGTCAAATCCCTATACAGGACGTTACCCGATCAAAGTTCCTTGTGAATGTCATCTTTTTTTCTGGTAAATTCAATTAGATTATTTGATTTGTTTTGAGAATTAGAGAAAAACTATTAAGTGAAAATGACTTGTGTGCCAAACAACATTAAAGACAGCAAAGTTGACAGCTAAGTGCTTTCCTAACCAACCGATCAGATTTAAGTTCTGCAATCCTGCCACATTTTTGTTTTGAATGGTAATGGGCAATTAAGCAACTCACTGGTGGAAGCTTTACATATACAGTGGAACCTTGATTATCCGAATGCCGATTTATCTGAAGGAGAGCTCTAGGTCATGACAGAAACATAACACCAAAGACTTGTTTCCAACAGCAATCGTGTCGTTTGTTTAGTGATTTTAGACAGGCACCATCTTCTCTCCCCACAGTTTTTTCCCTGGAGTTCTACAGAGTGTACCCTAACTGGCCCCTCCCCCCAGATAATCTCTCCAACGTTGTTGTGTACAGGGCAGAGTTGGAGCCTGTCAAAGTTACATGAAGTGTGTGCGTGCACGTGCTATTTGGAGACTTGTCCCACAAAGGCAGCAGCAGCATCAGCAGTCTTATTGTTGGTGTCCAGTCCGGCGGCCCCAGAGAGAGGGCAGCGTCCATGCTGGATGGGGGTGAGTGGGTGGGGTCAGTGCTGGACAGGAATGGGGATAGGTGGGGGTGATTTTGGGGGTGGGGCCGGAGGGGCATGTGGAGGGTGGGGGCAGTGTTGGACGGTTTGCGGGCAGGGGTGGCGGAGGTGTTGGCTATGGGCAGTGTTGGCCATGGGGGACTGCATAAGCACGTGAGCCCCCGAGCAGGGAGCAGACTTTTAAAAACTCCAAGCCCCAGAGGAAAGACATTTAATCGATTTTAACCGAATAATCAATTATCTGAATGAAATAGTGCCTGCCCACCTTGTTCAAATAGAGATTCCCCTGTACCCCCATCCTCCGTGATGGGGGTACCCAGCACGTTGAGTGGAAAAGATGAGGCTGAAATATTTACACTCTTCAGTCTGAAGTACCAAGTGGATGATCCACCAGGGCCTCCCCTAGAGCTCCCCAGCATCAGGCATAAGTCTTCAGTCAATTTGATTCACTTCCTGTGATATCGGGAAATTTTTGGAGACACGAGATACTGAGTAAGCTATAAGCCATGATAACATTCTGGCAGCAGTACTCCAGCACTTGCTACATTCCTAGCCAAGCTGTCCCAATACAACTACAACATCTGCATCTACCCGGTAATGTGGAAAACTGCTCAGGTTTATCCTGTATCGCAAAAGCATAACAAATCCCATCTAATATTACTGTTCCATCAGGCTATTCTTGATCATCGCCCTTGCTGATTTTACTGTTTGGATCAATATACCTAAATCTGGCAAGATTCATTCATTTTTAATGAGCATGCATGACATGCTAAAGTATTGGAAGGACTTTCCAATGCTTAGCATTGGAAAGATTGTCCTGCTACCAATACACTGCCAACCCAATTCCATGATTTTGGCCTGCTGGGAAACCAACTTTTGGCTACCTGTAGGATTAAGTGCCTCTGCTTTGCTTTGGTTTGTTTCATCCTCTTTGGTGCTGAGATTCTGCCCACAAGATTAGATTCCCTACAGTGTGGAAATAGGCCCTTCAGCCTAACATGTCCATACTGACCCTCTGAAGAGTAACCCATCCCACCTCTGACTAATGCACCTAACACCTATGGACAATTTAGCATGGCTAATTTACCTAACCTGCACCTCTTTGGATTGTGGGAGGAAGCCAGAGCACCTGGAGGAAACCCAGGCAGACACTGGGAGAATGTGCAAACTACACACATAGTCGTCCAAGGCTGGAATCGAACTAGGGACCCTGGTGCTGTGAGGCAGTAGTGTTAACCACTGAGCTACAGTGCCACCCAAGTTTTTAATTTTGGATAATTTATTTTTTGTGTAAAGAGTACTTAACACGTTTTCACAAGGCATGTTTTGATCTGATGTGCAGTTGGATATGACCATGGCTACCACTGTGCCGCAAGTCCGCAAATGGAGAGGCACTGCTGTAAGTTGGAGATCCTAAATTCAAATTACAAGACAGATTCTTTAAACCTTTTTGAGGCCATCCAGCAACTAGGCTAAGTATGTTGTGTATGCACTCTCTTTCTTTTCTTCCTCAATCAGTTTCAACATTGTCAAAGATAGTAATGGGAAGTTGTGTGTGGAGTCAGGAGGTCGGGAAAGCGCTAAATGAATACTTTTCATCAGTATTCCCACTAGATGAAGACAATGTTGTCAAGGAGAATACGGAGATATAGGCTACTAGACTGGATGGGATAGAAGTTCATGAGGTGTTATTTATTTTCACACTTTCC
Source organism: Chiloscyllium punctatum (assembly GCF_047496795.1). Taxonomy (NCBI): domain Eukaryota; kingdom Metazoa; phylum Chordata; class Chondrichthyes; order Orectolobiformes; family Hemiscylliidae; genus Chiloscyllium; species Chiloscyllium punctatum. The sequence continues at coordinate 98,881,387 of NC_092739.1, read as the reverse complement.
AAAACTGCTAAGTCCCCTCGGCTGGATAGGATTTATCTTGGGATTCTTTGGGAAGCCAGGGAGGGGATTGCTGAGCCTTTTGCCTTTGATCTTTGTCATAATTTGTTTTCAGGAATAGTGCCAGATAGCAAATGTTCCCTTTTTCAATAAGGGGAGTAGAGACAACCCTGGGAATTTATAGACCAGTGAGCCTTACTTCAGTTGTGGGTAAATGTTGGAAAGCTTTGAGAGAAGATATTTATAATCTTCTGGAAAAGAATAATCAGGGATAGTCAACACTCTTTTGTGAAGGGTAGTGCCTCACAAACCTTGTTGAGTTCTTTGTGAAGGTGACCAAGCAGGTGGATGAGGGGGATGTGGTGTATATGGATTTCAGTAAGGCATTTGGTAAGGTTCCCTGTGGTAGGCTATTGCACAAAATTTAGAGGCACGAGGCATGTGATTTAGTGGTTTAGATCAGAAACTGGCTGCCTGAAAGAAGACAGGGTGTGTTGGTTGGGAAATATTCATCCTGGTGTTCCTGGTGGAATATTGCAAGGATCTATTTTGGGCCCACTGTTTGTCATTTTTATAGATGACCTGGATGAGGGCATAGTGTCATCTGCAAATTTACCAACCCATCCTTCTAAGATCTGTAGAGTTGGGGATAGTGACAAAGGAAATTATAGGTTATAGAGGGACATAAATAAGCTGCAGAGCTGGGCTGAACTGTGGCAAATGGAGTTTAATGCAGGAAAGTGTGAGGTGATTCACTTTTGGAAGGAGTAACAGGAATGTAGAGTACTGGGCTAATGGTAAGATTCTTGGTAGTGTAGATGAGCAAGGGATCTGTGTCCAGGGTTGTTAAGAAGGCATATGGCATGTCGCTTTTATTGGTAGAGGGTTTGAATGTTGGAGCCACAAGATCGTCCTGTAATTGTACAAAACTCTCTGGTGTGGATGCACTTGGAGCATTGTGTACAATTCTGGTCACTGCATTACAGGAAGGATGTGAAAGCTTTGGAAATAGTTCAGAGGGGATTTATTAGGATGTTGTATGGTGTGGAGGGAAGGTCTTACGTGGAAAGGCTGAGGGACTTGAGGTTATTTCCAATAGAGAGGAGGTTGAGGGGTGACTTAATTGAGACATCGAAGATAATCAGAAGGTTAGATAGGGTGGACAATGAGAGCCTTTTTCCTCGGATGGTGATGGCTTGTATGAGGGGACATAGCTTTAAATTGAGGGGTGATAGATATAAGACCGATGTCAGAGGTAGCTTTTTTACTCAGTAGTGGGTGTGGAACGCACTGCCTGCAACAGTAGTAGACTCACCAACTTTAAGGGCACTTAAATGGTCATTGGATTGGCATATGGCGAGAATGGAATAGTGTAGGTTAGATGGGCTTCACATCGGTTTCACAGGTAGCGCAACATTAAGGGCCAAAGGGCCTGTAATAAGCTGCAATGTTCGATATTTGTACCACAGAATGAAAATAGTAGGATAAACTCAACCCTGTCTGGACGATCCAAGTCTGGAAGCATAATATCTAAAACCTTTCTTGAGGTTTTATTTTTAATTTGGAATTTGTGTGGATAAATAACAAGCTTATCCATGTACTAATAGCTTCTTGAGATTCAGTAATGCTAGTGTGTTTCTATATTGTGCAATGTTCTAATTTTTTACTTATGAAGCACAAGCACATTTTAGTTTTGCTGGGGAGAAAAAGGCATGTCTTGCTCTCATCAGGTTGATTTGCAAAAATTATCAGTTGATTGTCAATCATCATTAATTAGTGCATTCTCCATGATTGCTTTTACCAGTAAGTCCATTTGGTGTAGTATTCTCATGCAGTATAAATGATGCTCTTCCCCTTAAATTTTCATTCTTGTGAAGTTCCTGATGTGGAATTCAAAGCTTCAAACAAATATATATTTTTTTAGAAATTCTTTAATTTTGTACAAAGTACCATATTTGGCTTAATTATTAGTGCTGTTCCTGTTCAGTTGTTGAAATGTATGTAATAGGTCACATTTTGTAGCCTCAATCTGGATTTCTACTAGAACTATTTTTGCAAGTGACACACATGATTCATTTTATAGCCATTGACAATTGTAACCTTGCAAAAATAAGCCAGATGTTCACAATTGCTGTAACAGCAATACATTCTACAGCTGGGAGCACTGGTATATTTTGCAAAATATACCACTGTCTCCTCTTCAGCGCCAGTAAAATTTTAAAGTGATCAGATGGAAAGTGTCACAGTTGAGATTTTTTTTTAATGTCTTCACCCCCATCCAGGTACACAAGTCACAGACATAGTTTGGACTACAGCAGAAGAAATAAAAATGGTAGACGCTATGGCCTCTTACACTTACTCCACCATTCCCTATAATCGTGACTGATACTCTGCCTCAACTCCACTTTTAACTTATAACCACTTTACGATAACTTGGCCTGCATGTGACTCCAGATCCATGGCAATGTGATTGACTGACTCTTAACTGCCCTCTGGGCAATTAAGGATGGACAATAAATGCTGGCCTAGCTTGTGACCCCCTCATCCTGTGAATGAATAAAAAGAAAGTATTTGGGGACCAAATAGATATTTGTTTCCAATAGAGTCTCTCGCAGCCAGCGATGTGTCTTGAACTGTAGTAATGTTGAAATATGGGGAAAGATTAATGTTCACCTGCATGTGACATGGTCCCACAAATAGCCATGTGACCAGATAATTTGATGTGGTGGCTAAGGGATTGTTGTTTGGTTATGTTACCAGGACTGTGCTTTTTGGATAGTGCCATGGAACTTCAATATCTGTCTTTCAGTGTAGTGTCTCATGTCAGAGACAGCATGCTCCAATAATCTATCGGATTCACTATACTGAAGTGGGGGCTTGAACCTATGACATTCTGAAGCACCAATACTACTATTGAGCCAAATATACCAGGATGCTGCCTGACCTGCTGCGCTTTTCCAGCAACACATTTTCAGCTCTGATCTCCAGCATCTGCAGTCCTCACTTTCTCCTCGAAGATTTTAACCTACTATTGAGCCAAGCCTAATGAGCAAGACTGTTGAATTATGAAGCACTTTAATTCCCTTCATTCTGTTTACCCAAGCTTTATTTTCTGGTTTAAAGGCAAGAAAGTTTGTGATTTTTATTCAAAGCAGTGTTTCATTTTTTTTTTGCAAGAGAAAATAAGGGCTTTGTAGAATAGAGCTATTCATCCCAGGCTTTATCATAGGGTTTTCTGAACTTGGATAATATTGTGTTTCCAAACTCTCAAAGCATAATTGTGCTGAGCTGCGTATATCACTGAGAGCAGTGAGAGGGAGGGAAACTATAGCCTGAACGGTCATCTGATGATTAAGAAAGTGAATGAAAGAAGCTATTTTTAAGGCTGAGAAGATTGATGATAAAACTATTCTTGTCCTCCTTCAGATGGAGTGTGGCATTGTTGATGCATACGATGTACCTTATCTGTCCCCTTTGTTGTGAAAGATATCATGGTACTTGTAAAGAAGAGCAGAGGAGCTTTCCCAATTACGTGACCACCATTTAATCCTCAAAACTAACACCATGAAAATTATCTGATTACTTGTTTCCTTGCTGTTTTATAGCTAGATCTGATACATATAAAATCTATATTTGTTTTGTTTTAGACTTCTACTTTTCCCTTTTTGGTTTCTCTCTCATTTTCTACTTCTCCTTTCTAAATTCTTGCTCAGCAGTTTTCCTTCCCCAACTCCCAGTCCAATTTTCTCTATCCATTTGATGTGATTTTTAAAAAAAATTTAAATCATGAGAATGGCTGGGCCAGCATGTCAACATTTTATTGCCTGTTGCCCTTGAGAAAATGGTGGTGAGTTTGAATTGCTGCAGTCCATTTGATACAGATATACCCACAATGTAATTAGGGAGTAAATTCCAGGATTTTAACCCAGTGACACTGAGAGAACTGTGGTGTATGTCCAGGTCAGATGATGATGGTCTTGGAAGGAAACTTGGTGATTTTCCTGTGTATCTACTGTCCCTTGTCCTTCTATTTGGTAGTGGTCATAGGTTTGGAAGGTACTATCCAAGGAACCATGGTGAGTTTCTGCATTGCATCTTGGTTGATGGCACACTGAGTGCTGGTGTTAGAGAGAATGGAACCACATCCACAAAAATATTTAATCAAACAGGCTGCTTCGTCCTGGATGGTGTCAAGTTGCTTGTGTTATTGGAGCTAGACCCATCCAGACAACTGGGGAATATTTCATTACACTCCTGGCTTGTGTCTTGTAGATGGTGAACAGGCCTTGGAGAGTCAGGAAGTGAGTCAATCGCTGCTGTATTTTGGCTAATTCAGTTCAGTTTGTGATCCGTGGTAATCTCCAGGATGTTTATAGGAGGTTAACATTGACCAGAAACTGAAAATGGCAGGTATGTCAAGTTCCATGTTGGGATTTTCAGATTCGAGCTTCCGGTATCATGTTGGCCAAGCCACAGACTACTTTTGTCATAATGAAAATCTAGTCCACAGTACCTTGGAAGCCTCTTGTGGCTAGGGTGGAGATTATCAACTGTGGCCATCGATGCTGTTCTCTAAACTGTTTCTGCAAAGTACAGTCTGGGACAACTGAATCTCCAATTTGTTTTGTTTCCTTTGGTAAGTTTTCCAGTCTGCACTTTATCTTGGCTTCATGTTTAAACGAGCTACTTGGAGCCCAAGTTTGAGAAGGTGAAAGTAAAAGGCAACACCATTAGTGGGAGAAATATGGTGAGTTTCCATCCCAATGGATCAGATCTATATCGAATATTTGAATCACTAGAGTAATAGGGTCCCAAGTTACTTTTTGAGGAATGGTCAGATGACCAACAGAGAACCCAAACAATACTTTTTTGAAATGTAGAAGATCAGCTTGTTGTTTGTGAACATTGCACTAAATTTTCATTATTATGAATCATCTTGCTTTGATGTAACCTACCAAAATATAACAAGATTCTCTCTGCCAAAAAGGCACACTTAGAAACAGCATCCATGTAAGTGTTTTTATAGGGAAGTGAAATACACGTATATATCTGAGAGTGAGGACTGCAGATGCTGGATATTGGAGTTGAGGAGTGTGGTGCTGGAAAAGCACAGCCATTCAGGCAGCATCTGAGGAGCAGGAGAGTCGACATTTTTGAGCATAAGCTCTTCATCAGGAATGAGGTGGTGGCCTGGACGGGGTTGGAGCTGGGGGGGAAGGTAGAGTGGAGCAGATAGGTTGGAAGGAAAATATACAAGCAGGACAGTTCAAGAGGTGGTGCCAAGTTGGAAGGCTGGGGGGTGGGGGGATGGGGGGAAAATAAAGAACTGATGAAATCTACATTGATCCCCTGTGGTTGGAGGGTCCCAAGGCAGAAGCTGAGATCTTCTTCCTCCAGTCATCAAGTGGCTAGAGTTTGGTTTTGGAGGTGGCCCAGGACTTGCATGTCCATGGTAGAGTGAGAAGGGGAGTTGAAGTCGTCAACCACATGACAGGTGGGGTTGTTTGGTGTGTGTCTCAGATGTTCTCAGAACTGTTCCGCAAGTTGGCATCTTGCCTCCCCAAGACCACACCGAGAGCAGCGGACACAGTAGATGACATGTAGCAGTACTGGAAAATCTGTCGGATGTGGAAGGATCCTTTTGGGACCTTGGATGGAAGTGAGGGAGGAGGTGTCGGCACAGGTTTTGTACTACTTGCAGTGGCAAGGGACAGTGCTGGCAGTGGAAGGTCGGTTGGTAGGGGAGCATGGACCTAACAAGGCAGTTGTGGAGGAAATTGCCTCTGTGGAATGCAGATGTGGGTGGGGCGGGAAATATAACTCCTGGTGGTGGCGTCTGTTTTGTAGATGGCGGGATTGGCAGAGATTGATATATGGAGGTAGGTGGGGTGGAAAGGGGAGCACCGGTGGGGCCCTGACCGTCCTCGTGGCAATGAACAGTTCGACCTACTTGTCGTGGGATCAATGTAGATATTACTAATATCTTAACTTCTTCTTCTCCTCCCTCCCTCCCTCCCTCCCTCCCTCCCTCCCTCCCTCCCTCCGCCCGCCCTAATGTTATCACCGATCCAACCTTTCAACTTGGCACTGTCCTACCTGTCCGTCTTTCTTCCTTCCCACCTATGCGCTCCACCCTCCTTTTTTCTGACCCATCACCACCACCACCACCACCACCACCACCCCCCCCCCCCCCTCCAAAATCACATTCCCAGCTCCCTCTTTGCCCATCAATCCCCTCCCCCTCCCATTTATCTGTCAGCCCCCTTGGGCCATCCCCTCATTCCTGATGAGCTCATCTAAACATAGACTCTCCTGTTCCTCGGATGCTGCCTCACTGACTGACTGCTTTTCCAGCACCACACTTCGACATGATCATACTGTGCTCAGTTATACGTTGTATACATTTGTAATTGGGCTTTACTTTGGCAGCATGTTTGATCATGATTTTTTAAACAACTTGCATTCAGCAAATTGCTTTACCACTACAGTCAAGGATGACCCCAGGAGAATGCAACATTTATTAAGCTTAACTGTAAAGATGCTTGCATTTGTAGACTTATCATCTTGTATCTCTCTAAGGTTTTGCTGTAGTTTGGGGATTTTGCGATCAATGTTTCCTGCATTATGTCGTCATTTCTCTGTGGGGCCTCCATCTGGGAGCAGATTTTCTTTTTTTTTTTTGGACAAACAGCTCTTTTTTTTTTTTTGGAAATGGAAACCAGCTTACGAAAACATTCTTTTCATGTTTTCATTTTAATCTGAGTAACCCAAATCATTTAAAGCTCTATATGAATTAGATATCCAGAGAGGTTTTAGTTGTAACGTTTGATAGTCTGCTGAATATCTTTGATTATATGAGCAATATTCGCTGAATAAACCCATAATCTCCTGTTATGTTTAATTATAGTGATCTGAATTTGGTGAATAGCACTTGGGTATAGTGTACAATTTGATTTTTAAACCAAATTATTTGCATTTGCATAAAAATCTGTTAATGTAATTGTTCTCAGCAGCTCAGTGCCTTGGTTGATTCCTCAGTAAATATATTTTTGCAGTTAAAGTCCCCACAGGGTATAGGGTCTAATCAAACTGGTTTCCTTGAAAGTAACTACTTTCTCAGATCAGCTGGTCTTTTCACATTTAGTCAGTTGAAGACTCTAGAAAATCTGTTTTTCTATTTTTGTATCTGCTAAGTTTGTCTTTCTAGTTTTGTTTTTAAAAGAAACAAAATGAAATGTCTTGTACTGGGCTTACTTCCATAATGTATTGATGGATGTTTTGTTCAGGATTTCTGGAATTTCCAACATCTTATTTGTGAAGTCTGTCCTTTGTACTTGTCTAGATGACTGACTGCAGTTTGTTTCTAACAGGTGCTCTAACCAAAGTAAAGGAGAGTAAACGGCATGTGGAAGAAGGGAAGATGGAGGTGCAGCAGGCAGATGGAGTCCGTGAGCGCTGTGACACTATTTCTTTTGCTACACTGGCAGAGATTCACCACTTTCACACTATTCGTGTGTCAGACTTCAAGGCACAAATGCAGCATTTTCTTCAGCAGCAGATCCATTTTTACCAGAAGGTGACTCAGAAGTTAGAAGAAGCATTGCAGAAATATGATGCTGTTTAATTTGTCAGTTTGACTTTTTTTGTTGTGGCCTTTTCACATCTGATACAGATGGTCAGCAGACTGTCAAAACACTCTGGAATCACCCATGGCATTTACAGATAATGTTGGGACCCAAACTTGGTGATCTGGTTTCAGAATCAAAATCTGTTGAACAATCTTCAAAATGGAGTCAGTTACTTGGCAAATTATTCCAAGTTCTGTGGGTGAGGGATTGGGAGGAAGGTCATTTAAGTATGTTATGTACTATATGCTTACACTACCATACTAATTTGTATGTGTGTACTATCTAACTTTGCTTTATTTAACAAAGTTATCTAGGGTATACCATTGGGCCCCAAATCCTAAAGCAGGATGGTTGGGTTGACTGTGTTCTCTATACGACCTATTCTAACTGATGAAACTATTAGACTTTAATCTCTTCTGTGATAAATGAAATGCAAAGACTAAAACCTGTTTACAGATTCCAGCTGGAATAGCTACGTTACTCGTGCCTTTTGAGTCACTGTTTGTCTTCTGTAGTTTATAATAGAATCTTATTAATGAGGGGGGGAATCTCCATACGTTTCTCATGTTGAAATTGCAGCAGCAAGTGGGGGAAAAATGATTTGGACCGGTGGATTATATTTTTTTTAAAAATGTCCTCTGTGCCCCTGTGCTGGTAGCAATCGCACAAAATTCTAATGAAACTTACGATCTTCTCAGGAAAGTTGGAGATGCTATTTATTTCTGAACACAACCGTTATGCAGGCAGGAACCATGTATAAGTTTGAGTGACTTATCGACACTAGGTGCAAATCTCTGGCTGACTTCCCAATGTAAGGACTGGGAAGATTTATTTTTAAAATTCTGAAAGCTTAATGAAGGAATAAGACGACTTTCTTTCAAGTTCCCAGCAACTTGATTTTGTGCAGATTGTAGGTTGCTAGAATACCTGACATCTGACCTCGCACTGTTATTTGAGGAAACTTTTTTAAACCATGAATTACAATCAGTGACTGGTAAATGTGGCAATCACTTGACTGAATTGTTTCCCATCTTTCATGATGGAAATTAATTTCTAAGAAAATAGATAATTGGAAAAAGAAGTTTAATTTTGGACTTAATGTTGTCTGCTGAAATTGAGTGCATTTGACAAATCATTGGTCAGGTCACCCTGTCTTGCCTGCTGCTCTTTACTACCTTGTGGTGTGCTACAAGGCCTTGTCCTTCAAGAGTACTTAGCTACTGTATTCTGACGTAAACTGAAATGTGCTAGAGAGCAAAGTGTTGCTTGGTGAGGGTTGTATAGTTTATTGTGTGAGAACCGTTTGAATGCAGCAGCTGATTTTAAAAAGAGCTATTCTGAGCAAACCAACCAAAGAAATGGTGGCTTTTTGAGATTTTCTTCCATCTGGAAGTGGAGATTTTTTTCATCTTGACATAGTACATTTTAAGTTGTACAACCCATAAAGGCGTTTGATTATGCAACTAAAATTGTAAACTTAATTTGGCAGTTCGCTGCACTGAAGTTGGTCTGGCATTACTGATCAATATACCATTATGGAAGTGCTATTGACTCAAGGCAGTGGTTTAAAATGTCACTAATAATCTTGTCAGTAAAAGTCACCTAACTAGCCATTTAAAGTGTCTTTATGGGAGATACTGTGTAGATCACAATGATATAAAGATGTTTACAGCTTTTCTATTTACCTGAAATTATGTTTCCTCACTGTAGCAGTTTGTTAGCTATATAAAATAACATAAATGAATGCACATCCACAAGACTTGTACCAAAATGTCAGACTTTCTGTGAAAGTACTCCTTATTAAAAGCATCAGCTCAGAGTAAATAGTTATTTCATTTGAATGTTATTGTACGCGATATTTAGATTAAAAAGAAAAGACCATAACGTTTGGTTGTTTTGTCTTTTTTTAATTCCTTTTTGTAATTGTGTGGGTGTGACTATGTTTTTCTCTTAAGTGGCAAATGCAATTTGTGTTCTATGCCTTAAGTTTTAGATATTAAGTGAAATGTGGATATACTGTATGACGGGCTTTTGCCCGAAACGTTGATTTTACAGCTCCTTGTATGCTACCTGATCTGTGCCTTTCCAGCATGTGGATATACTGTAGTTTGCTTTCCAGAAAACGTGCCATCTTTCCATGTTATGGAAAATAAAAACTCATGGTGTGGCATACTGGTGTGGATGGTAGACTGGCTGGCTGATATGAAGCTCAGGTAGGTGTGAATGGATCTTTTCTAACTTAACAAATGGACTGCCACAGTGATCAGTGCTGGGACCTCAACTGTTCATAATTTATGTAAATGATTTGGACAAATGGAGGTACGGTATACCTGCAGTTCCAACCCACCTCAACATAGTACTTCGATTATGCAAATATTTGACACCCAAAACTTGCTCAGTACACATGTAAATTGCACATTTGCAGTCCCTTTAGTCCTGTCAGCAATTTTTTGCCTGTTTTGCTTATTTAGAGACCGACCGACCAACCGACCGACCTCTCATTGGGAGACCCTTTCAGTGTGCAAGTGTTGAAATCTTCACATCTGCAATGTCAGGGGTGTTAGGAGACACAGCCTTTTAATCATACCTCCTCTGTATTCCTCATGCCAAACAATATTGAACAGTAGCTGACATTAGACTATCCTGAGGTTGCCTAATATCTGTGCGGGGGTGCAACGTTTTAAATGTTTCTTCTCTTTTTTAGGGGTTGATGAATACCTGCTTTCCCACCCATTTTCTTTCTCCATCTTTCCCACCCCCCCCCCCCCCAACATTCTTATACCAAAAATAATTCATCAGTTTGCAGTTGAAAAATTTCCACGAGCACCTTTTTACCACCACTAACTAACAAACCTTTTGTATTGAGATTAAAGTGGCCATGAGACTTATAAGAAGACATTCTCCCAGCACTATCATGGTATGACTCCTTGCTTCCCCTCTGCCATTTGACTCATTGCTGCGGTGATTATAATGAGGTCAGACGTGGACATCATAGAATCTGAGTTCCCTGAGTGAGCCTGTTATTCTGGTCCAATCAGGGAGCCTGGCTGATGTGCTCACTCTCTGAGCTGGCTGTAGGGGAGGTGGCTCAGTGTCAGGGACTCTTCAGATGTAAATGAAGGGGAATTAGTGACAGGATACTGGCCTCTGGAGTCATTTCTATTGCCTTGTCTCATCTCCTATTCTTCTTGCCATGCCAGTGTCTTTCTGAATGCTTTTAAACGGAGACCCGACCCAAGTTCCCTCCAATCACAAGCTGATTTTTTTTCCCACGTTTGCTGCTCATAAGCTCAGCTGTAAACCTGGAGCAGCACACAGGAGAGAAAGGGCCTCTGATAGGAGGAGCAGCTTTCTTTCTTTCCCTCTCAGGTTGTGATCCTTCTTGTGTAAGGGAACGTAATTATGAATTCTGCAAACACTGAGCTGTGTTTGTTGACCAGTAAAACAGCCTTTGTCACAAAAGCCAAAATATTCTGGTGTGGGATGTATATGGCTCATAGATCTATGTTGGGTCCTAGTCTATATCCTTCTGCAACTGTCCTGATCACTAGTTATGAAGCTGCTGAATGTGTTTTGTGTTGCCTGCAAAATTGGAAATGGTACACCTTATGACCAATTCCAGGTGATCTTACATAGGTAAGAAAAGCAATGGCTTTAATGTCTATCCCTCTAAGGTGGAATTGTGTAAACCTCCTTATCAAAAAATATAATTTTTTAAACACATTCTGTCTCCAATTTTTAAATCAATTATCCTTTTAATACTGTGTCATACAGCATGGAAACAGACTCTTCGGTCCACGCCGACCACAATTGCAAACTAAACCCTTGCCTGCACCTGGCCCATCTCCCTCCAAACCTTTTCCTATTCATGTACGTATCTAAATGTTTTTAAATGTTGTAATTGTACCCACATCCACCACTTTCTCTGGAAGTTCATTCCAGACATGAACCACCTTCCCTCTGTGTTCTAAAAGTTGCCCTGATGTCTTTTTTTAAATTTTCGTCTGTCTGTCTCATTTGAATATGGTTAAAAATCACAACACCAGGTTATAGTCCAACAGGTTTAATTGGAAGCACACTAGCTTTTGGAGCGACGCTCCTTCATCAGGTGATAGTGGAGGGCTTGATCGTATAACCTGTTGGACTATAACCTGGTGTTGCGTGATTTTTAACTTTGTACACCCCAGTCCAACACTGGCATCTCCACATCATTGAATATGATTTGCTTTGAACAAATCCACCTCTAGAACATTACAGCACAGTACAGGCCCTCCAACCCTCGATATTGTGCCAAACTGGGGTACCAATCTGAAGCCCATCTATCCAACACTATTCCATTCTCTATCTAATCGCCAATTAAATGCCCTTAAAGTTGGCGAGTCTACTACTATTGCAGGCAATGTGTTCCATGCCCCTACTACTGAGTAAAGAAAGTACCTCTGGCACCTGTCCTATATCTATCATGCCACAATTTAAAACTGTCCCCATGTGCTAGCCATTACCATCTGAGGAAAAAGACTCACTGTCCAAACTATCTCTGATTTATCTTGTATCTGAATTAAGTTTCTTCCCCACCTCCTTCTCTCTATTGAAAGCAGCCTCAAGTCCCTCAGCCTTTCCTTGTAAGACCTTCCCTTCATACCAGGCAACATCCTAGTAAATTTCCTCTGAACCCTTTCCAAAGCTTCCACATCCTCGCTATGTGGTGACCAAAACTGCACGCAATACTCCAAATGTGGCCATAACAGTTTTGTACAGCTGCAGCATGATCTCATAGCTCTGAAACTCCATCCCTCTACCAATAAAAGCTAACACACCATATGCTGCTTTAACAACCTTGTCAACCTGGGTGGCAGTGTTCAAGGATCAATGTACCTGGACACAGAGATCCCTCTGCTCATCTACACACCAAGAATTTTGCCATTAGCCAGTACTCTGCATTCATGTTGCTCTCTCCAAAGTGAATCACCTCTCTCTTTTCTGCATTAAATGCCATTTGCCACTTCTCAGTACAGCTCTGCAGTTTATGTATGTTTCTTTGTAACCTACAACATCCTTCATCATTATCCACAACTCTACCGACCTTGGTGTCGTCTGCAAATTTGCTACCCTGTCTTTCTAAGCCCTCATCCATGTTATTTATAAAAATTACTACAGATAACCCAAAACCAGATCCTTGTGGTACTCCAGGATGAATATTTCCCATCAGCCACCACCCTCTGTCTTCCTTCAGTTAACTGATTTCTGATCCAAACCGCTAAATCACCTTCAATCCCATGCCTCTATTTTGTGCAATACCCTACCATGGGGAATCTTATCAAATGCCTTACTGAAATACATATACACCACATCACATCAACTGCTTTACACTCATCCACCTGTTTGGTCACCTTCTCAAGGAACTCAATAAGGTTTGTGTGGCACTACCGACACTTCACAAAACAGTGTTGACTATCCCTAATCAAATTAAGATTTATAATCATGTAGAAAATATCTCTTCTAATCCTTTCTAACACTTTACCCACACCCAAAGTAAGGCTCACTGGTCCCCTTGAACAAGGGAACAACGTTTGCTCTACTCCGGTCTTCTGGCACTATTGCTGTAGACAATGATGTAAAGCCAAAGGCACAGCAATCTCCTTGCTGGCTTTCCAGAGAATCTTAGGATAAATCCCTTTCAGCCCAGGGGATTTAGCAATTCTGGAAAGTGTAAAAATAGATAACACCACCTCACTATGCACGTCCATCCCATCTAATCAAGTGGCCTGAATCTGTCTCCTCTTCAACCACATTCTTTTTCTAGTGTGAATACTGACACAAGTATTGATTTAGCACTTTTCCTATCTCCTCTGACTCCATGCACAACTTTCGACTACTATTCTTGATTGGCCCTAATCTTAGTCTAGTCATTCTTTTATTCCTGATATACCGATAGAAAACTTTTTTTTGGAGTTTTCCTTGATGCCATTTGCCAACAACTTCTCATGTCCCCTCCTGGCTCCTCTTCGCTCTCTCTAGGTCTTTTCTGGCTAACTTAACTCTCAAGTGCACTAACTGAGCCATCATATATCCTAACATAAGTCGCTGCCTTCCTCTTGACGAGAGGTTCAACTTCTTTATTAAACCATGGCTCCCACGCTTTGCAACATCCTGCCTGCCTGACAGGTACATACTTATCAAGGACCCGCAGCAGCTGTTCCTTGAATGAGCTCCACATTTCAACTGTGCCCATCCCCTGCAGTCTCCTATGCATCCTAAATCTTGCTTAATTGCATCATAATTGCCTTTCCCCCAGCTATAATCTCTACCCTGCAGTATATACCTATCCCTGTCCATCACTAAAGTAAACATAACCGAATTGTGGTCACTAGCACCAAAGTGCTCCAAATCTAACACCTGGCTGGGTTCATTACTCAGTATCAAATCTAATGTGGCCTCACCCCTTGTCTGCCTGTCTACATACTGTATCAGGAAACCCTCTTGCACACATTGGATGGGTCTGTTTTCGTCCAAAGTACTTGAACTATCGTATTCCCAGTCCATATTTGGAAAGTTAAATTCCCCCATAATAACTACCCTGTCATACTCGCTCCTCTTGAGGATCATCTTTACTATCGTAACTATGCTGCCTGATGCTTATTAACTTGTGCTTCTCCAAGAGTGAACTGATTTTGTCCTTGGCAATGGTCTTTAATAGTTTTCCTATCACTTGGCATTAGACAGACCTTTGGTGCACAGTTTTATACGATTCAATTTAAAATTCACAAATCCTTCAGTCTTTTACCACTCTCCAAGAAGAATTGAAAGATTTTATCTCCATCTGAGATTTTTCTCAGCACCACAAGATGCAACATACCTTGACAGATATTAAGTCTGATGCCAATTGATTGTTGCTAATTCCTTTCTCTTTTAACAATCCAATGTCTCTGCCTCACCGGAGTGTGTGCTATATTTAGAATTGTGTAATCGCCAAATTTTGAAATTGAGGCCTGTAAATCATGTCTAGGCCATTTGGACTCCCTGGATATGCCAATGTATACCTGCCTAAATGGGAAAAACAATAATAGCAAGTAGTCAATTTCTTATTATTTCAGTCAGCCTCAAATTCCATATTTCCTCAGTTTCCCCCCTTATAGCTTAAGCTGCTGAAAAGCCAATTTTATGATGCTTTTGAAAATACTTTGGGAAGTCCATGTACATCCCATTAACTGCATTGCCCTCAAGAATTTTCCTTGTTAGACAATCATAACTGAAATAAATTAGTTAAACACAAATTTGACAAATCCCAATTGATTTATTTACTCCACTTTTTTTCTCCAAGAGTCATTTAATATTGGTCTAAATTGTTTCTGAAAACTTTGCCATCTTTGAGAAACTGGCCTGGAGTTGCTGGATTGACCCAGTACCCTTTTTCCTCAAGAATATATTGTGTAGTTTTTTTTTTTCATCCTATGCCACCACCTCTATCTGAAGAGGATTAGCAGATTCTGGCTTATATTCCTATGATTTCCTCTCTCTCTTCCCTTTAGAATTTTGGGATGCAGCACATTTGATCCTGCTGCCTTTTCATTTTTAAGGACAGCCAGCCTTTCTCCTCCATATCTTTGCTGCTATATGACCTGCAGTATCTCAAACATTTCTTAATTCTCACCAACTAGATTCTCTTCTTGGACCCCTCTAGTCATATCTTTGGGCTGTTTATATTCTCCATAATTCTGCCACATCTCCCTTTTACTCTTTCTCCATTTCTGAATACGTTGTGTCAGGAAATATTTACTGTCAAAATCCTGGCCTTTATTGAGGCAGATGTTTAATATAGCTGACAGATTACATTTCCATGGAGCAAATTTTATGCCTGCAGTTCATCAACCTTGTTTACAATAATTCATTCATTCATGTATATGCACTGCAAGTTAATCTAGAGCTCTCTACATTTCCTCTGAGTACTCCTTTCTTAGTCCAGTTCTACTTAATTCTTCTTGTGCTATGTTTCAAATGCTCTGTCTTTATACTGAACTCCTACAAATTAGTTGAGTCAGCCACCTTTTGTGAGAGACTGGATGAATGTAGAAACTTCGATTTTTCAGTATAATAGACATCCTGTTATATTTTTGAACAATACAATAGATATGTGGTCAATTTTTACTGAGTATTTGCTATCTTGAGCTTTATTTTACCCAAGTTTAAATTCTTTTGTAGCTATTTCAGCTCATTGTTTTTTTTTCTGGATTATTAGTTCTACAACGTGATCGCAGCAGCATTGTATCTAATTTTACAGGCTATTTGTCTGTGGAGTCTGACATCACTGGCTGTCCTCACGTGAAACCTGATGGAATTTGTTGTTGCCCTACTTCCACCTTACTGAGGGTGTTGGTGGTACCACTGTCACTAGTAAATGCACATGGAGGAGGGAAGTGAACTTTAAAATGTAATTTATCACATTAGTCTTGTTTTCTGAAGTGATAAACTATTTGCAGTTGGGAAATAATTTGACTATTTAAACACGTGGAACTAATGGTTTTATAGTCTCCGACACCAGTAGAAACCTGCAAATATGTTGTTAAACTCATAAGAAATTGCATTCTGTTGTTCTGTTGCCGTGCTAATGGTGTTTTAAATAGGAAGCTAACTTCAAAAAAGATCCTAGCAAACTACAAGATAACATCAGCTCTCCTGCTGATGTTTCGTGTTACAGCTCACTTTCCAAGATGAAATGCAGGCTGGTAACAATATAGCTACTGAACCCAACCCACAGCTTGTCAACCTACTTCAAAGGCAGTCAAAATAGAGCTGTTATGTTAAGCCAACCTGCTATTGGCCAGGCGTCAGACAAAAGTGTGTTCCTCCACTCCTGTTCTGCAAGCTCCGAATGGGTATCATGCATTGAGTTGGATCAGTTTGGATATAGGTAGGTTGGACACTTGAGTGTAGAAATAACAGATGGAATTTAATCCTTCTAAATGTGAGGTGATACATTTTGGAGGATTTAATGCAGGAGAGAAGTACATTGTATACAGTATATGGCAGAACTGTTAGAAACACTAATGTACAAAGGAATTTAGATATACAGGTGCACAGTTTCCTGAAGTGGCAATTCAAGTGGATAAGGTGGTCATGAAGGCACATGACATGCTTACCTTCATTGATTGGGGCACAGTGATTTTATTTTTAAAGAAAGACAAGTCGTGTTGTAATTATATAGAACTCTAGTTATGCCATATTTGGAATATTGTGTACAGTTCTGGATGCTATATTACCAAAAGGATGTCGAGGCTTTGGAAAGTTTACAGAAACAGTTTGGAGGCAATGAGAGCAGATTGACAAACTTTGTGTGTTTTCGTTTGAACATCAGAGGTTGAAGGGTGCCCCAATAGAAATTTACAAATGGATAGTCATAATCTTTCTTCCAGGGTATAATTGTCAATTACGAGGCAATACAGGTAAAAAGGGTAAATTTTGCTTTTTAAACAGAGGGCAGGTAAGTGCCTGGAATATGTGCCAAAGGTGGTAGGTACTATTCAGATGTTTAAAGAGGCATCTTGTCAAGCATGATTAGGCTGGAAATAGTGGGATGTGGATTATGTATAGGCATAAGGGTTTTGGTTTGGAAAGGCATCCCATCAGTGCAGACTTGGTAAGCCACCAGGCTGTCCCTGTGCTGGAGTGTTCTTGGTTCTTCTTTTGTAGTTCATTTTAAATGTGAATTGTTTTGTTCAGCAACAGTTTTAGGGTGTCATGGGCCAAAGCTATATGGAGTTAAACCACAGATCAGCCATTATCTCATTGAATGGTAGAACCAGCTGGAAGCACTCAGTGGTCTGTGTTTTGATGTTGCCATGTCAAATACCTACACCATGAAGTTCCATAAGCATTGTTTTGTTTTTCAGTGATATCACATTCACTCTTCTTAAATTCTGCATTAAAGGCCAAGTCTCTTATTTCTCATTCTCATCGCAGAAGACAGTCCAATGAAGCTTTAAGATATACAACAAAGCAAACCTATCATTCCTTAGTTAGGGGGATCAAACATACGTCCAACACTCCACTGTCATCAAGTTGCTGTATAATTACAGGAAAACATGTATTTACTTAACCCTTTCTTAAGAGAAAGATAACATTGTGTTTGCTTTCCTAGTTGTTTCCTATACTTGTGTGTTAGTTTTGTGATTCTTACACACTATGCCCAGTTCTCACTAAGTGCAAAAATTTGCATCTAAATGTCACTATTTTAAAAAAAACTTCTATTTTTTTCCTTTCAAAGTGGATATCTTCATCTTTTTCACTTGCTGCCATCTTGCCTTTTTTTTAACATCAGGGCTGTGAATGCCACTGGCTAGGTCAACATTGATTGTTCATCCCAAATTGCTGTTAAGGAAATATTGAGCTGCCTCTTGGAACTACTGCTGTTGTCAATGTGAAGGGACAGAGGCAGTACTAGAAAGAGAGCCCCAAGATTTTTGATCTAGTAACAAAGAAGGAACAACACAAGAATGTGACTTCGAGAGGAATTGCTAGGCAGTGGTGTATGCATGCATCTTATGCTCTTGTCCATTTAGGGGGTAGAGGTTGCAGATTTTGATATTATTGTTGAAGAATCAGTCAGTTGCTGCAATGACTCTTGTAGATAGTACACCCTGCTGTCATTGCACCAATGATTGTGAAGTGACTGAATATTGTAGGTTGTGGATTGGGGTGCCAAGCAAGTGGGCTGCTTTGTCAAGCTTTTTGAGTGTTGGAGAATGAACTGGTTCCAGCATCCTTGCTGAAATAATGTGTCAAACCCAAGGTAACGACATGCAGTAGAGACCCAATATATGCAAAGGTAAGCATTTCTGAAATACCAGGCAGATTGTTTACAAAAGAACTACAATATATTTTAATTAGTCTTTCTGTGGGCTGTGGTTTCAAGTGGAGAATTGAAACCAACTTGGGAAAGATTCCATGCAGTTTTTAAGTTGCACACAAGTGAAATATGTCCAAAAAATGAGGCTGGCAAGATGCTGTGGGTAGCAGACAAATTCGTGTGCCACTGAGTAAAGCAGATAAACTATTATCTGGGTGAGCTACACAAATCCCTGCAAGATAGTAAAAACTGTTTGCAGAGCGACCAGAAATAAAAGTTGCAGGCAGTTGAAGAAGCAGATTATACAGGGCCGTCCAAAAAAAGATATAAACTTGTCATATGCTACTTTTATTTCACAGAACTCGGGGCAAGCATTACTGGGAATAAGAAAAATGGGAATGTCTTCAGTGAGACTGATCAATTTCAGGAATAATGGCAGCAACACCTCATCAAACTCATCAACCAATTCTGAATGCAGCAAGTAGCTCGGGACCAGATGCAACCAGAGGAGCTGAATATTATAGTTGAACATCCAGTCAAGCAGTTGGAGATGAACATACTAGGGCAGCATGGTGGCTCATTGGTTAGAACTGCTCCTCACTGCTAGGGACCCAGCTTCAATTCCATCCTCTGGCAACTATCTATGTGGGTTTCCTCCGGGTGCTCTAGTTTCTTCCTACAGTCCAAAGATGAGTAGGTGGATTGCTTTGGCAATGCTAATTTGCCTGTAGTGTCCAGGGATGTGTAGTTTAGGTGCATTAGCCATGGGAAATGCAGGGTTATAGGGATAGGGTAAGAATGTAGGTCTGGGTGGGATGCTGTTTGGAAGGTTGGTGTGGACTTGATAGGCCACATGGCCTGTTTCCACGATTCTATGAGAAGAGAGTGGAAGGCCTATATGGCAGAACTGCTGAATCTCTGACTGCTCTTGCTTCCCCCAATGTCACAAAATAAATCATTGACCTGATATGAAGAAGTTGATTTGGCCACATGATTAACTAGTTTAAGATCTGCTCATGATATCAAAAGTTTATAACATTTGAAACTGCTCAAAGCATCGAATGACTAACTTGATGAGCCTCTGAGAAATTCAGTGCAAAGGCTTTCACGCTTCATACATGAAATAGGTGAGGAATAGTTGGTTTTAAGACCGGCAAAGAGACATCAGTATTCAAAAAGCCAAAGGATGAGCAATTGTAGGTATTGTTTATAGATGACACAAACTGCACAATGAAGGGCTGAGTGGGTTTGAACTGCCATGTTGCTTAATTTGGCGCATCAGGGACTTTACAAACAGGCAAAGGGTGTGATGGGTGTAATTGGAGACAAGACAATGATTCAGGTAAATAAATCAAAAAAGGACAAGTGAGATTGTTTTCTCCTCTACTTTTTCAATGCCATAAGAGAAAAAGTCATGTCCAATGTCAGCTATAGTAGCATAAGACATTTTGGAGTCAGTATTGATGGTCAGAACATCTGGAATATCAGATATGCTGATGACCATCTACAAATGACCCAAGATGAGCAAGAACAATACACAACGGCTGAAAAGTTGAGAAAATCAAGTCAGAAGTTGGGTTGAACATCAACTGTAAGATACACTATAAGCTTTCTTAGAAGGATCTTGTCAACAAATGAGGACAAAGGAACAAACACTAATATCCTCCAAGATGTAGACATGCTGGAATAATCTTGTAGCAGTCAAGATGGATGGGACATGCTTTTAGAAGGCCTGACTCAAGGTTGCCCAAACAAGTTTTCTCTTCAGAGGTATGCCAAAGGCATCTCTGACTTCTTTATTAAATGTACAGTTTACAGCAACAAATAATGGGAAACAAAGTGGCCATTTTTGGGCTGGGAATGTTTTTTTTAATGCAGTGCAGAAGCCTACTTCCTTATATTCTGGATGTCTGCTTGCTTATGACCTGAATATTCCCACTCCCAAACAGTCTAGCTATCTAGATGTTGGCAGGCAGGAGACCTTTGTCATCCATGACTGGTCACAAGTCCACACACCAATCAGCTACTTGTTGCTGGCCCTTAGCTCTGGCTTGTCTATAACAAGGCTTTCCGCGCTGCTTGAACCGAAGGCTCTGTAAGCAGTGGTTACATTGAGTAACAAGTGACTTGTTTTTTAAAAAAAAATGCAGCAAACCTTCAACAGTCTTTGGCTTTTAAACGGATTATTTTCCTATTTTAGTTGGCAGTCAAAAAATACAGAAAAATGAACAGATATAGTCTTTACATACCTCTGCCCTTAAAAAGAATGAAACACCATTTCAAAAGTGCATACAAAATATGTGATATGAGAAAGTGAGGTCTGCAGATAGTAGGGAGACAGTCAAAACATGTGGTGATGGAAAAGTACAGCAGGTCAGGTAGCATCGGAGGTGCTGGAGAGTCAACATTTCGGGCATAAGCCCTTCATCAGGAATGTGGAGGGGGAAGGAGACAGATAAATAGGGAGGGGGTGGGGTAAGGCAGATGGGAAGGAGGTAGGTGGATGCAGGTGGGGGGGTTATTGTGATAGGTTAGTTGGGATCGTGGCATGGATAGGTGGGAAGGAAGATGGACAAGTAGGACAAATCAAGAGGGCAGTGCTGAGTTGGAGGATCGTATCTGGGCTGGGGGGGTGGGGAGATTTGGGAGCTAGTGAAGTCAATGTTGATGCCATGTTGTTGCAGGACCCTGAGGCAGAAGATAATGCATTCTTCCTCCAGTTGGTGGGTGGCTTGGATATGGTGGTGGAGACGTGCCAGGACTTGCATGTCCTTGATTGAGTGGGAGTAGGAAGGGGAGTTGATATGTTCGGCCATAGGGAGTTGGGGTTGTTTGGTGCGTGTGTCATAGAGATGTTCCCTGAACGCTCTAGGAGTTGTCTCTCTGACGTAGAGGAGACCACACTGAGAGCAATGGACACAGTTGATGAGGTGGGTGCTGTGCAGGAAAATCTCTGCCAGATATGAAATGATCCTTTGGGGTCCTGGATGGAGGGGGGGGTGGGGGTAAGGGTGAGGAGTGTGGATACAGATTTTCTGCCTAGTACGGAGACAAGGGAAGGTGCCAGGAATGGAGGCTAGGTTGTTGGGGAGGGGGCATGGACCTAATGAGGGAGGCACTGAGGGAATGGGCTCTGCGGAATTCATATGGGGGTGGAGGATATTGTGGTAATGGGGTCTGACTGTAGGTGGCAGAAATGGTGGATAATGCGCTGTAGCCGGAGATGGAGGTTGCAAGTGAGGATTCGGGGGGCTTCTATCCTTGTTGCGGTTGAAGGGGTGGGGTTCGAGGGTGGAGGCACAGGAAGTGGAAGAGATGCACTGGAGGGCATTGTTGATCACGTGGAAGGGGAAATTGAAGTCCTTAAAATGGAGGCCATCTGGGATGTTCCTCCTGGATGCAGATACAGCAGAGGAGTTGAGAGTAAGGGATCATGTTTTTACAGGCTGGGAGGGTGATGAAACGCAAGATGTACATTTTACTCATTAGCCACATCTTCTCCCTTCACACGCCTTCCAACTTCATACAACCTAAACATTTTTTTAAACCTTTAACTTATTCCAAGATTTTACACTTGGGAAAATGCATCTACAATTAATTTTCTTTTTCAGCGAAGTGAGTAGACTTTACTTTAGTTGCAGCAAAAAATATCATCTGAATAGTCTATCATTCTGAGATTTGAACGTTTCAATAAGGCCGGTGGATTGTGATTAGTATAAATTGATATGTCCTTGTTACCATGTCAGATATAGTCTCCAAAGTGCTGAAGAGCCAATAATAATCTCGTATTCTCTTTGTCTATAGTAGACTACCCTTTCTAATAAGGGTTTAGTTTCTTAGTGAAGTACCCATTGGCTTCTCCATTTCCAACTCCTCATCCTGCAACACAATAGCAACTCAAAACCAATAACTTTAAGTTGCCATTCTGAAAGATCTTGAAGAATCGGGGCAGCAATTTGTTTGGCTCATTTAAGAGGAGTGTTTTCATCATCTTAAAAGTGACCTGGCATTCTGCCGACAGCAAGGAAATGAAGAATGGACTTAGGAGAGCTAGAAGGTCGCATGATAAAGCTTTAGCAGGTAGGATTAAGGAAACCCTTAAGGCATTCTATACTTAAGTAAGGAACACAAGGATGGCCAGAGTTAGGGTTGATCACGGATAGTGGAAGGAATTGTGCCTGGAATTGGAGGAGATAGGGGAGGACCTTAATGAATACATTGCTTCAGTATTCACTACTGAGAAGGTCCTTGATGTTTCTGAGGACAGCATGAAACAGACTGACCTGCTTGAACGGGTTGACGTTAAGAGGGAGGATGTCCTGAAAATTTTGAAAATCATAAGGATAGATAAATCCCCTGGGGCAGACTGGGTATACCCTAGGTTACTACAGTAAGTGAGAGAAGAGCTTGCTGCACTTTTGGCATTGATCTTTGCACCCTCACTGTCCACTGGAGTAGTGCCAGATAATTGGAGGGTGGCAAATGTTATTCCCTTGTTCCAAGAAGGGAATAGGGATAATTACAGACCAGTCAGTCTCTCATCTGTGGTGGGTAAACTATTGGAGAAGATTCTGAGAATCAGGATTTATGATTACTTGAAAACATAGTCAGTATGTCATGCCTCACAAACCTTATTGAAATCTTTGAGGATGTGACTAAACACATTGAAGGTTGAGCAGCGGATGTGGTCAATTTTCACAAGGCATTTTATAAGGTTCCCCATGGTAGGCTCATTCAGAAAGTAAGGAGGTATGGGATACAGAAAAATGTGGCTGACTGAATACAGAATTGGCTGGCTCATAGAAGACAGAGGATGGTGGTAGATGAAAAGTATTCAGCTTGGAGCTTGGTGACCAGTGATGTTCTGCTCTTTGTGATTTTCATAAATGACTTGGATGAGGAAGTGGGCAGGGGCAGAGTTAGTAAGTTTGCCAATGGCACATAGGTTGGTGGAGTGATAGTGTGGAGGGCTGTTGTAGGCTGCAATGGGACATTGACAAGATGCAGAACTGAGCTGTTAAGTGGCGACTGGAGTCCAACCTGGAAAAGTATGAAGTGATTCACTTTGGAAGATTGAATCTGAATGCAGAATACAGGATTAAAGGCAGGGTTCTTGGAAGTGTGGAAGAACAGAGGATCTTGGGGTCCATGTCCACAGATCCCTCAAAGTTGCCACTCAAGTTGATGGGGTTGTCAAGAAGGCATATGGTGTGTTGGCCTTCATTAGCAGGGGAATTGAGTTTATGCTGCAGTTCTGTAGAGCCCTGGTTAGACCACACTTGGAATACCATGTTCAGTTCTGGCCACTTCATTATAGGAAAGATGTGGAAGCTTTAGATGGGGTGCAGAGGTGATTTATCAGGATGCTGCCTGGACTGGAGGGCATGTCTTATGAAAAAAAGTTGAGGGAATGAGGGCTTTTCTCATTGGAGTGAAGAAGGACGAGAGGTGTCTTGATAGAGGAGTACAAGATGATGAGAGGCATAGCCAGAGACCTTTTTCCAGGGTGGGAATGTCTATACCGAGGGGGCATAATGTTAAGGTGATTGGAGGATGGTTTAGGGGAGATGTCAGAGGTGTTTGTGTGGAATGCAGTGCCAGCAGTGGTAGTAGATTCAGGTACATTAAGGACATTTAAGTGACTCTTGGATAGGCACATGGATGATAATATGATGAAGGGTATGTCGGTTATTTGATCTTAGAGTAGGGTAAAAGATTGGCACAAAATCAAAGGCTGAAGGGCCTATACTGTGTTGTACTGTTTTATTTTCTAATGCTTGTTTTCTTTAATAGATTTTTTTAAAGGCACAACTGTCGTGCTGAAGTTAGACACAATTTTTCAGTAAAACTCTCACTTTTCCAAAATTCTCAATTTTTTATTTCTGTTAGAGACAGGAATTCTATTAGGAACTTCACTTTTGCTGTCCTTGGCAACTCTTGGGCTTGATCTAAAATATGTCCTCGGGAAGTTACTCTGCTTTGCCAAATTTATTTATGGCTAAATTTATCACTAAGCCAGTCAACTGTAATTCCTTAGAAATGTCTTCTACTTGTCTCAGAACGCCCCTGGTGCTCATCTTCCACCCTACCAACCTTCACATAAACCAAATCATCCACCGACATTTCCGCCACCTCCAAACAGACCCCACCAGCAGGGGTATATTTCCCTCCCCACCCTTTTCCGCCTTCCGCAAAGACCGTTCCCTCTGTGATTAACTGGTCAGGTCTACGCCCCCCTACAACCCACCCTCCCATCCTGGCACTTTCCCCTGCCACCGCAGGAACTGTAAAACGTGCGCCCAAACCTCCTCCCTCACCTCTATCCAAGGCCCTAAAGGAGCCTTCCACACCCATCAAAGTTTTACTTGCACATCCACTAATATCATTTATTGTATCCGTTGCTCCCGATGCGGTCTCCTCTACATTGGGGAGACTGGGCGCCTCCTAGCAGAGCGCTTTAGGGAACATCTCCGAGACACCCGCACCAATCAACTACACCGCCTGTGGCCCAACATTTCAACTCCCCCTCCCACTCTGCCGAGGGCATGGAGGTCCTGGGCCTCCTTCACTGCCGCTCCCTCACCACCAGACGCCTAGAGGAAGAACGCCTCATCTTCTGCCTCGGAACACTTCAACCCCAGGGCATCAATGTGGACTTCAACAGTTTCCCCATTTTCCCCTTCCCCCCACCTCACCCTAGTTCCAAACTTCCAGCTCAGTAACTGTCCCCTTGACTTGTCCGGACTTGTCCGACCTGCCTATCTCCTTTTCCACCTATCCACTCCACCCTCTCCTCCTTGACCTATCACCTTCATCCCCTCCCCCACTCACCCATTGTACTCTATGCTACTTTCTCCCTACCCCCAACCTCCTCTAGCTTATCTCTCCACGCTTCAGGCTCATTGCCTTTATTCCTGATGAAGGGCTTTTGCCCAAAACGTCGATTTCGAAGCTCCTTGGATGCTGCCTGAACTGCTGTGCTCTTCCAGCACCACTGGAAGAGCACGGTGGCACAGTAGTTAGCACTGCTGCCTCACAGCGCCAGAGACCTGGGTTCAATTCCCACCTCAGGCGACTGTCTGTGTGGAGTTTGCACGTTCTCCCCGTGTCTGCGTGGGTTTCCTCCGGGTGCTCCGGTTTCCTCCCACAGTCCAAAGATGTGCAGGTCAGGTGAATTGGCCATTCTAAATTGCCCGTAGTGTTAGGTAAGGGGTAAATGTAGGGGTATGGGTGGGTCGCGCTTCAGCGGGGCGGTGTGGACTTGTTGGGCCGAAGGGCCTGTTTCCACACTGTAAGTAATCTAAAAAAAAAATCTAATCTAATCCAGAATCTTCAGTCATTGTTTTTACCTGCTGTTCCTATGTGTTACTAAATACTGCAACATTCCCTAAATATACTACGCAATAATGAATCTTAGGTACAACTTGATTCATAAAGCTGTGGAATGTAGTTTGCGCATTCTTTAATCCAAATGCCATCAAACAATATTAATATAGCCCATTTGGTGTAACAAAAGCAGATAATTCTTGAGCCCCTGATGGCATTGGCTCTTGCCAGAATCTATAAACTGCAAACCTCATCAATACAGTTTTCCAATCATGGAATTAGGTATGAATTTGTCTTTGTGTCTGCATTTATCTTTCTATAATTACACAGAATCTAGTTGATCCATCAGTTTAAGAAATAAAACTATTGGTGAACTCCAGCTGCTTTGACTAGATTCAACCAAATCTGTTGAATCTTTGTTTCCACTTGAATTTGTTCTTATGGGTTCAACTGATAAAAATGTCATTTCTTGGTCCCAACTCTCCTACATCCACCTCATGTGCTTTGTTAGCTACACATGTGCTTCTTCAGTAGTCTTCGGTTCTTCCTATTGTACCTTCTTGAAACACCCCAAGATCCCTCAGTTTCTCAAAGTTTCTGAGGGTCCTGGCATTTATGGAGTACTCATTTGTTTTATTCCTTTCTCCAAAGTGCACCACTTCACATTTATCAGAGTTAAATTTCATCTGCCACTGATCTGTCATTTGACCAATCTATTTCTATCCTCCTGTAACCTAACATCTTGCCTCACTGTCAACCACCTGGTCAAACTTTAGCTCATCCAGAAGTTACTTATCATTAATCATCATATTTATAGAGGGGAGCTAAGAAATAGCTGACCATTGCATTTTTGGTTTTGTGTAAACAAAGGAGAACACAGTTAACACAACAGAAATATTGGGGAGCACCGGGTTTAAAGTGAAGGTGGCAGGACAGGTTAATAGGGTGGTTAGGAAGGCATAGAGGGCACTTGCGTTCAACAGACATGACAATAAGTAAGCAGGTCATGTTGGAGCTGTGCAGCACTTTGGTTTGGCCACAGCTGAAGCACTGTATGTAGTTCTGGTCACCAGACTAGGAAGGATGAGATTGCACTGGAGGGGGTGCAGAGGAGATTCATGAGATGTTGCCTGGGGTGGAGCATATCAGCTACAAGAGAGACTGGATAAGCTTGGGTTGTTTTCTATAGAGCAGAGAAAGTTGAAGAGGGACCTGATAGAGATGTATACGATTATGAGGGGCACGTACATGGTGAATCAAAGGCAGGTGTTCCCCTTAGTCAAAGGGTCAACAACAAGGGGTCATAATTTTAAAATGAAAGGCAGGAGTTTTAGAAAGGATTTGACATAAGCCTTTTTCACCCAAAGTGAGGTGGGGATTTGGACTGCGTTGCCTGGAAAGGTAGTTGAGGTGGCAAACCTTACAATCTTTAAAAAACTTGAAGTGTCGTAACATTCAAGCCACATGCAAGAATGTGGAACAAGTGTAGGTTGTAGTATATTTTTGTCAGTACAGGCTCGATGTGCCGAAGGGGCTCTTCTGTTCTATATATACCAAAGAACTATAAAGTTCTTATACTGGAGAATGAAGTAATTCCATGTGTTAGTGTCAAACCAGTGGCCATGGTAAATGAGACTGCAGTGATTTAAGTGGAAGCCAAAACACTATTCTGAGTGGGCAAAAATCCAGACTTGATAGTGGCATCCATATACTAACAATGGATTTTTGTGATTAAAGAATATGTGTTGGTAGCATATGGTGCTCTTTTCATCTATGGATGTGTTCAGCTTCTTCACTGATTATCCATGGTAAAGCAGCCAAAATCACACCTGTTAGTGAGTAGTTTCGGCAACAATAAAAATGTGAACTATGCTCCAGAAAGGCTTTCAAAGACAACACTTCTATTATCTCAATGAGTATTAATCGCCAGTCTGTATTTTTGCCCATTGTCCTATTAACAGTTATGCTAGGTCATGGCTAATGCCTGAGTGTTTTCGTTAATCTAAGTTGTCAGGCAAGTGAGCCATGACTACAGTCCCTGGAAGTTCAAGCCCACCAAAAGAAATTATTTCTGTTTCAAGTGAGAACCATAGCATTTTGTTCTCTAAACATCATTCCTACTGCCACTTACCAGCCACCACTGAGCATCTAAGCTCTCCTGTACAGACAAGGGGAAAGCTATTTTATATTTGCCTGTTGGTATAAATTTATGCCACCTGATAATATCATCTTTAGTCATGACTTTAAAACAGCTCGATATGAGCAAATTGCAAAATATTGAGAATACATCTGACATTTTAAAAAATATCTTAGAACATAGAACATAGAAAAATACAGCGCAGTACAGGCCCTTTGGCCCTCGATGTTGTGCCAACCGAAGCCTACCTAACCTACACTAGCCCAATACCCTCCATATGCTTGTCCAATGCCCGCTTAAATGACCATAAAGAGGGAGAGTCCACCACTGCTACTGGCAGGGCATTCCATGAACTCAACCCGCTGAGTAAAAAATCTACCCCTAACATCTGTCCTATACTTACCACACCTTAATTTAAAGTTGTGTCCCCTTGTAACAGCTGACTCCATACGCGGAAAAAGGTTCTCACTGTCAACCCTATCTAAACCCCTAATCATCTTGTACACCTCTATCAAATCTCCCCTAAACCTTCTTTTCTCCAATGAGAAAAGTCCCAAGTGCCTCAGCCTTTCCTCATACAATCTTCCTACCATGCCAGGCAACATCCTGGTAAACCTCCTCTGCACCCGTTCCAGTGCCTACACATCCTTCCTATAGTATGGCGACCAAAACTGCATACAATACTCCAGATGAGGCCGCACCAGAGTCTTATGCAACTGCAACATGACCTCAGGACTCCGGAACTCAATTCCTCTACCAATAAAGCCCAGTACACCATATGCCTTCTTCACAGCACTATTTACCTGGGTGGCAACTTTCAAAGATCTGTGTACATGGACACCAAGATCCCTCTGCTCATCCATACTACCAAGTAGTCTACCATTAGCCCAGTAATCCATCTTCTTGTTACTCCTACCAAAGTGAATAACTTCACACTTCGCTACATTGAATTCCATTTGCCACCTTACTGCCCAGCTCTGCAACTTATCTATATCGCGCTGTAACCTGCCACATCCTTCTTCGCTGTCCACAACTCCACCGACTTTCGTGTCATCCGCAAACTTGCTCACCCAGCCTTCA
Organism: Chiloscyllium punctatum; assembly: GCF_047496795.1. NCBI lineage: Eukaryota > Metazoa > Chordata > Chondrichthyes > Orectolobiformes > Hemiscylliidae > Chiloscyllium > Chiloscyllium punctatum. The sequence goes on along the minus strand of NC_092739.1, from coordinate 98,852,376 downwards.
AGCCCCTCCTCCAGGTCATTTATAAAAATGACAAACAGCAATGGTCCCAAAACAGATCCTTGTGGAACACCGCTAGTAACTGCGCTCCAAGATGAACCTATACCATCAACTACTACCCTCTGTCTCCTTCCAGCCAGCCAATTCCTAATCCAAACCTCTAATGCACCCTCAATGCCATACCTCCGTATTTTTTGCAGTAGCCTGCCATGGGGTACCTTATCAAACGCCTTGCTAAAATCCATGTACACCACATCTACTGCTTTACCCTCGTCCACTTCCTTGGTCACCTTCTCAAAGAATTCAATAAGGTTTTTGAGGCACGACCTGCCCTTCACAAAACCATGCTGACTATTCTTGATCACATTATTCCTATCCAGATGTTCATAAATCCTATCCCTTACAATTCTCTCTAAGACTTTGCCCACAACAGAAGTGAGACTCACTGGCCTATAGTTACTCGGGCTATCCCTGCTCCCCTTCTTGAACAAGGGGACCACTTTCGCTATCCTCCAGTCTTCTGGCACTATTCCCGTAGACAACGACGACATAAAAATCAAGGCCAATGGCTCCGCTATCTCCTCCCTAGCTTCCCAGAGGATCCTAGGATAAATGCCATCAGGCCCAGGGGACTTATCTATTTTCATCCTTTCCAGTATTCCCCAGACCTCTTCCCTACATACCTCAAGGCCATCCATTCTAATCACTTGTGACTCAATATTCACATCAGCAACAGTGTCCTGTTCCTGAGTGAATACTGACGAAAAGTATTGATTTAGTGTCTCACCAATCTCCTCCGCCTCCACACACAACTTCCCACTACTATCCTTGACTGGACCGATACCTACCCTAGTCATCTTTTTATTCCTGACATACCTATAGAAAGCCTTTGGGTTTTCCCTAATCCTACCAACTAAGGACTTTTCATGTCCCCTTCTCGCTGCTCTTAGCTCTCTCTTTAGATCCTTCCTGGCTACCTTATAACTCTCAATCGCCCCAACTGAACCTTCACGCCTCATCTTTACATAGGCCGCCCTCTTCCCTTTCACAAGGGATCCCAATTCCTTATTAAACCATGGCTCCCTCACAAGACCCTTTACTCCCTGCCTGACTGGTACATACTTATCAAGGACACCCATTAGCTGTTCCTTGAACAATCTCCACATATCATTTGTGTTCTTCCCTTGAAGCCTATTTTTCCAACCCACGCATCCTAAGTCATGCCTCACCGCATCATAATTTCCCTGCCCCCAGCTATAACTGTTGCCCTGCAGTGCACACTTATCCCTCTCCATCACTAGAGTAAAAGTCACCGAGTTGTGGTCACTGTCCCCGAAGTGCTCACCTACCTCCAAGTCCAACACCTGGCCTGGTTCATTACCTAGAACCAAATCCAGTATAGCCTCACCTCTTGTTGGCCTGTCTACATATTGTGTCAGGAAACCCTCCTGCACACATTGGACAAACACCGACCCATCTAACGAACTTGAGCTATAGCTTTCCCAGTCAATATCTGGGAAGTTAAAGTCCCCCATAATAACCACCCTGCTACTTTCACTCTTCTCCTGAATCATCCTCGCAATACTTTCCTCTACTTCTCTTGGACTATTAGGAGGCCTGTAGAAAACTCCTAACAGGGTGACCTCACCTTTCCTATTTCTAACCTCCGCCCACACTACCTCAGATGGCAAGTCTTCCTCCATCACCCTTTCTACTGCTGTAATACTATCCTTGACAAGCAATGCCACACCTCCCCCTCTTTTACCCCCATCTCTGACCCTACTAAAACATTTAAACCCTGGAACCTGCAACAGCCATTCCTGTCCCTGTTCTATCCACGTCTCTGTAATGGCCACAACATCGAAGTCCCAGGTACCAACCCATGCTGCAAGTTCACCTACCTTATTTCTTATACTTCTGGCATTGAAGTATACACACTTCAAGCCACCTTCCTGTTTACCGGCACCCTCCTTCGAGATCGATGCCTTGTTCCTAACCTCCCTACACTCAAGGTCCTGTACCCTAAAGCTATAGTCCAGGTTCCCATGCCGCTGCAGAGTTAGTTTAAACCCTCCCAAAGAGCACTAGCAAACCTCCCCCCAAGGATACTGGTGCCCCTCAGGTTCAGGTGGAGACCATCCTGTTTATAGAGGTCCCACCTTCCCCAGAAAGAACCCCAGTTGTCCAGAAACCGAAATCCCTCCCTCCTGCACCATCCCTGTAGCCACGCATTTAACTGTTCTCTCTCCCTATTCCTCGACTCTCTATCACGTGGCACGGGTAACAAACCAGAGACAACGACTATTTTCGTTCTAGCTCTGAGCTTCCAACCTAGCTCCCTGAAAGCCTGTCTAACATCCTCACCCCTCTTCCTACCTATGTCGTTGGTGCCAACGTGGACCACGATCTGGGGCTGCTCCCCCTCCCCCTTGAGAACCCGGAAAACACGATCAGAGACATCACGTACCCTTGCACCTGGGAGGCAACATACCAATCGTGAGTCTCTGTCGCCCCCGCAAAACTGCCTATCTGTGCCCCTCACTATTGAGTCCCCAATAACTATCGCTCTACCTTTCTCCACCCTTCCCTTCTGAGCAACGGGGACAGGCTCCGTGCCAGAGGCCTGAACCTTGTTGCTTACCCCTGGTAAGTCATCCCCCCCACAAGTATCAAAAACGGTATACTTGTTCTTGAGGGGAATGACCGCAGGGGGTCCCTGCACTGGCTGCTTCCTCCCACTCCCCCTCACTGTCACCCATCTCTCTATAACTTTTGGAGTAACTACTTCCCTAAAGCTCTGATCTATGACCACCTCTGCCTCCCGAATGATCGCGGTTCATCCAACTCCAGCTCCAGTTCCCTAACATGGTCTTGGAGGAGCTGCAGATGGGTGCACTTCTTGCAAGTGTAATCAGGAGGGACGCTAACGGCTTCCCTCACCTCATACATGTTGCAAGAGGAACATTGCACTGCCTTCGCTGCCATCCCTCTAAAAGAGAAACTTTAAAAACTAGATCTAAAGAAACAAACAAGCAAAATGCAGCACTTACCTGCTTGTCACAACGGGTCTTATTATTAGGTTAGAGGAGGAGGACGGGTGGGAGGCTCTACCCCTGTAGTGCCTCGGGTTCCTCGCCTGCGCGCTTTTATAAGAAAAAAACCTTCCCAGGTAAGCTAGCGTGACACCAGCTTCCGGGTCCGCTAGGCGCTTAAAAAAAACTTTAAATTTTAGCCGTTAAAAAAACAATAAATTATATAATTGCATAAAATGGTACCATTGGTTCATAAGTAATCGAATGTACCTCCAGACTTGATTGATACAAGCTAATTTTCGGAGAATGGGCATCTGGCCAACAGGCAATAACTGCTGTGGGAACCCTGGAAAGCAAAGGGAGATTAAAGTTGGCCCTATAGTTGAGAAGGAAATGAAAAATAAAATGCTGCAGGAAGCTGTAAATCTGAAACAAAAATAGAAAATGATGGAAGTGCTCAGCATGTTAGGCAGCTGAAATATTAATAAGTCAGTTTGGTCTACGGGTATTGCCTGACCGAGAGGGAGGTAGGGAGGATGGATATCTTCGATAATCTGATAGGATATTACAAAGGTATAAGTGATAGTGCCGAAGGAAATGGAACTATTGAACCTGTCAGCCAACATGGTGATTTGAATAACCAGTGGTTGAGGGAGCAAGGGAGTGAGACCAGGGAGTGGATGTCCACAGTGGGTGAGAAAGGACGAGAAAGTTTTTAAAAATGGTATGCTGGGTGATGTGGATCAGTGTTTGAGGACTGGGATGGAAAAGAGCTGCAAAAGTGACCTTGCAATTGCTTTTTAATGTGATGATGGGAGACAATCCAGCATCAAGTAGGTTATTCATGCAAAAAAGGAGTCAAAGATAAGCTCTGTCCTTGATGGTGAACTTAAGGTAATTGGTGATTTCACAGCATTGCTTTATGTTATCAAGCCAGAGTTTATTTTTTATTTAAACAATATTTTGAGATGTTTAAATATTAGTAAGAGTAATCTCCCCACTTCTACTCTTGCCTTTTAAACTGAAATGTTTTTTTTTACTCTGTGCATGCATTTATGGAAAAGTGTGTTCATAAAAGAAATGCTGATTAAATCTGAATCGTGATAGCAAATTGATTTGTGCACACTACATTTATGATTAGGAAATCAAAAAGGGGTTTTTCTTTATTTCAGATGTTTGCAATATCCACCCAGAATAGGAGATTAGTTGAGGAAACATTTCAAGGTGTTGACAAAATAACACTTAACCTCCAGCACACATCACATACACCACTAATGTAGTAAATACAGTGCTGCCAAATTGGAGGTAATAACGAGATACAATGAGAGTAATTTGAATAGTTTACAAAATATGTGACATTAAGAGTGTCTAATTTTGGGGGACACAAAAAACCTGAACTAATCTGAATCAGTAATCAAAATAATTGCCATAGTACTACAAGAGGTGATTTACAAAGGTGTTTCCTGTGGTTGTTGGCCATAAAATGTGAATTTTAATTAATTTTATATCTGTATATGATGTAATATTGGGAGTTGTGATAATCACATTTCCTGTTGGGAATTCCAGTAATCACAGTAAAAAGTGCAATTGGAGTAAACCAATAGATTAGCCTTTAGGTTAGCCCCTAGACTGCTGGCAATACAGTTTCTTGATCTTTTAGCTCTGCTCAATGACACAAAGAAATCTGTTATTTTTACAATAATGATACAGATTAACTGTTGAGGTAACCTAATTTATATTATTAGTTACATTAAAATAAAATCACATGAAAATTTAACAAAAAGTAGCTTTCCAAAAAACTAATACCTACTCTTCCTCTTCCCCTATTGACCCAGTTTTGCAAGGATCATCCTAGTGGAGGATTTGAGGAACACAACAGAAAGTGGCAGAGGCCTAGTTGCATTGTGTCTTCCTCCTGGGAATTACTCGCTTGAGGAGTAGCAGCTCTGCCCTCCTTTAACAATGCAAATATTTTCAGGGTGCTACTGTGACTGCTTCCCTAATCCTAATGCATTGAGTTAGTGCTGGAGCTGGAACGCACAGTAAGATCAGATGTCTTGGTATTCAGAATGGCCCTAGAGGATGGACTTTAAAATAAAATCTCTTTGTTGCTCCCTCTACCAAGAAGCCGGTGAGGCTTCTTTATGGATAGGTGCCAAGTTTTTCTGCTGAACGAAGCAGGCAGAGCTGTGAAGAGCCACCAAAGTTGTACACAATTTAGGTGTCCTTCCACTTACCTTCGGCCTCTTATGAGGACATGTGTTGGAGAACACCAATGGAAACAGTCCCGATATAACCACTCTAATTGTGGCTCATGGATCTATCCATTATTAGTCTAAAGCCAAAGACCATTATTTCTGCTTTTCCTAATTCAGTTGAATTTTGTTATTTCTTTCTTGTTTTCATGTCAACTATTAAGCTAAATTTATTCTCAGTTCAATCCCAAAGTTGAGAACATTAAAGAATTTGGCTGAAAATAGCTCAGAAGGTTAGCTTTTTAGTCAATAAAGTTTTTCTGGCTAATTATGTCGAGCAATTTCTACACAAACATAGAGTCATAGAGATGTACAGCATGGAAACAGACCCTTCGGTCCAATCTGTCCACGCCGAGTAGATATCCCAACCCAATCTAGTCCCACCTGCCAGCACCTGGCCCATATCCCTCCAAACCCTTCCTATTCATATACCCATCCAAATGCCTCTTAAATGTCGCAATTGTACCAGCCTCCACCACTTCCTCTGGCAGCTCATTCCATGCACGTACCACCCTCTACATGAAAAAGTTGCCCCTTAGGTCTCTTTTATATCTTTCCCTCTCACCCTAAACCTATGCCCTCTAGTTCTGAACTCCCCGATTCCAGGGAAAAGACTTTGTCTATTTATCTTATCCATGCCCCTCATAATTTTGTAAACCTCTATAAGGTCACCCCTCAGCCTCCGTAGCTCCAGGGAAAACAGCCCCAGCCTGTTCAGCCTCTCTCTCTAGCTCAAATCCTCCAACCATGGCAACATCCTTTCAAGTTTCACAACATCCTTCCGATAGGAAGGAGACCAGAATTGCATGCAATATTCCAACAGTGGCCTAACCAATGTCCTGTACAGAGGTAAAAACAATGACTGATGAAGGGCTTTTGCCCGAAACATCGATTTCGAAGCTACTTGGATGCTGCCTGAACTGCTGTGCTCTTCCAGCACCACTAATCCAGAATGTCCTATACAGCCACAACATGACCTCCCAACTCCTGTGCTCAATACTCTGACCAATAAAGGAAAGCATACCAAATGCCTTCTTCACTATCCTATCTACCTGCAACTCCACTTTCAAGGACCTGCACTCCAAGGTCTCTTTGTTCAGCAACACTCCCTAGGACCTTAACCATTAAGTGAAAAAGTCCTGCTAAGATTTGCTTTCCCAAAATGCAGCACCTCACATTTATCTGAATTAAAATCCATTGCTACTTCTCAGCCCATTGGCCCATCTGGTCCAGATCCTGTTGTAATCTGAGGTAACCCTCTTCGCTGTCCACTACACCTCCAATTTTGGTGTCATCTGCAAACTTACTAACTGTACCTCTTATGCTCGCATCCAAATCATTTATGTAAATGACAAAAAATAGAGGATCCAGCACCGATCCTTGTGGCACTCCACTGGTCACAGGCCTCCAGTCTGAAAAACAACCCTCCACCACCACCCTCTGTCTTCTGCCTTTGAGCCAGTTCTGTATCCAAATGGCTAGTTCTCCTTGTATTCCATGAGATCTAACCTTGCTAATCAGTCTCCCATGCGGAACCTTGTCGAACACCTTACTGAAGTCCATATTGATCACATCTACTGCTCTGCCCTCATCAATCTTCTTTGTTACTTCTTCAAAGAGCTCAATCAAGTTTGTGAGGCATGATTTCCCATGCATAAAGCCATGTTGACTATCCCAAATCAGTCCTTGCCTTTCCAAATACATGTACATCCTGTCCCTCAGGATTCCCTCCAACAACTTGCCCACCACTGAGGTCGGGCTCACCACTCTATAGTTCCCTGGCTTGTCTTTACCGCCCTTCTTAAACAGTGGCACCACATTTGCCAACCTCCAGTCTTCCTGCACCTTACCTGTGACTATTGATGATACAAATATCTCGGCAAGAGGCCCAACAATCACTTCTCTAGCTTCCCACAGAGTTCTTGGGTACACCTGATCAGTTCCTGGGGATTTATCCACCTTTAACCATTTTGTGACATCCAGCACTTCCTCCTCTGTAATCTGGACATTTTGAAAGATGTCACCATATATTTCCCTACAGTCTATATCTTCCATATCCTTTTCCACAGTAAATACTGATGCAAAATATTCATTTAGTATCTCCCCCATTTTCTGTGGCTCCACACAAAGACCACCTTGCTGATCTTGGAGGGGCCCTATTCTCTCCCTAGTTACCCTTTTGTCCTTAGTATATTTGTGAAAAACCTTTGGATTCTCCTTAATTCTATTAGCCAAAACTATCTTATGTCCCCTTTTTGCCCTCCTGATTTCCCTCTTAAGCATACTCCTACTTCCTATATACTCTTCTGAGAATTCACTCGATCTATCCTGTCTATAGCTGACATATGCTTTTTTTTTTCTTAACCAAACCCTCAATTTCTTTAGTCATCCAGCATTCTCTATACCTACCAGCCTTCCCTTTCACCCTGACAGGAATATACTTTCTCTGGATTCTTGTTATCTCATTTCTGAAGGCTTCCCATTTTCCAGCCGTCCCTTTACCTGCGAACATCTGCCTCCAATCAGCTTTCGAAAGTTCTTGCCTAATACCGTCAAAATTGGCCTTTCTCCAATTTAGAACTTCAACTTTTAGATCTGGTTTATCCTTTTCCATCATGATTTTAAAACGAATAGAATTATGGTCGCTGGCCCCAAAATGCTCCCCCACTGACACCTCAATCACCTGCCCTGCCTTATTTCCCAAGAGTAGGTCAAGTTTTGCACCTTCTCTGGTAGATACATCCACATACTAAATCAGAAAATTGTCTTGTACACACTTAAGAAATTCCTCTCCATCTAAACCTTTAACACTATGGCAGTCCCAGTTGATGTTTGGAAAGTTAAAATTCCCTACCATAACTACCCTATTATTCTTACAGATAGCTGAGATATCCTTACAAGTTTGTTTCTCAATTCCCTCTGACTATTAGGGGGTCTATAATACAATCCCAATAAGGTGATCATCCCTTTCTTGTTTCTCAGTTCCACCCAAATAACTTCCCTGGATGTATTTCCAGGAATATCTTCCCTCAGCACAGCTGTAATGCTATCCCTTATCAAAAATGCCACTCCCCCTCCTCTCTTTCCTCCCTTTCTATCCTTCCTGTAGCATTTGTATCCTGGAACATTAATCTGCCAGTCCTGCCCATCCCTGAGCCATGTTTCTGTAATTGCTATGATATCCCAGTCCCATGTTCCTAACCATGCCCTGAGTTCATCTGCCTTCCCTGTTCGGCCCCTTGCATTGAAATAAATGCAGTTTAATTTATTAGTCCTACCTTGTCCCTGCCTGCCCTGACTGTTTGACTCACTTCTGTTCTCAGCTGTACCCGTCTCAGATCGATCTCTTTCCTCACTATCTCCCTGGGTCCCCCCTCCCCCCCCCACCTTACTAGTTTAAATCCTCCCAAGCAGTTCTAGCAAATTTCCCTGCCAGTATATTAGTCCCTTTCCAATTTAGGTACAATCCGTCCTTTTTGTACAGGTCACTTCTACCCCAAAAGAGATTCCAATGATCCAAAAATGTGAATCCTTCTCCCATACACCAGCTCCTCAGCGATACATTCATCTGCTCTATTCTCCTATTCCTACCCTCACTAGCTCGTAGCACTGGGAGTAATCCAGATATTACTACCCTTGAGGACCTCCTTTTTAAATTTCTGCCTAGCTCTCTGTAATCTTCCTTCAGAATCTCAACCTTTTCCCTTCCTATGTTGTTGGTTCCAATGTGGACAATGACCTCCTGCTGGCCCCTCTCCCCCATGAGAACATTCTGCACCCTCTCTGAGACATCTTTGATCCTGACACCAGGGAAACAACACACCATTCTGCTTTTTCTCTGCTGGCCACAGTAACATCTGTCTATACCTCAGACTACACGATCCCCTGGGACAACACTACCATTATAGGGCAAGCCAAACAGAGAACAGCCAGGGAATTCCTAGAGGCATGGCACTCATCCACAGACTCTATCAACAAACACATCGACCTGGACCCAATATACCGGCCACTACAGCGGACAGCTCAAACTGACAACCGGAAGCGGCAGAGACAGGCCACTATAAATACCGGAGAAAACAGCACAGAAGCGCTTCACAGGAGGCTCCCAAGCACTGAGGATGTCACCTAGACAGGGGACAAAACGTTTGCAAGACAAATTCCCAGCTTGGCGAACAGAACCACAACAATCCCCTAACACAATTGATCTCTTGGAAACCAACGCACCTCTCGTTGCATTAGAGCCAGTCTCAATACCAGAAACTTGGCTGTTTGTGCTACGTTCACTTGAGAATCCATTACCCACTACATTTTCCAAAACCACATACCTTTTTGAAATGGGTATATCTACAAAAGACTCCTGCCCTAGGTGCCTACCTCTCTTACCCTTGCTGGAGTTAACCCATCTATGTGACTGTATTTAAAATTTTCCCCCCTTCCTATAACTGCCATCCATCACATACTGTAGCTGTTGCAAATTCCTCATCACTTCTATCTGTCTCTCCAACCGATCCACTCGATCTGATAAGATTCGCATCCAACAGCATTTATGGCAGATATAATCCGCAGTAACCCTTAAACTCTCTTTAAACTCCCACATCTGACAAGAAGTACATATCATTGCAAAGGCCATTTTTGCTCCTTCACAATCTACAAACCCAGAAAATAACACCGTCTTATTCCTCTACAAGGCACTGTACCAGGTTAAATTAAGAGCTATGGCTTATATTTTAAGTTTAATCAAGAGACTTATCTCCAAAAACATATAATCAAGAAAGAACCCACTGTACTCACTAATACAGCCTTTCTCTTGGATAGACTTAAAACAACAATTAACTTATCTGATTCTGTGTTGTGAACTTCGCCCAAACCGGTTCCTCGAAGATTAGTTGTGAAATTCACTGTTTGTTAATTTTCCCAGATGCACTCCGATGTCCAGCGACATATGAATTCAAAAACAGCACAGGCAGTAACTGTGCAGGTTCTCTCTCTCTCTCTCTCTCTCCTGCACTGTCCTCACCATGTGCTTCCTTTGTCTGTTCTTCTCTCTTTTAAACCTGCTGTTGTTTTGACTTTTTTTCCAAAGTTCCAAAACAATGCAACAGCATATAAAACAGTAATTGCTGCTCCTGGAATTCGAGGAAGTCGCCTTCAGCACCTAAAATACCTCAAAAGAAGGAGCAGCTGTTTCAGCCAAAAATTTTTCCCATCCTCCATCTTGGATAACTCAGAATCCACATCTATTTCAGATAAGATAGATCATGTTAATAATGTTTCTACAGAGTAACATTCAGCCAGGAAACAGGCATGGCAATAGATTCATTTACCAGGAACCACAAAACTCTTCAGCTATTATCTGATAGGACAAATGAATCATAGCAGCTTCATTCTCCTAAAATAAAATGCGAAATATACATGTCATTGCACATACAGAAAAATTAATGTGCTTAAGTAGATCCATTTACTTTACAAAGATGTAACTTTCTCCTAATTCATTTTTGTCCATCATTTTGTTTTGTAGGTTTTGTATGATGTTGAATAACTTTGCCAACAGTATCAAACATTTTTTAAAACAATGTATTCACAGAGTGTTGAGATCACTGGCCAGATCAGCATTTATTCTCCATCCCTAATTGATGGTAGTTTTCCTATGTATCTGCTGCCCTTGTTCTCCTAAATTGTACAGGTGTGGGTTTAGAAGGTGCTATCAAAGGGGTCTGGGTGCATTGTCCTGCAGCGCAACCTGTGAATAATAAACACTGCTGTTTCTACATGCAACTCTACATATTACTCCGAAGGGTAGCAGAATAACATATTACAGAAAAGAGACACTGTGCACAAATGACTGGAAATGCAAACAGCGCTGGACATTTTTTTTAAAAAATCAGGAATAAATGGAAAGATGAGTCAGATGAGGGTGGAGTGCACGGAATAATGGAAAGTGACAATGTTAAACTGTATTCACTAATTGCAACAGGAGATCATGATGTAATGAAATAATGGAATATAGAGCAAGGGTGGGACTGGCTACAAGGGAGGGGAACTTTGTTTGTGGCACTATATAAACTTCAATAAAATCACCAGGATTGACAATGCAGTAAGCTGCTACTTGCATGGTAGTTGTAATAAGTGACTGAGTAAATGGGTGTATGTTTCCTGGAGTTTAGAAGAATGAGAGGGGTATGATGCCATTAATGGTAGTTTTACTGGACTTTTAAACAAAGGGCTAAGCTACTGCTGTGGCGATACTGGTTCAACTCCTGCTATGGCATCTGGTGGAATTTAAATTCAATTAAATGATTGATCAAGAATTAAAGGCTACTCTCAGAATTGGTGATGATGAAACTAGCAGACTGCTGTTCAAATCACTCTGGTTCACTGATACATTTTAGGGCAGGAAATCTTCTGTTCTGTAGATGCAGAGCAATGTGGGACACTGTGGTATGCAATCCACAAAAGAAAAGACAAAAAGAAATGAAACCAGATGGACTACCCACCATTGACCTATGCACCAGAAAAGAATGATGATCTTGCTGAAATAGACAGGATTTTAGAGAAGCTGAAGTGGGAGATGAAATGAAACATTTTTCAGCGGGAAAGAGTATTTGGAAACTGTGGACATAATGTAATAGGTTTTGAAAAGTTAGGGAAAAGGTCAAGAAACCACTAAATATGGAAATATTCAAGTGGAAGACTAATAATTTTGGTGAGGTTAACAGACCTAGGTCAACAGGCAACATGGATTGGCAAGTAAAAGATTAGTGGGAGATCTTCAAACAGAATATGGTTTGAGTAAAGACAAAATGTGCTCATATGAAGGGGCTCAAGGAAAGGTAGTCAGTGTTAGAGTGTTTAAATAGAGAAAAATTGAAATTAAACTGGAAAAAGGAGGCCTTTCTTCTAAATTCCGTCGAGTACATAACCCGAGTCCTTAATCTGTCCTCATATGGTAAGGCTTTCATTCCAGGATGTTCCCTGTGAACTTCCTCTGCACTCCCTCCAAGGCCAGCAAATCTTTCCTTGGATATGGGGCCCAAAACTGGTCACAATATTCCAGATGTGGTCTGACATTTTATACAGCCCCAGCAGTACATCTCTGCTGTTGAATTCTAGTCCTCTTGAAATGAATGCTAACATTGCATTTGCCGTCCTAACTGCCAAATGAACCTGCATGTTAACCTTAAGAGAATCCTGAACTGGGATTCCCAAGTCTCAATGTTCTTCAGATTTCTGAAACCTTCCCCCATTATTCAAAATGCGGAGGAATGGGATTGTGGTAGACAGAGCAGTTTGGATCAGTAATTGGCTTGCTGAAAGAAAACAGAGGGTTGTAGTTGATGGAACGTGTTCATTTTGGTGTCCAGTTACTAGCGGCATACTGCAAGGGTCGGTTTTGGGTCCACTGCTGTTCGTCATTTTTATAAATGACCTGGATGAGGGTTTAGAAGGGTGGATTAGTAAATTTGCGACAGTAAGGTCGGTGGAGTTGTGGATAGTGACGAAGGATGTAGTAGGTTGCCGAGAGACATAGATAGGATACAGAGCTGGGCTGAGAGGTGGCAAATGGAGTTTAATGTGGACAAGGTGATACACTTTGGACGGAGTAATCGGAATGCAAAGTACTGGGCTAATGGTAAGATTCTTGGGAGTCCAGATGAGCAGAGAGATCTCGGTGTCCATGTACACAGATCCCTGAAAGTTGCCACCCAGATTGACAGGGTTGTTAAGAAGGCATACAGTTTTTTGGCCTTTATTAAAGAGGGATTGAGTTCCGAAACCAAGAGGTTATGCTGCAGCTGTACAAAGCTATGGTACGGCTACACTTGGAGTATTATGTACAGTTCTGGTCACTGCATTATAAGAAGGATGTGGAAGCTTTGGAAAGGGTGCAGAGGAGATTTACTAGGATGTTGCCTGGTATGGAAGGAATGTCTTACGAGGAAAGGCTGAGGGCCTTGAGGCTGTTCTCGTTAGAGAGAAGAAGGTTGAGAGTTGACTTAATAGAGACATACAAGATAATCAGAGGGTTAGATAGGGTGGACAGGGAGAGCCTTTTTCCAAGTATGGGGACGGCAAACACGAGGGGACACAACTTTAAAGTGAGGGGAGATAGGTATAAGACAGATGTCAGAGGTAGTTTCTTTACTCAGAGAGTAGTAAGGGTATGGAATGCTTTGCCTGCATCGGTATTAGCTTCACCAAGTTTAAGTGCATTCAAGTCGTCATTGGACAGGCATATGGACGTACATGGAATAGTGTAGGTGGGATGGGCTTCAGATTAGAATGACAGGGCGGCGCAACATCGAGGGCCGAAGGGCCTGTACTGCACTGTAATGTTCTATGTTCTATGTTCTATTTAGAAAATAGTCTATGCTTCTGTCCTTCCTACCAAAGTGCATAACCTCACACTTTGCCATGTTGTATTCCATCTGCCACTTCTTCGCCCACTCTCCTAACCTGTCCAAGTCCTCCTGCAGCTTCCCTGCTTCCTCAACACTATCTGTCCCTCTACCTATTTTGGTGTTAAAAAGTGGTTAAAATGTAGGCAGCATTTAAAATCAAAAAGTCAGTGATTCGGATGGATTCTGGGGGAAGTAGGAGTGGAAAAGATGGGGAGCTCTGACCTCAATCTTCTTTTCAAATAATAGGATTGTTGGAGAACTGAAAGATAGAAAATGTTGCAACCCTGCTGACAATTACCAGCCAATCAGCCTAAAGCTGGTGTTAGGACCACTTTTAGAGACAATTATCTGAAACAAAATAAATTGTCACTGCCAGTGAAAGTGTCAATACAAAATTAATTAATGATATTTACTCTTGTAGGCATTGCTGTTAAAAAGGCATTTAGGATCATTAGCTTTCTAAAGGATGACATAGATTTTGAAAGTAAAGAAGCTGTGCAGGGTGTTCATATATTAATGTTTGGGCCCCAGCTGAAATATTGGGTCCAATGTCCAAAGATCTCATTTTGCAGGATTTTAGTTTTGTGAAGAGATGATAGGGCTGTTTTTGTTATCCATAGGCCACAGATGGACATCCTGAGTTTGATAAAGTAAATTAGGCAAAATAATTTATAATGGCAGAGGACACAGATTTGTGGGAATTGGCAAAAAAGAAGTAAAATGAGGAGGGACGTTTTATGTAGCACCCCCCAAAAAGTCTGGTGGGAGCAGATTTAATTATAATTTCAAGAAGGAAATTGAGTGTATATTTGAGTGGGAAACATCTCAGGACTTTGGGAAGGGCCAGCAAAAATAGTTGAATAGTTGTTTAAAAGTGGCAACCAATATTAGGTGGGCCAAACTCTGTGCGAAGCTAGACAAATGAGTCCTTTGCTATGATATTTGTATCATGGAAAGCCACAGGTATGGTGCAGGAAGACTGGAGGTTGGCTAACGTGGTGACACTATTTAAGAAAGATGGTAAGGAAAAGCCAGGAAACAATAGATTGGTGAGTCTGACATCTGTGGTGGGCAAGTTGTTGGAGGGAATCCTGACAGAAAGGATATACACGTATTTGGAAAGGCAAGGACTAATTATGGATAACCAACATGGCTTTGCGCATGGGAAAATCATGTCTCACTAACTTGATTGAGTTTTTTTGAAAAAGTAACAAAGAGGATTGATGAAGACAGAGTGGTGGACATGTTCTATATAGACTTAAGTAAGGCAGTCAGACAAGATTCCTCATGGTAGACTGGTTAGAAAGGTTGGATCACACGGAATAGAGGGAAAACAACTATTTTGATACAGAACTGGCTCGAAGGTAGAAGACGGGGGGTGGTTTATCAGACTGGAGCCCTGTGAGCAGTGGTATGCCACAAGGATCAGTGTTGGGTCCACTGTTTTTGTCATTTAAATAAATGATATGGATGTGAACATAGGAGTATGGTTAGTAAGTTTGCAGATGACACCAAAATTGGAGGTGAATTGGACAGCAAAGAAGGTTAGCTCAGAGGGTAAGGGATCTTGATCAGATGGGCCAATAGCTGAGGAGTGACAAATGGAGGTTAATTTAGATAAATGAAAGGTGCTTTTTTTTTGGAAAGGCAAATCAGGGCAGGACTCATAAACTTAATCGTAAATTCCAGGGGAGTGTTGCCGAACAAAGAGACCTTGGAGTGCAAGTTCATAGTTCCTTGGAAGTGGAGTTGCAGGTAGACAGGATAGTGAAGAAGGTGTTTGGTATGCTTGCCTTTATTGGTCAGTGCATTGAATATAGGAGTTGGGAGATCATGTTGCAGCTTTGGCCACTTTTGGAATATTGTATGCAATTCTGGTCTCCCTGCTATAGGTAGAATGTTGTGAAACTTGAAAGGGTTCAGAAAAGATTTACAAGGATATTGCTAGGGTTGGAGGGTATGAGCTATAAGGAGAGGCTGAATAGATTGGGGCTATTTTCCCTGGAGCATTGGAAGCTGAGGGGTGACCTTATAGAGACTGATAAAATCATGAGGGGCATGGATAAATAGACAAGGTGGGGGTGGGGGACTCCAAAGCTGGAGGGCATAGTTTTTAGGTGAGAGGGGAAAGATTTAAAAGGGATCTAAGAGGCAACTCTTTCACACAGAGGGTGATGTGAGAATGGAAAGGTCTGCCAGAGGAAGTGGTGGAGGCTGGTACAATTACAACATTTAAAAAGGTCTGGATGGGTATATGAATAGGAAGGGTTTAGAGGGATATGAGCCAAATGCTGGCAAATGGGTCTAGATTAATTTAGGATATTTAGTCAGCATGGATGTGTTGGACTGACGAGTCTGTTTCCATGCTATATATCTCTATGACTCTATGACTTTAATTGCTTCCTTCTTTACTGTATGACTCTACGATTCTATAAGCTGGCAACTTCTCTTCCAGTTTCTTTAACTTTACTTTCCAAAGGGAGCATGTCACCTCGACTTATATGTCAATCACATACTTTGCTGGGGAAAGTTTGATGACATTTTAATTGCAAAGTTATTTCCTGGTTCACTTTATCTTTACTATTTCAATGGTTTGCCTTTACAAAGAAAGATGTGCATTTAACTTCTTCAGTTATGTAAGGAAAGTAAATGGAATTGAAAAATAATTAATTCCCATGTTTGTGTGTGGTCCTGGAATGCTGTGCCACTGTTGAAAAATCTCAAACATTCATCATTACTGAAAATGTGTTGCTGGAAAACATTTTCAGCTCTGATCTCCAGCATCTGCAGTCCTCACTTACTCCTATTCATCATTACTGTCCAACATTCTGAATTTTCACTAAGTTAAACATATCTAAGGATACAGTGTTGTTAGATGGGGTAACCTTTTGCTGAAAATATCTAATTTGCTGTCACATCATTCTTATAATTCACTTCAGATTAGATTCCCTTCAGATCCACACTGACCCTCCAACAAGTAACCATTCCTTACCCTATATTTGCCCTTGACTTGGCAATTTAGCATGGCCAATTCACCTGATCTGCACATCTTGGGATTGTGGGAGCAAATTGGAGAACCCAGAGAAAACCCACACACACACCTGGAGAATGGGCAAACTCCACACAGACAGTTGTACGAGTTGGGAATTGAACCCAGATCCCTGGTGCTGTGAGGCAGCAGTGCACCACCGTGCCACCCCCAATTCAGGTTTACAGAATTTTTCGAAAAGGGGCATTGCCTTTGAGAAACACATTTTTTGGCAAATACAGGAGCAATTCACATTGATAATTGCGCTTTCAAAATCCTAACTGCCTCACTTTTCACCTTGCCTTAACTAGGACATTTCAGCAGTTACCAATCTGCTCAACCACACCCTCCCCTCCATGGTTCATCACCTAGTTCCCACTAGAGCCATCACTTTTTTTCACCTGGTACATTCCCCAGTATAGTGTTCATTGCCACTAGTCAAAGGGATGCTGATTTGAATTGATGTGACAAAAACAGATCTGGCTGGACATCACAAAGCCTTATTGAGTCTAGTTGTCTGTCAAAACTGTTTGTTATTCCAAGATCATCCTGGAATGCAAGTAAAAAACCCAATTACTTTTCTTCAGTGCGAGTCACTAATGCCATGCCTTCTCCAACCTCACCTTCAACAGATGTGAAATGCTCATGGATTACTGGGATTGAGACAATCCAAGTGGGCGGCACGGTGGCACAGTGGTTAGCACTGCTGCCTCACAGCGCCAGAGACCCGGGTTCAATTCCCGCCTCAGGCGACTGACTGTGTGGAGTTTGCACGTTCTCCGGGTGCTCCGGTTTCCTCCCACAGTCCAAAGATGTGCAGGTCAGTTGAATTGACCATCCTAAATTGCCCGTAGTGTAGGTAAGGGGTAGATGTAGGGGTATGGGTGGGTTGCGCTTCGGCGGGGCGGTGTGGACTTGTTGGGCCGAAGGGCCTGTTTTCACACTGTATGTAATCTAATCAATTAGCTGTCTCTGATGCTTGTCATCCTTTCCCTAGCAACTGGGTCAAATGTCATCTGCAGCTCCTCCCGTAGCTGGGCTACTTTTGTTTACTTCCTCTCCTATCTCTCTTCAGATGTACTCTCTGAGCTCATCATCTCCCGCTCACTCAACCCTATTCTCACCAAACTGCTGACCTCCACTTTTCTGTCCTGGCAATAAAATCAAAGAATGCTGGAAAAATTCAGCAGGTCTGGCAGCATCTGTGGAAAGAGAAGTTGAGTTAATTCATTAACTGGAATGACTGTTTTATTTCAGGCTAAATCATTGATATGCATTATAGAAAGTAAGGGCCTAGTACTGAGTTCTGAGAACCATAATTGGATACAACCTTCCTGTCCACAAAAGGGCCCATTGAGCATTCCTGCCACTGAGCCAAATTTGGATCTGCCTTGCCCCTTTACCTTGGATTCTTAGGACTTTTACTTTTGTTTCCACTCTGGCAAATGGGACTTTTTTAAAGACTTATTGAAGTCCATGTAGACTATATGAAACATGCTATTCTCATCAACTTTCCTGCTTCAAACATTTACCACCTCAATGAACTAAATCAAGTTAATCAGACATGGCCTTTCCTTGACAAATCTATGCTGACTTCCTTTGGTTTATTTGGCTGTATGGAATTGGTGATTTATGCTGTCCATTTGAATTTTTTCCAATGATTTTCACAGCACTGAAATTAGACTGACTGGCCTGTAATTAATCAGAATACCTTTCCTCCCTTTGTCAGCAATATCTAATATTGACAGTGCTCCAGCATCATGTCTATATCCAGAGAGGAGTAGAAAATGAGCCTCTATTATTTTATCCCTTGCGTGTCTGAACAGTCTGGTTTAAATTTTGTCTGGGCCTAATGATATATCCATTTTCAGTGATGCTAAACACCTTAATTTTTCTCCCTTACAATGTTCATGCAATATTTTAGTCTCCTCCTAAACTGCAATGTCTGCTTTGTTAAAAGTACAGATGCAAAAAGAATGCCTGTATCTCTTATCTCCTCAATAAGCTATTTCTTTGGTCTCCAAATAAAACTTCTTCTGTATTTAGAAAACATCTTTTGATCATCCTTGATTTTATTTTCCAATATTTTTTTCATTTCTTAATTTTGCCTTCCTAAATTGTTTTTTTAATTTCACTCTTATATTTTCCATATTCCTCTCAGCTTTCGGCATTATTGAGATCAGTATTTGAGCATTGGTTTTCCATTTTTTGCCTTATCTTATTCTTTGAGCTCTTAAGTCATTCACTTATGGGCTGAGGACAGCGCAGGCTGGGCCAACATTTATTGTCCATCCCTAAATGCCCAGAGGGCAGTTAAGAGTCAACCACATTGATGTGGGTCTGGAGTCACATGTAGGCCAGACCAGGTAAGGAAGGCAGATTTCCTTCCCTCTTTAGTCAACCAGATGGGTTTTTCTGACAATCAGCAATGATTCATGGTCATCTTTAGACCCTTAAATCTAGATTTTAAAAAATGTATTCATACTCCTCCATGGCAGGATTCCAAATCGGGTTCCTGGAACATTAGCTGTGTCTCTGGATTCACAGTTCATGATAACATCACCAGGCCATTGCCTCCCTACCCCTCTTTGGCACCTGTAAGAGGTGGGGATCTATATTTGTAAATCCAATCTTTTCATTGGGTTGCAACATATTTGATCATAACCTTCATTATCTCCTTCAATCCCTCCACTCTACTTGTAGACTATCCTTTAAGCGAGTTAAAAATGGTGCTGTTTGTCGATTGTTTTCCTTTCTCAGTTCTATTCTAGAGCTGTCCCACTCTCCCCTCTCCTCTCATTTACCTCTCCACTCTGCAGGCTCTCTGCCTCTATTCCTGATGAAGGGCTTTTGCCTGAAACGTCGATTTTCCTGCTCCTCGGATGCTGCCTGAACTGCTGTGCTTTTCCAGCACCATTCTAATCTAGAACTACCTAAATAATGATCATGACCATTAAAGTGCTCTCTGGCTGATGCTCTTTCTTCCTGCTCAGATTTATTTGCTGAAAGTAGATCCAGAAGAAACACTTAGCTTTGACTTGCTATCTGCTTGTGAAAACAATTCTCCTGAAAGTCCATTAGTTTTACACTTTTTTTATCCTTGTTAATAATAGGTCATTGAAATTCCCAGTTATTTTCTTTGTTCTTCTGTACTTTCAGGCAGTGTGTCCATATATTTACTCTTCAATACCCCCTAACTTTTGGAAGCAATTTATAACACCCCTTTAGCAGTAGGATTTCTCCTTTATTCTTCTGCTCTTATTTGAGGATATAATTCCTCATCAAAATTTTGGTTGTTCCTTTAAACAGTATGATGCATCTCCAGCCTTTCGTTTTTACCCCCCTCACTACCTATTCTGAAAACCCTGTGATAAGAAATTGTGAGCTATCATGTTGTACTTCTCAACATCTCTCTGTGCCCTCAGCTCTTCTGCCTTATTCATTGGGCTTCTTGTTTTAAAGTATCCAATTAAACATTGACTGTCTCCCTTTGTTGTCTATTTTCTTTGTTTCTCAGCTGATAATATTTCTTGCTGATTTTCTGTCTTCTTTTTCCAGCTTTGTTTATTTTCCAACAGAATCTGTCCTCACACTCCCAGCCACTCTCAAAAGCACTAACAAACCAAGATATTGGTTCCAGCCCCTTTGACTCATCCCATCAATGCCAGAACCAGTCCCAATGTTGACTCTCCACTTGCTGAACACTCTGCAGCAATTCAGTAACATCCTTGAACTAGGCACTAGTGAGGCAAATGCTATCCTGTTTTAACAGCGAAGTACTTTTGCTATTACTCCTTTTCCCTCTTCCCCCCTGCCACCCACCCTCTCCTAATAGTAATACCTAGTTGCCATGGTGCTCAAACCTAGCCTTTTCTGTGACTGCACTCATCAGAGGAGCCAATGCACTATCAGTATTTCAAACAGAATACTGGAGATATTACTTAGATGAACTCCTGTACAAACTTCTTGGCCTCCTGATCTGTTTTGTCCATCTGGTCTATCTTCGTCTATTCTCTCTTTGGCTGCACACTCTTAATATTTGGGTTGCCTAGCTTTTGTGTTATTCCTGTAGTTCTCAGCCCTCTGGACACACTGCAATGCCTCCAGCTATTACTCAAGCTCCAAAACCTGAAGGTCACATCCACTAGCCCTCAACACTTCCTGTATAAGTGGTTTTCTGGGACACAAGAAGCTTCTTGGAGATCCCACATATCACAGAATGGAAATTCAATGGGACTGAGTCTATGTCATGCCACTATATATTAATTTCTGAACTTAAAATACTGCCCAAACTCAAAGACAACAAAGGCTGAGGAAATGCTCGCTAATTATTTGACTACCTGCTGTGTTGTAGCATTCATCCCCCTAATTTTTTTCTAGTATTTGGATGCTCTGACTACACTGCTGTAACTGCTTTCTCACCTTCTGCTTTAGTCTATGCTTTGTAGTACACTCATACAATCAAGTATTTGTCTACAGTTTCTCAAATCCTCCAGCAAGTTCAAAAAGCATCACATTCTTGACAACTGAGAAAACATGTTTGCAAACCTTTGTGAAAAAAAAACTCTGCATACAGCTTCCGTGCAATGAGATATTTCATGTCAAACCATGAAATGTGTGAATGCCTTGTACTGACTACCACAATCCTTCCTTTTAATCACACAGTCAGATGTACAATTCTAATGCTGCTTTATGGAGTTGATACCAGAAGGGCAGGAGCATGTGATATGACTGCAGCAGGCGTTGTAATTGAATGAGGATGCTTATGTTCCTTCAGGTCCTTATTCAGATGTCAGTGTGGGATAGGAAGAGGCATTCTTGCTCCCTGGGAGAGTGAACAACATCCATGCATATTCCAGCTCTATCCATGCTACTTGACACAGCATCACCATAGCAGCAGAACAAATGGTACAGTTATGTCAAGGAGTTCCTTCCAATTGCTGAAAATTATTGAAGTCAGAGAGATATAAAAGAAAAGCTCTGCAGATGCTGGAGATCTGAAATTATCACACAAGGTACTGTGGAAACTCAGCAGGTCTGGCAGCATCTGTGGAGAGAGAAAAACAGAGATTCCTCTTCTGAACTGGTGTTCTAAAAATAGCATCATATTCATCCCTGAGACCATATGACCAGAAAAAGTAGGAACAGGAGTAGGCTGTTCAGACCCTTGAGCCAGCTCCACCATTCAATAGGATCATGGCTTATCCAACACTCTTCA
Source organism: Chiloscyllium punctatum (assembly GCF_047496795.1). NCBI lineage: Eukaryota > Metazoa > Chordata > Chondrichthyes > Orectolobiformes > Hemiscylliidae > Chiloscyllium > Chiloscyllium punctatum. The sequence continues at coordinate 98,830,447 of NC_092739.1, read as the reverse complement.
TGTCCATTTTCCTGCCCTTTCTCCATAATCCTTGATTCTCCTATTGATTAAGAATCTAGCTATCTCACCCTGAAGTATACACAAGGACTGTGCCCCACAGCTCTCTGTGACAAGAAGTTCCAAAGACTCTTAATCCTCTGAGTGAAGAAATTCTTCCTTATCTCAGCCTAAAATTACAAAATTATTACAGAAACATGGCTGACAGAGAGACAGGACTGACAGCTCAATCTTCCAATGTTTTGAAGCTATAGGAAGCTTAGAAGGGGGCACAAGAGACGAGGGAGAGTGGCATTTTTGATTAGGTAAAACAATACAGCAATACCTAGAGAGAATATTCCTGAGAGATTGCCCAATTATGCTACATGGGTGGAACTAAGAAATAAGACGTGGGCGATCACTTTGATCGGATTGGACTACAGCCCCCCTGCAAGGCAAGTGAATGAGGTATTATTGGTGGAGCACTTTGGGACCAATGACCATAACTCTATTAGTTTTAAAATAGTTATGGAAAGGGATGGGCTTGGTCCACAAATTAAAGTTCAAAACAGGGGGGTAAAGCCAACTTTGAATGTATTAGACAAGAACTTTCAAAAGTTGATTGGGGGAAGCTGTTCATGGGCAAAGGGATGTCTGGCAAGTGGAAGACTTTCAAAAGTGAGATAATGTGAGTTCAGAGCCAGCTTATTCCCCCAGTTAGAGTGAAGGGCAAGGCTATCAGGAGTAGGTAACATTGGATGACTAGAGATATTGAGGCTCTGGTCAAGGAAGAGAGGGAGAAAAATGACAGATATAGACAGCTGGGATCAACTGAATGCCTTGAGGTGATTAGGGGGGTTTAGGAGTGCACTTACAAGGAAAATCAGGAGGGTAAAAAGGGTCTTTTTGAGACAGCTTTGGCAGATAGAGTAAAGGAGAACCCAAAGAGATTCTATAAGTATAGTAAAAGCAAAACTGTACTAGAGAGACAACAGGCCCCTTTAAAGATCAATGAGGCCATCTATGTGTGGAACCAAAGGAAATGGGTGAGGTCCTAAATTAATATTCTGCATCAGTATTTACTGTGGAGAAAGACTTGGAAGCTAATGAACTCTGGAAAATTAATAGTATTTTTTGAAAAGAGTCCATATGACAGAAATGTAGATGCTGGAGGTCTTAAAACACATGAAGGTAGATAAATCCACAGAACCTGATCAAGTGTATTCCCGGACGTCATGGGAAGTTAGGGGAGAAATTGTGGAGCCCTAGCAACGATATTTAGTTCATTGAGCGGAGAGGTGCCAAAAGACGGGAGGTTGGGCAAGTTGTATGCCATTATTTAAGAGAGGCTGCAAAGAAAAGCCAGGGAAATCCAAACCAGTGAGCCTGACATTAGTGACCGGTAGGGATTCTGAGAGATAGGATCTACCTGCATTTGGAAAGGCAAGGACTCATTAGGGATAGTCAGCTTGGCTTTATGCGTAGGAAATCATGTCTCACTAACTTGACTGAGTTTCTTGTAGAGCTGACCAAAAGATAGATGAAGGCAGACTAGTACATGTTGTCTACATGAACCTTACATGTCTTTGACGAGGTTCTCCTAGACTGGTTAGTAAGGTTAGATTACATGGGATCCAAGGAGAGCAAGCCAATTAGATACAAAATTGGGTTGAGGGTAGGCGTCAGAGGATGGAGATGAAGGGTTGTTGTTTAGACTGGAGGCCTGTGACCAGCGATGTGCCACAATATTCGGTGCTAGGTCAACTGATGTTCATTATTTATAGAAATGATTTTGATGAGAATATCGTAGGGATGGTTAGTAAGTTTGTGGTTTACACCAAACTCTTTGGTACAGTGGACAATGAAGAAGGTTATCTAACAGTACAATGGGATCTTGATGAACTGAGCCAGTAGGCCGAGGAATGTCTTCATTGTACAGAGCATTGAGCATAAGAGTTGGGATGTTATGTTACAGCTGTACAAAACTTTGGTAAGGCTATATTTGGAGAACTGTACGCAATTCTGGCCACCCTGCTATAACAAGTTATTAAATTAGAAAGGGTGCAAAGAAGATATATAAGAATGATACCGGGACTGGAGGTTTTGATTTATACAGAGAAGTTTTAAGGTGAGAGGAGGGAGATTTAAAAAAGGCATAAGAGTCAAATATTTTACATAGAGGGTGGTTTGTGTGTGGAATGAACTTCCTGAGGAAGTGGTGGATGTGGGTACAGTTACAATGTTTAAAAAACATTTAGTTAAGTACATGAATAGGAAAGGTTTGGAGGGATATAGGCCAACAGCAGGCAGGTGGGACTAGTTTAGATTGGGATTACGTTCAGCATGTTATGATTGGACCGAAGGGTCTGTATGAGTCTGTGATTCTATGTCTATGACTGGGACGTTTCTTCCCGAGAGCATAGAAGACTGAAGGGTGACCCCACAGAGGTTTATAAAATCATGAGTGGCATTGATAAGGTGAATAGCCAAGGTCTTTACTGCAGGTTAGGGGAGTCCAAAAAGAGAGGGCATAGGTTTATGGTGAGTGGAGAAAGATTTAATAGGGACCTTTAACACACGAAATGTGGTGCATATAAGGAATTAACTGCCAAAGGAAGTGATAGAGATGAGTATAGGTGTAACATTTAAAAGACATTTGGACAGGTACATGGATAGGAATGGTTTGGATGGGTATAGGCTAAATGCAGGCAAATGGAACAAGTTCAGTTTAGGAAATCTGGTCAGCATTGACGAGTTGGACCAAAATGTCTGTTTCTCTGCTGTTTGACTATGATTCAAAATTGACTTTAATCTGAGACCATGCCCTCTGGTCTTAGATTCTCCCGTGAGAGAAAGTATTCTCTCGGCATTCACTTTGTCAAACCCCTTAAGAATTCTCTGTGTTTCAATTAGACCACCTCTCATTCTTCTCAACTCCAGTGAGTAGAGTTCCAAACTATTAGCCCTTGGTCATAAGACAATCCTTCCTTACCCTGTTAAGTCTTAACACACAATCCAGGTCTTTTTCAATATATAATTTCAGTTGCATCACACGTAAACTTTTACTGTAAATTCTGTGTTATGATCTTATACTCCACAATCACCTGATGAAGGAGCAGTGCTCCGAAAGCTAGTGCTTCCAAATAAACCTGTTGGACTACAATCTGGTGTTGTGTGATTTTTAACTTTGTCCACTCCAGTCCAATGTCAGCACCTCCACATCATTCCTTAAATAAAGTGACCAAAGCTGTTCACAATACTCCTGATGTAATCTCATTGGCACTGTGTACCGTTACAGTAGGACTTCCTACTTTTATATTCCAATCCCCTTGAAATAAGTATCAACATCCTATTAACCTTTCTGATTACCTGCTATCCCTGTGTGCAAGCTTTCTGGATTTTTTTTTGCGGAAGTACCCCCAAGTCCCTTTCGATTGCAGCTTTCTGCAATTTTTCTCTGTTAAAATAATATTTTGTTCTTTTGTTCTCTCTTCCACAATGAATTATGTTAACTCTGTTTCTCTCTCCACAGAAGCTGCCAAACTTATTGAGTTTCTTGAGCACTTTCTCAGAGAGAATGTTTGGATCATTCTGGTTCGAAGGCAGTATTCTGAGTATCTGTGGGAGAACCAGTGACTGCTCTGGACCTTTGGCATTTGAACTTCCTGTGCTAGTGTTGATGGGCAATGCATGTGGTTTTCTGCTGAACCTTCTAACGCTCTTTGATGAGGTGTGAAGTGGCAGTAACGTGGCTGCTATTATCTGTGCTGCAATGTATTATAGGTATTTGAGTAGCATTGCATCTCCCCTTGAGTCCCCATCACTGAGTGTCCATATTGTACATCCAGCAAGTAGCTGCCCAAGTGTTTTCATTGTCCTTTATCTGATGCCAGTGAATGGTTCGTACCAAATATATTTCAATTATTTTTCAATGTTGACTAATGTTTCTGCTTTTAGCCTGAGCAATAGTATGATGCAATGTTACTTTAGCCTTCAGAGATGAAACACTATGTTGTGCTTGCTACAGTCCAGTTAATTGGTTATAGAGCTAAGGGCTCGCATGTGATCTGGTTGTCACTTTTCCTGTATTGCTATAGATTCGTGTATCCAGTCATTGGAGTGTGTGACACTAGCAAGGTTTGAAGACTCTGGTGTTGGACTGGTCTGTATTAAGTTAAAAATCTCACAACACCAGGTTATAGTCAATCAGGTGGCTGTGGAGCAGTGCTCCGAAAGCTAGTGCTTCCAAATAAACCTGTTGGACTATAACCTGGTGTTGTGTGATTTTTAACTAGCAAGGTTAGCATTTATTGCTCATCCTTAATAAGTACATGCCCAAATAATTAAATTGGCTGCAAAGTGTGCTGGAAAGTCCTGAGGTTTTGAAAGGTGCTAATAAATACAATATTTTTTACAAATAAGACAACATTTGAGGTAAGAAACCAAAACGGTATTCCCTATGTACTTGTGTAAAAGTCAAATTTTACTTTTTATAGTTAAGATTATAGGGTTGACGATTACATGGATGCTACTTTTGAGAGGACTTAAGTTCATGCTACAGTCCAAAATACCGTATCATTAACAGAAGACCAACTTCTGAATAAAAAAAAGCATTATGATAATTACTGGATAAAGACAATAGAAACAAAAATGAATTAGTAAGTTTCTATTTATTCATAAAAAATGAAATAGAAATATAGTATGGCTTTAAATTAGCAGATAAAGCTCCACAATCATTAGGGTGAATGATATGATTGTATGGATCCTCTTTATCTTCGCTGTCTGTAGGTAGAAGCAGCACATCATCTGCTTCTCCTTCTTCATCAGTGTCATCCCACAGATAATCGTCCCATCCAATGCTTTTGAAATTTCACATTTCTGAATCATTTATAAATAGTGTCAGCTTTTATTTCCTTCCATGATCCATCCACTTGCTCGGTTTATACTAATTATAGTGCTTGTTTGACCATGAACTTAAGAAATCTTTGACCTAATGTCGGCGTGAATTGTAAATCAAAACACATAATAGCACGAAAAAGACACTCATTTCCTCATCGTAACATTTATGTACAAGATAGTTCCTTGACCCACAAACGTTGATCTGTTATCTGTGAAGAACTTGGGTTGACTTTTACACTAAGTATATGGAAAATTCAAGACATTTTGTCCAAAGATTGTGGTTCACTTTTACATGAGATCGACTTTTACTCAAGTATACATGGTATTTGTTTTCTTTAGGACATTCTTACACAGATTTTTCAACCAGCACCTTACATCAGTCATTGACACTGGCCCAGGAGAAATCATATGGTCGAATCTCGATGGTACTAGCGAGCCTGACAATGATTTCAGATCAGCTTTGTAAAATTGTATGTCTTATAAAGGAACTGATTAGACTTCATCTCCTCAATACTTGTCCTGACTTACAATGTGGCAATGATGGAGCCTGCATACTGCCTCCTTTTGTGCATGTTTTTTCTCCATCATGCATCCAGTTGTTCCACTTCATTCTCATCGTGTTCTTAACTGGTTTTAGATTCTAACATCTATTGGTTGCAAAACACTTGTAAGTCTGCTAGGAATTACAGCTGCTTCAGTGTTATGTGATCAGATGTTAATAACAACATTCTTCACTAGATGGGATCTAAACTGGTCCCGGATGAACAAACTCTTTTTCTCTTGCTTAGCCTACCAGGTCGTATATTCAAACTTTCTTTATTCATTTTCTAAATCCACCTTCATCCATCCAGCCTTGTGGATACATATAGATGACAATTTCTTTTGGAAATTTCTCCTTTTTACTTTAAAAAACAGCCATCGGTTTTAACTTGGTGCCATCAAAGAAAGAACCGAAGTAAATCTATTTTTCTCGTGGCCAGTGATTCTCACCAATACTGTTTTTTTCTCCTTTTTGGTTCACAGTTTGATTCTCTGGCATGTTGAGAGTAATAAGCGTTTCATCCATGTTTCCAATGCATGATAACTTGTAGCCTTCCTTCTGCCAATTTCTAATTACAAACTGGTGAATTGGTAATATCTTATCTTCTAGTTCAGCAGACACCTTTTTTACAAGGTAAAAACAATGACTGCAGATGCTGAAAACCAAATACTGGATTAGTGGTGCTGGAAGAGCACAGCAGTTCAGGCAGCATCCAATGAGCAGTCATTGTTTTTACCTTTTTTACAATCCTAGCTCTTTGATGGAAGTACTAAGTCAGGCCTTCTCGTGAAACTTGTACACCATCCAGTACTTGCCTTAAAATCCAAACTTCCATCCTTCTTTCATTCATTGCCTGCATGGTTTCGGATAGCTTCACGCTAACACATTTTCCATCTTGATGACTTTCAAGTAACCACTCAAGAATGTTTTTCTCTAATTGTTGCCACTTGCTCGGTTTATACTAATTATAGTGCTCGTTCGATCATGAACTTAAGAAATCTGTGGCCTAACGTTGGTGTGAATTCTAAATCAAAACACATAATAGCACGAAAAAGACATTGTAACATTTTTGTACAAGATAGTTCCTTGACCCACAAATGTTGATCTGTTATCTGTGAAGAACTAGGGTCAACTTTTACACTAGGTATGTGGAAAATTCAAGACTTTTTGTCCAAAAATAATGTTTCACTTTTACATGAGATCGACTTTTACTCAAGTATATATGGCATTTTTTTCAGCCAGCACATTATATGTATCAGCCATTGGCACTGGCCCAGGAGAAATCATGTGGTCAAATCTTGATGGTATTAGCGAGCCTGACAATGATTTCAGATCAACTTTGTAAAATTGTATGTCTTATAAAGGAACCGATTATACTCCATCTTCTCTCTACTCATCCTGACTTACAATGTGCTGAATAATTACTTAACTTTTGCAGCTGCTCTTGCATGCTCTGAACAGCCTTCAAATGCCCCTGTTAAGGCCCTCAGGTTTCAATTACGGTCTGTTTTTATTTCATTGCAGTTACCTTAGCAGGACGCTGCTTGGTGAATGAGCATTGAGCTGTTTCCAGCTTCAGTTGGTTCGTGACTTCAGCTGCAGAGTCAAAAAAATCATTGACCATGTCAGCTCTCTGTTAAATCTGCCCAATCAGCAATCACACAGTTCTGGCTCTCAAGCTGTGTGGTTAACAGCATCCTGTTTAGGGCTGAGTGCCTTAGTACAGTCATTCCCAGCACAGTATCTTGCCTGAGAACTGCCTTCTTGCTGAGGGTTTTCTTGCAAGACCAAACTCAGCTTTTGGTTATGTTATCAGATGACAGGGAGAGATGAAGACAAAGTGGTATTCTCACTAGACTATTAATTCATAGACTCAGGTAATGTCCTGGGGATGTAAGTTCAAATCCTACTATGCCGGTTGGTGGAATTTGAGTTCAGTCTGGGATTATGACCATAAAAATAATGATACATGTGGTTTACTAAGATCCTTTGGAGATGGAAATCTGCCATCCTTAAGCCATGTGGCTAATGGCAATGTGGTCGACTCTCAACTGCCTTCTGGGCAATTAGGAATGTGTAATAAGTACTGGCTTGGCTATTGACCCTCAGCGGGCTCGTGGCAGGTCCTGGCCTGGTGTGTCAGTGGCTGTCAGCCTAGTCTCTCGGTAGTATGCCAGCTGGTCTCTGGACGGCTCATGGCAGGTTTTGGCACGGTCTCTCAGTGGCTCAGTGGTTAGCACTGCTGCCTTGCAGCGCCAGGGACCAGCCTCAGGGTGATATCGGCGTGGAGTTTGCATATTCTTCTTGTGTCTGCGTGGGTTTCCTCCGGGTGCTCCGGTTTCCTCCCACAGTCCAAAGATTTGTGGGTCAGGTGAATTGGCCGAGCTAAATTGCCCGTAGTGTTAGGTGCATTAGTAGGGAGTAGGTGAATAGGTCTGGGTGGGTTGCTCTTCAGAGGGTCGGTGTGGACTTGTTGGGTTGAAGGGCCTGTTTCCGCACTGTAGGGAATCTAATCTCTCGGTGGCTGATGGTGGGTTCCAGCATCTCTCAGTGGTGACGGCTCTTGGCCTGGTCTGTGGCAGGTCCCAGCCTGGTCTCTTGGTGACTCATTGGCAGGTTGTGGCCTGGTCTGTTGATGGCTCTCAGCCCAGTCTCTTGGTAGTATGCCAGCCGGTCTCTGGGTGGCTCATGGCAGGTGTTGGCCCGGTCTCTCGGTGGCTCTTTGGCAGGTCCTGGCCCGGTCTCTTGGTGGCTCATGGTGGGATTCCAGCCTCTCTCAGCGATGACAGCTCTTGGCCTGGTCTGTGGCAGATCCCAACCCGGTCTCTCAGTCGTGTGCCAGCCGGTCTCTCAACAGCTCATAGTGGTGTCTCAGCTCAGTATGCAAGTGGATTCTACCCGGGAATGTTCCTGAGGTACGGTGGAGACCGAAGAGACAGGAAATTCAGCAACAACAACAGTAGCTGTGACAGCGGAGGCAGGAACAGACAGCAGAGTTCTTCCAGGGTGCGAGATAAGCAGAGGACTCTTCAAAGGCAGAACTTTAACTTATTCTTTTATTTTCCTACTTTAAACCACAAAAGACTTTAATATTAAATATTACCTTATTTCTTTATTTTTCTGCTATTTTATGTTTAACTTTTCAACTTTCCTTTCTCTTAATATTATGTACCTAAGTTTTTTGCACCTTGATACCTCAGAAGATGCCATGTGTGGTGACATTGTACACTTTTCCCTGTACTCCCATATTTTTGTACTTGAGTACACATGACAATAAAATCTAAATCTAAAATCTGAATCTGATGTCCATATCCTATGAATGAATTAAAATAATCTCAGAGATCACATACTAGAAATTCCCTCCTGTGCTGCAGCCGATGTCAATGTCTCGCAATAGATAAGTTTTTAGGAATGTCTTAAAGGTGAAAAAGTTAGCGCGGGAGGTGGAGTGAAAAAGAAAGAGATTTCCAGAGCATTGGACTGAGGCAACTGAAGGCACAGCCACTAATGGTGAATTGATTAAAAATGGGATGTACAAGAGGTCTGAATCAGAAGAAGGCAGGTATTTTGGAGGTTTGTGGGGCTGGTGGAGATAGGAAAGGTAGATGGCATTGAGGGATTTGAAAACCAGGATGAGAATTTTAGACACAAGATGTTGCTTGACTGGAAATCAACACAGATCTGTGAGCAAAAAATGTTAACAAGAGGACACAACTTGGTGTGAGTTAAAGGCATGAGTAACAGAGCATTAGACAATCTCAAATTTATGGTTAAAAATCACACAACATCAGGTTATAGTCCAACAGGTTTAATTGGAAGCACACTTGCTTTCGAAGCGTCACTCCTTCATCAGGTGGTAGTGGAGGGCTCAATCCTAACACACAGAGTTCATAGCAAAAATTTGCAGTGTGATGTAACTGAAATTATACATTGAAAAATTGATTGTCTGTTAAGTCTTTCATCTGTTTGAATACCATGACAGTTTCACTTCTTTCATGTGTAAATCACAAAATCTTTTTTTAAAAAGTTGCATTCTCAGGTTAGCTGTTAAAAATGGGTGATAGCCAGATAATATGTTGAAGGTGTTGGCCCCCTGTGTTCTCTGACTATGCCATGATGTTTAGATTGATTCTAATCTAAAAAGTGAGATAACGGAATTTTACATGAATTCATGCAATTTTTGAGCTCAGAGTTCTACATGAATGCATGCAGTTTGTGAGCAAAGTACAATGTACCCTGAAAGTACAAATTCACCCCACAAAATATATGTGTGCATGTGGGTCTTTGTCTGTGTGTGTGTGTGTGTGTGTGTGTCTGTCTGGGTTGGGGGTTGTGAGTGTGAGAAAGTGTATGTGTGTGTGTGTGTGTAGTGAATGTAGAGTGTCTTAAGTCTGTGAGGGGGTGCATGTGTGAGTGTGGGAGTGTGTGTGTCTGTAAGGGTGTGTGTGGGTGTCTGTGTGCACGTCTGTGTATATGTGTGTCCGTGTGTATGTGTGTATAGGAGTGCCTGTGTGTGTTTGAGAGTGTGTGTGTGTGTGTAGGAGTGTCTGTGTGTGTGTGTGTATAGTGCAATGGTGGTCACCCCAGTCCAACACCGGCATCTCCAAATCAAATTTATGGAGGTTAGAATATGGTGGCTCAGCCAGGAATGCAAAGCTTTCACAGCTAATCAAACAGCAGTTGATATACTATTGTGCAGCCTACTAAATTTTGCAAGATACAGTGAAATACATTTTGTAAGGGAAAGACTCTCAGGATAAGCAATGAAGGCATGCAGGTGAGGATGACCTGTTAGACTTATTAGATCCCATTCCTGTGCTAATCCTTTACTAAAAGTATGCAATTGCACTGCAGTTGTAGGAGAAACTGCTTAAATATAAAGATGTTAATCTAGAGAGATGTGTCTTTTTTGCAGAGTTCCCTGTAGTAGCTCCAACACAACTTCTAATAACAGGTTTGCATGAATGAACAAAAGCAATATCAGCCTAAACTTTAATTTCTGAGGAGGGAAAAACAAGCCAGCAGAGCTGTAACTGACAGAACTATTATGAATCAGCTGTTTCCTGTGTAATTTGAAAAGAAGCAGATGTCTGGAAAGCAAAATCAAGGTTCAGCCCTTTTGGGCTAACTCAAGACGTGATCATGTGATGACTGAAATAAAATGCTCAAAAATACAAAATCAGTATCTCATTCTGTTAAGAATACTTTTAGTAGCAATGTTAAGTGGGTTATGAGTATGAAACTGCATTTGAGAAGATAATATACATTCTGCCTTCCTGAATAATTCCATAATGTTCCCTTAAGAGTTTTCAAAGCAAAGTTGAGTAAAACGTGTTTGTTTTCACTAACTTTATTTTGAAACTTCCTTCCTCCCTGTAGGCTGGTCAGTGAGAAATAGCTTGTTTTAAGCTAGAGGGTTAGATGGTCTAGAGCCAGTTCTCCATGAAATAGGTCAGTTTTCCATTACTCTGCATTCAGTCAACTGGAGTTCAGCCCATAATGGAGACAGCTGACTGAAACAACTCCTCCCTCCACCCCTTGGGCCACGAATCAAATATCCAATAATAGAGACACCCTGGCCAGAAACCTGATTACGTTGCTATTGGAAAGCTCAATGGATAAGTGCACCATGCTGAGTGCTATGAGGCATCTATATTCTATAATAGGCTTTTGTTGCATTGCTACATCCTGTCATCGAAACCTCTGAAGTGGTGAAGCTGCAAAATAAGTGAAGTAATGCTCTTATCATTCAAAGCAGAGTGCAGCATTAAACTAATAGTTGCAAAAAATTTAATTCTTTAGATACTAGTGCATCCAGACACAGTGTAGTCAAAATCATGGCTGCTAACCTGGATCTCATGCATTTTCCTGAAGAAATCAACAAAATGGCATCGGTACTGCTGAACTTTGCTATGTGTAGAAGTTATTTTAACTATGTCTTGCCAACAAATGGCTTCTCTGCATAAATGTGTTGTTCCCGCAGCAATAGATGTTGGAGTTGGTTTACTGGAATTTAAAAAGAGTAGTGGTCAGTGAAAAGGGAAATTGAAATCATAAATAAAGTGAAGGGGTGCAGAGGAAGAAAGTTAGAGGAAGTGCATTAACAGGGGAAAATAGTTATTTCCATTTTTTAAGACAGCTGTAAGTAGTAAATGTTACTGCATCAATTTCTCTCTAATAAGAAAAGAATTGTGTGGGACCATTGGTTCAAGTGAACTGTATGAGAAAGTTAAAAATCACACAACACCAGGTTATAGTCCAACAGGCTGAACTGGAAGCACACTAGCTTTCGGAGCGACGCTCCTTCATCAGGACAATCACCTGATGAAGGAGCGCGCTCCAAAAGCTAGTGTGCTTCCAATTAAACCTGTTGGACTATAACCTGGTGTTGTGTGATTTTTAACTTTGTACACCCCAGTCCAACACCGGCATCTCCAAATGTGTGAGAAAGATGTGAGACTACTAGTATCTAGTACAGTGTCTAGTATCCAACACTAGTGCTTTCAAACCAGCTAGTGGGCATTGATGGTTTCTTTCATTGGCTCAGTGTTTAGCAAAAGAAGACCGTTCTACAGTCTAGGCTAATGTGATATCATTTGTGATGTGGGACCAACTCTTGAATTGTACAACTGAATGCAAATACACAAAGTTGAAGGATGAATGGAGGCAATGTTTTTGTGTCCCGCTCACTTAGCCTGAAGGCACTTGATTCTTTTCTCAAATGTTGAAATCACCTGAATGACAGAGACCAGGGGGTCTTTCCAAGATTGTTTGTTTTCCCATGTATTGGGATCCAGCTGGCAAGGTCTGGGGTTGGCTTTCACATTGTCCTTACATTAAAGTTTGGGATGTCCTAAAGTGCAATGTCCTGTGCTTCTCAATCTCACATTTCCAGAAGGAAACTATTGTCATGAAGCTTTCTGAAAGAAGTATACATAGAAAGTGACTTCCTCTATCCAGTACAAGTGTGTAAGTGTGATGTGAAGGAGCCAATGTTGGACTGGGGTGTGCAAAGTTAAAAATCACATAACACCAAGTTATAGTCCAACAGGTTTATTTGGAAGCACAAGCTTTCAGAGTGCTGTTTCTTCATCAGGTGGTTGTGGAGCAGGACCATACAACACAGAATTTATAGCAAAAGATTACAGTGTCATATGGTGATATAATGAACAAACCTAGATTGTTAAGTCTTTCATCTTTCAGAATGGGTTGCAGGCTTCAGTTCATTAATATGTAAATCCCAGAACTTATTTTAAGTCACCTTCTCACAATAACTTAAGGTTTTATAACAAAAGGTGACATTTCAGCTCAGACAATACATTAAAGGTGTGAGATCAGAGTCTTCTGTATCCCAATCTTGAGTCAGACTGGTTCTATTTGGTGAAAGCTTGGTAAAATGTGTGTGGGGATATGATGGAGTATAAGCCTGTGAAAGGGCGTGTGTGTGGCTGTGAGTGTGAGGGTATATTTGTGTGTGTATGAGAGAGGGTCTGGGTAAGTGTGTGAGTATGTAGGTGTGTGTGCACGTGCGAGAGAAGGAGAGAGACAGTGTATAGTGTAGTGAGGTCAACTGTAGTGTGACATGAACCCAAAGTCCCGGTTAAGGCCATACTCATTGGTACCAAACTTGGCTATCGGCCTCTGCTCGACTAACCTATGCTATTGTGAATCCCGAAGTCCACCTTGAAGGATTGTCACCTGAAGATCCAAGGCCGAATGTCCCTGACTACTGAAGTGTTCCCTAACTGCGAGGGAACACTTCTGTCTGGAGATTGTTACATGATGTCCATTCATCCGTTGTTGGAGTGTCTGCTTGGTGTCACCAATATATCATGCCTCAGGGCATCCTTGCCTGTAGCATATGAGATAAATAACGTTGGCCAGGTCACATGAGTACCTACCGCATACACGGTGGGTGGTATCCCCACAGGTAATAGTGGTATCTGTGTCAACACTCTGACACGCCTTGCTGTGGTTGCCATGACAGGGTTGTATGGTGTCGTGCTCGATGTTAACCTGAAGGCTGGGGAGTTGCTGAGAGCAGTCATCTGTTTAAAGGTGAGAAGTCGAGGCAAAGGGAGGGTCTTGGCGAGATGCTCGTCCTCATCGATAATGTGTTGCAGGCTGCGAAGAACATGACGTTTTTCAGCTTATATACTCACACACTCACCCAGACCTTTTCTCTTATACACGTTCTCTCTCATACACATACACACATAAACCTCCTACAGTCACACCCACGTACACATCCTTTCACAGGCTTATATTCCATCACACCCACACACACAATTTACCAAGCTTTCTCACACTCAAACGCGCACTCTCTCACATGCACTCACACTCACACGCACACACTCACATGCACACTCTCTCTCTGTCTCATGCACGCACACACAAATATAAGTCTATGGGGTGAATTTGCATTTGCAAAATTATATTTGCAGATACATTCTATTTTGCTCAAAAAATGCACAATCTGCAGGCAGTCAATACATATAATATTTTGTAAATTCCACTTTGGAAATAGATCCAGTCTGACTTAAGGTTGGGATACAGACAGACTCTGACCTCACACATTGTCTGAGCTGAGATGTCACCTTTTGTTATAAAACCTTAAGTTATCATAAGAAGGTGTCTTAATAAAAGTTCTGGGATTTACATATTAGTGAACCGAAACTTGCAACCCATTCTAAAAGACTTAACAATCTAGGTTTGTTCAATATATCACTGTATGACGCCATAGTCTTTTGCTATAAATTCTGTATCGTATGGTCCTGCTCCACAACTACCTGATGAAGGAGCAGCACTCCCAAAGCTAGTGCTTCCAAATAAACCTGTTGGACTATACCAGGTGTTGTGTGATTTTGAACTTTGTCCAACTGCATAAGGTTAGTTCATAGAAAACAGACCAGCTAAAATCAAGTCATGTTGCAAAAAAGTAAGTTTAGTTTGAAAGTTGCAAGTTTTCTAACCATTTGCTTATTCACCCTAGAACCTGGTATTGTGTTCTCAATGAAGCTAATCACATTTCTGAAAACAGTTCAGAATTGATTTTCCATAGGGTGTTTCTAATCCATTGCCCTAAGATTTAGCTGAAATCCAATAAATGGCTGCTCACGCATCTGTTTTCAAGTGTTGTACCAATTAGAGAACATAGAACATTACAGCGCAGTACAGGCTCTTCTGCCCTGAATGTTGTGCCGACCTGTGAAAACCAATCTGAAGCCCGTCTAACCTATACTATTCCATTATCATCCATATGTCTATCCAATGACCATTTAAATGCCCTTAAAGTTGGTGAGCCTAATTTCCTGGACAATCTTCCACTGAAGTTCCATCAGTCGATCAGGGGCTCCCTCCTCACCCCACCACTCCCAACTCTTTGATGGGAATTCCAGACAGGTATCTTTAACCATACATATAGTGTGTGCTTAATTCCTGAGTGACGGTAATATTCATGTTAAATAAAACTAATAAAGCAGCTGTAGAAGCAAAGTGCAGAATATGCACAGAAATTGATCGATTGCATATTGTTCTGAAAAATATGATGGGGACAATAGGAAGGGGAGTCGGCTATTTACCCTCATTGTGTGTGTTTCATAATTTATTGAGATCCTGGACAATCTGCAACACATCTTCTGGTACCCATCTCTACCCTATAACTGTCAATACTTTTGGCTAAGAAAATCAAGTTCTGTTTTAAATTTAGCATATAATTTTTATTCACTCATGCACATGAGTATTGCTTGCTGGGCCAGCAATTATTGCCCATCCCTTGTTGCCTACGAGAAGGTGGTAGTGAGCTGAGGTCCTGAAAGAGGAATTCAGGGAACTAGGAGAGAAGTTAAAGAGGAGGATCTCAAAGGTAGTGATCTCGGGATTACTACCAGTGCCACATGCTGGCCAACATAGAAATGAAAAAAATAGGCAGGATGAACACATGGCTTGAGAGATGGTGTAGGAGGGAGGGGTTCAGATTTGTTGGACATTGGGACCGGTTCTGGGGAAGGTGGGACTCTTTTACAAAATGGATGGTCTACATCTGAACCAGACTGGAACCAATGTCCTTGGGGGAGTTTTTGCTACTGCTGTTGGGGGGGTTTTAAACTAATGTGGCAGGGGACTGGGAACCAGAAGAGAAAACAAGTAGGCAGTGAGGTAGAGACTGGAGACTGTAAGAATTATAAAGATAACATTAATATAGGGAAGAATAGGCAGAGAGCAGGTGACGGCAAAAGAACTGGTGGCCTGAAGTGCATCAACTTTAATGCAAGGAGTATAGTGTGTAAGGCAGATGAACTTAGGGCTTGGATTGGTGCCTGAGAGTATGACATTATTGCCATCACAGAAACTTGGTTGAAGAAAGGGCATGATGATTGGCAACTAAGTGTTCCAGGATATAGACGCTTCAGACAGAACAGGGAGGGAAGTAAAATAGGGGGTAGAGTTGCATTGCTGGTCAGGGATGATATCACGGCTGTGCCAAAGGAGGACACTATGGAGGTCTTGGGTAGTGAGGCATTATGGGTGGAGCTGAGAAATAAGAAGGGTGCAGTTACATTGTTGGGGCCTTATTACAGACCACCCAACAGTGAGCGTGAGGTAGAAGAGCAAATAGGTAAACAGATTATGAATAGATATAGAAGCAATAAGGTAGTGGTGATGGGAGATTTTAATTTTCCCAACATTGACTGGGATATGCTTAGCGTCAGAGTAGAATTTATATGAAGAGTCTAGGAGAGTTTTCTAGACCAGTATGTCAGTAGTCCGACGAGGGAAAGGGCCATATTGGACCTGGTACTGGGGAACGAGCCAGGACAAGTGGTAGAAGTTGCGGTGGGGGATTTCTTTGGGAACAGTGACCACAATTCTGTAAATGTTAGAATACTCGTAGATAAAGAAGAGAGTGGTTCTAAGGGAAAAGTACTAAACTGGGCCAAGGCCAATTGTATCAAAATTAGGCAGGAGCTGGGAAATGTGGATTGGACACAGCTATTTGAAGGGAAGTCCACATTTGAGATGTGGGAGGCTTTCAAAGATAGGTTAACCGTAGTGCAGGATAGGCATGTCCCGTTGAAGGCAAAGGATAGGAAGGGCAAGATTCGTGAACCGTGAATGACAGGAGAAATTGTAAATGAGCCAAGAGGAAAAGGAAAGCGTAAATAAGGTCTAGGCAGTTAAGAACAGAACGGGCCTCGGAGGAATATCGGAAGAGTAGGACAAGTCTTAAACAAGGAATCAAGTGGGCTTAAAGGGGTCCTGAAATAACAAGCAGAATTAAGGAAAATCCCAAAGCATTTTATTCTTATATAAGAAGCAAGTGGGTAACTAGAGAAAGGATTGGTCCACTAAAAGATAATGAAGGAAGGCTGTGTGCTGAACCTGAGAGAATGAGTGAGATTCTGAATGATTACTTTGCATCAGTGTTCCTGAAGAGAGGAACATGATGAATCTTGAGACTAGAGATAGAAGTTTGATTAGTCTGGATCACGTTGGAATAAGTAGGGAAGTAGGGAAGATGTGTTGGGTAGGCTAGAGATTATTAAAGTGGACAAATCCCTAGGATCGGATGGGATCTATCCCAGGTTGCTGAGAGAGGTGAGAGAGGAAATAGCTGGGGCCCTGACAAATATCTTTGTAGTATCCTTAAATACAAGTGAGGTGCCGGAGGACTGGAGGGTTGCTCATGTTGTCCCCCTGCACAAGAACGGTAGTAGGGATATTCCGGGTAACTACACACCAGTGAGCCTGAGGTTGGTGGTGGGGAAGTTGCTGGAGAGGGTACTGAGAGATAGGATCTATTTATATTTAGAAAAGAATGAGCTTATCAGTGATAGGCAACATGGTTTTGTGTGGGGGAGGTCATGCCTTATCAATGTAATAGATTTCTTCGAGGAAGTGGCCAAGTTGTTAGATGAAGGAAGGGCTGTCGATGTCATATGCATGGACTTTAGTAAGGCATTTGATAAGGCTCCCCATTGTAGACTAATGGAGAAAGTGAAGTCACATGGTGTGCAGGGTGTTCTAACTAGGTGGATAAAGAACTGGTTGAGCAACAGGAGACAGAGAATAGTAGTTGAAGGGAGTTTCTTAAAATGGAGAAAGGTGACCAGTGGTGTTCCACAGGGGTCAGTATTGGGGCCACTGTTGTTTGTGATATACATAAATGATCTGGAAGAGGGAACTGTTGGTATGATCAGCAAGTTTGCAGATGACACAAAGATTGGTGGAGTAGCAGAAAGCATAAGGGACTTTCAATCCAGACAAATGTGAGGTGATGCATTTAGGCAAGTCTAATTCTAGAGCGAATTATACAATGAATGGAAGAGCCTTGGGAAAAGTTGATGGGCAGAGAGATCTGGGAGTGCAAGTCCATTGTACCCTGAAGGTTGCTGCACAGGTGGATAGGGTGGTCAAGAAGGCATATAGTATGCTTGCCTTCATTGGACGGGGTATTGAGTATAAGAGCTGGCAGGTCATGTTATAATTTTACAAGATATTGGTTCGGCCACATTTAGAATACTGTGTACAGTTCTGGTTATCACATTACCAAAAGGATTTGGATGCTTTGGAGAGGGTGCAGAGAAGGTTTATGGGGATGTTGCCTGGTATGCAAGGTGCTAGCTATGAAGAGAGGTTGAGTAGGTTAGGTTTATTTTCACTAGAAAAAAGGAGATTGAGGGGGGACCTGATTGAGGTTTACAAAATCATGAAGGGTATAGACAGGGTGGATAGAGATAAGCTTTTTCCCAAGGTGAAGGATTCAATAACCAGAGGTCATGCTTTCAAGGTGAGAGGTGGAAAGTTTAAGGGGGATACATGCGGCAAGAACTTCACACAGAGGGTGGTGGGCGTTTGGAATGTGTTGCCAGCAGAGGTGTTCGAGGCAGGCATGGTAGATTCATTTAAGATGTGTCTGGACAGATGCATGAGTAGGTGGGGAGCAGAGGGATACAGATGCTTAGGAATTGACTGACAGGTTTAGACAGTACATTTGGATCGGCTCAGGCTTGAAGGGTCGAAGGGCCTGTTCCTGGGCTGTAAATTTTCTTTGTTCTTTGTTCTTTATGATCTATGATCTGCTGCACTCCATGTACTGTAGGTAGACCCACAATGCTGTTAAGAAGTGATTTTCAGGACTTTTGACCAACTGACAGTGATATATCTCCAAGTCAGGAGGTGAGTGGCTTGGAGGGGAACTTACAGCTGGAGGTGTTACTATGTATCTGCTACCTTTGTCCGTCTAACTAGTCCAACATCAATACCCATTTGAATATGAGAATTTCAAATTTCAACCAACTTTTGCATGTGAAAGCATTCCTAATTTCACTATTTAAAAGTCTGACTCTAATATTTTAAACTATAATATAATAATTTAGATATTGGGCCTAGCGCTAAACTGCTCAATTAGAAAAAAACAGCTCGACAAAAAACAACCAAAGATTTACAGCTGCTGGAAATCTGTACTGAAACAGAAATTGCAGATCTGGCAGAATCTGTGGAGAGAAAAGAGGGTTAATGTTTCAGGTCCGGTGACTCTTCCTCAGAATGGGTTACTGGGCCCGAAACATTAACTCAGATTTCTCTCTACTGATGCTGCCAAACCTGCTGAAATTTTCCAGCAATTTCCATTTTTGTTTTAGAAAACATAGCTTTTCCCTTTCAAACTTATTCACTTAATACAATATCTTGAAACCTTTGATAAAATCACCCCTTAACCTTCTAAACTAGGCCATACAATCCTGGTTTGACTTAATACTTAGGGCTCAAGTATCTTTCATGGATAAACCAGGGTTTTGTGCTGCTGATGCATGGCTTCTATCCTCTTGTATTCTGTTGCTTTAGATATAATGATCAGCATCCAATAGCTTTCTTGATTATTTTCTGCTCTTGTCCACGGTACTTTAATGTTCTATGTATTTGGACACTTATGTTTCTCTTTGGATGTCCAGTTTCTATCTTTTCACTATTTAGAATATACATTATTTTGTCATTTTTTATCCAATCTGGATCATCTCTCATTTTTTCTGTACGGAAACCTAACTGCTACAATTCTGACCTTTTACCTAATCTATTAATATCTCTATAATATCTTGCTTCTTTCTGCATCACTTGCAATGCCATACATTTATGTCATTAGCAAATTTGCCTATGTTGCTTTTTATCTCATCATCTAAGACTCAAATGAATTGAATGAAGGGTTGAGGCCCTAATGCAGATCCTTTCAGGACATCACTAGGAAAATATTGTCAATTAGGTTCCTGCCCATTAGCCTTAGTCCATGTCCTTTTGCTCAGCCAATTTCCTAAGTAGGTCAGTGATTTGCTTTCTAAGGGCAAAATGTTCCAAAAAGCATTAAATGGCTAGAGGCAGGACCTCTGTCCTGCGCTTATTGTGAGGAAACCTCATCTCAGAGCTGGCAGCCTTTAGTAACTCCAACAGTGCTCCAGAGGGAGGTAACCACTGCTATATCCAGATTTTAACTAGCAGAGCACTTAGGCCAGGCTGGTGCAATGTCATATGATGAACATGGGAGGGAAGGTACCAAAATGAGAAGAGAGGTTAGGGTGGGGGAGGATTGTGATGACAAAGCCAGAACAGAGAATAAAATTAATAAGAAATATATTTTTAAAGAAAGGTATGAGTGCTTAGTGGTTGCTGTTTGGCATATTCACTAATACTAATTGCACCAAACAAATCTTTACTTACTTCTCTGGATGTTATCCTAAGCCTTGCGTCATTATAGTCTCATACTAGTGACAAGTATGTATTTCATGGGTCCCAATTCAGAAAGATTAATTACTTTGACTGCAGGATAGTAGCACAATAAACATTTCCAACCTAATCAAGACTGATGAAATATTTGCAGTGGTTTAGACCATTGTTTTCATTGTTCATTTAAAGGTCATTCAGGTATGTCCATGGCAGTATAATACTTAACAATGTTGAATTCCGTTCCTTCAAAGTTAAGATTAGATTAGATTAGATTACAGTGTTGAAACAGGCCCTTCGGCCCAACAAGTCCACACCGACCCGCCGAAGCACAACCCACCCAGACCCATTCCCCCACATTTACCCCTTCACCTAACACTACGGGCAATTTAGCATGGCCAATTCACCTAACCTGCACATTTTTGGATTGTGGGAGGAAACCGGAGCACCCAGAGGAAACCCACGCAGACATGGGGAGAATGTGCAATCTCCACACAGAGAGTTGCCTGAGGCGGGAATTGAACCCAGGTCTCTGTCGCTGTGAGGCTGCATTAAGTTAATATATAGTTGGACTATTAAGGAAGATAAATAGTATGAGCCAAGGTAGGATTTTGGAAGTGAACAATGTCTGGTTCAGATTGCAAAAACTTGCAGATGCTGGAAACCTTAAGTAAGAACAGGAAGTTTTGCAACTCAGAGTGCCAGGTTGGATCTGTGGTGAGAGAGATGTAACATTAACATTTCACATTCATGTCCCTTTTTTTCAGACTGGAATAGATGAACACTCATCTGTAACATCTGGTTCTGATAAAATTTTATTTGGCTGAATTTCTAACTCTATATTTCTCTCTCCATAGATGCTGCCTGACCTATTACAAGTTTCCAGTGATTTCTGTTCTTATGTCTGACTTGGAAAGTTTGATCTGGCACAGTGATTTGGAGAGTTTTTGCTGAATACAAAGGACCACAGGAAGACGGAAAATGAATGGAATGCATTACAATATTTCCTTTCCTTATAACACATCTTTGTCTAACTTGTTTCTTTCTTCCCTGAAGAAGCTGACTGAGGCTGAGGTTTGATTCCAAAATTGTCAGCCATCACCTAATACTTTAGTGACAAAATGGATGTAAGGAAAGAGCTTGGATGAAAAAAACATGACAAAGACACACAGCGTTGGATACAGCACAAAGGAATGGAGGTTAGTGGAAGGCAGAAGCTCAGTGGAATTGATGAAGAGGAAAGCTTATAGTTTTAATGACATCACATTAAAGGAAATTTTGCACTTCCAAAGAACCTGAAATTATGTGTGCAGGTTGCATAACAGCAAGCTTGATAGAAGACAGCTGGACAGTCAACTCTGAATATGCTGAGTGATAGAAGAGACACTTTTACAGAATAAGGCAGACTGAGAGATGGAATGAGTGATAGTGAAACCTGAGAGCTGAAGTCCAGAGGCATTAACTGGGTTTGCAGGTATGTGCTTGGTGGTTTCATTTATTTCTCTGTCTGGACTGAGGAACTAGGTTAAGCCAGTGCTGAGAAGATCAAATTACTGTATTATGTTTATAGTTGATCATAGTAAAACAACTTGACATGTCTATAAATAACAGTTGAGTGATATTTTCAAACTTAAAATTCATATTAGTTAAAGCAAATACAATATATATGGCAAGGCAGATGATGTGTTGTCGCCATAGCATGTGCAAGATGAAAGATACTAGTGTGGTCTAGGGCAACCGCACTTGCAATTAGTGTCCTCAGCTCGAAGAAACTTTGTTGAAAGTTCTTGAGCTAGAGTCTGAGTATTGGACACAGCAATTTATCATGGATGGGGAAAGTTATTTGGACACATTGTTCCAGGATGTAGTCACACTCCTTTGATTAGGAACTTCAGGTTTGGTCATGGGCAGAGATAGAAAGGTGTGAATAGGGATGAGACAGACAGTTATATTTTGGCAAATGGAGGACAATGTTGGGAAATGTGAGGTTTGAGAAGAATATGAAAGTAAAAGATAGTATGTGAAGAGAAAGAGTGCAGAGTACAATGGTACAATACATAGGAAAAGGAAAAGGCCATTCAACCCGTCATGTTATCACATCATTCAAAGTCATAGCTGATTAAATACTTCAATACATTTTACCCTCACCTTCTGCATAATCCTGTACATCACTAGTAATCAGAAATTTATTAATCTATACCTTAAACATACTTAAGGGTGGAACCTCCATAGCCCTCTGTGGTAGGGAATTCCAAAGTTTCACAATCCTTGGGAAAAAAACTTCTCATCTTGGTCCTAAATTACATCACCTTTATTTTTAAATTGTTGTTTCCTGATTGCATACTTCCTCAAACAGGAGAAATATCCAATCTGTGTCTACGCTTTACATCCCTTTAAGTGTTTTGTATGTATCAATGAGATCACTATTCTTCAAAACTCTACAGAATACAAGCCCAATTTGCTCAATCTCTTTTCAAAGTACAGTCCTGCCATCCTGGGATCCTGAATTTTTGTTGTACTCACTCTATGCCAATAATATATTTCCTTAGACGAGGAGCCTAAAACTGCTCACAGTACTCCGGATATGATCAAACCAAGCTCCAATAGGATCCCTACAGGGTGGGCCTAACAGATCTGCACTGACCCTCCAAAACATAATCCACCCAGACCTATCCTACCATATCCTAGTACTCTACATTTACCCTTAACATCCTGCATCCTGAACACTATACATCCCTGAAAACTATGGGTAATTTAGCATGGCCAATTCACCTGACCTGCACATCTTTAGATTGTGGGAGGAAACCGGAGCAAACCCACGCAGACACGGGGAGAATGTGCAAACTCCAGACAGTCCCCCGAGGATTGAACGCGGGTCGCAGGCACTGTGTGGCAGCAGTACAAAACCTCACTGCTCCTGTACTCAAATCTTCTCGTAATAAAGGCAAACAATCACTTAGCTTCCTCCCAGCTTCCTATACCTACATATTAGCCTTTGTCAACTTATCAACAAAGACACTCAGGTCCCTTTTTACGTATACACTATTTAACATCTTACCATAATCTGCACATCTGTTTTTCCTACCAAAGTAGATAATCTACATGGGCATAGGACACTACCCTGAGGAAGTCCTGCAGAGACGTCCTAGAGCTGAGATGATTGATCCCATCCTTTATAAGCAATTCCAGCATTTCCCTACTATTGATGTGAGGCTAACATGTCTGTAGTTCATTGTTTTCTCTATCCTTCCCTTCTTAAGTAGTGAGCTAACATTTGCTGCTTTCTAATACACAGGAATCATTTCAGTACGTACAGAAATTTGAAGATAATCACCAATTCATTGACTATCTCTATTGGTACCTCCTTCAAACTCTGGGTTGTAGACCATCAGGTCCTGGGATTTATTAACGTTCAGTCCCACTAATTTCTCAAGGTCAACTATCTCACAAATGTTAATTTTTCACTAACTCCTAATTCTCACTAGCCTCTTGGATCTTTAGTTTTGCAAGATTTCTGGCATCTTTACTCAAAACAGACATAACATAATCATTTAACTTACCTGCCATTTCTCTATTTCCCATTATAAATTCTGACTGCTTGTAATGGACCCACATTCGTTTTAGCCAAACATTTTTTTAAGTACCAATTGAAGCTTTTACAATCAGTTAGGATGTTTGTGGTAGATTGAATTCATGTTTTATTCTCCCTTATCAGTTTCTTGGATCTCCATTTTTGTAATCTGTAAACCTCCCAATCCTCAGAATTATTGCTGTATCTGGTAACTTTATAGAAAAGATCAGAGTGTTCTTCATCATTATTTGCAAGAAGGTTAGCATGCAGGTACAGCATAATTTAGACAGCTAATGGATGTTTGTCTCTATTGTAAGGGAGATGAAGTCTAAAAGTAGAAAATTCTTGCTCCCATAATACAGGACAATGGTGAAATTGACCAGGAAACATTGCTGTGAGGAAAATATATACTTTCTTAAATATTGGGGAATCTGTGACTGTTGTTAAAAATACTTGAAAATGAATTTTGAGTTTGCATCAATTGTAAAAAAGGTGAATTGTAAAAGAATGATCTGGAATCCGGAGACTCAGCGTGGAAGTAGGAGGAACAAGAATGAGCTCAAGAAAGAAGCCACAAGACTGGCAGACACAAAAGAGAAGTTCAGGTACAGATACAGAGGAGACAGAAGCCAAAGAGCTGTGGGCTGCATATTTTAGTGCACGGATGTGGACATAAAGAGAAAGCAGACAGAGACAGAAAGAGGAACACAGGAATTCCTGAGAAAAGAAGAAATAACTCACTCTTCGGAACATGACAGATTTTTCTGTATAGCTGAAAAGGAGACAGGAGCTCTTGAAGGTTTTATGCAAGCTAACTGATTAAAAAGGTCTGACATTTGGAAAGTTATCTGAGCAGCTGAGAGAGACTGCTTGATGTTTTCCCAGAAATGGACAAACCATGAGCTAGGGTGTTAACAATTGGTTGAAAAGGAACGATGGACAGGTACACCTTCAGGATTATCACGACTTGAGGCAGTGTGAGTTTTTGGAAATGTACCTTCCAATTGTAGCCAGGACTCTGGTGGCTAGCGGTGAGACAGCAGTGCAGAGGAGTTTGATCCCAATGTTGGGAGAGAGATAGAGCCCTCATGAGGAAATAAAAATTAGCTGTCACAGCTGAGGCATCTAAGGTACACAATCCTTTGTCCGAAATCCTTGGGGCCAGTTGTTTTTCAAAGGTTGGAATTGTTTGGATTTTGTAATAAATGAGATTTTCACAGTGAAAAGAAAATTACATAACAGCAGGTGCACCTGTGAATCGTACAAGTGCTGAGACACAATCGATGCCTGCCAGGACTGGGCCACGCAGACACGTCATGTCTGAGTGACATGGTTTGAGTGGGTGTGGAGTTGGGTCACCTGTTTACTCGCCAAAATGATGCTCTACACTTCACGAACATATTTTTGATTTGGGAAATTTTCGGATTTCGGATAAAGGATTATGTAGCTGTAGTATCATATTTCAAACAGGAGTGAATTACATCAAGAAAGATAGAGAGGGACAGAGAGAAGAGTTATCCATGAAGATTAATTGCTTCACTGGAGTAGAGCAAGTGTATCCTTCACCAGGAAATTGCAAATTATTTCAAAAGGATAGTCAGGAGAAATTACATAATTGCTGACAATTAGTTTAAATTCAAATGTTGGGAAGGTCCTGAAATATAAATCACAATGCTGCACTTGTCATTTTTAAGCACGTAAAAGTGTATGGGATCGGGGTAACCTTGTGTGACATGGTTATCAGATTGGAAACAGGCAAGAGATGAATGTAATGCTCTGATTGGTGGAATGTAACAAATAGTTCTTCAAGGGCTGTGACTATGCTGGACCCTCAGCTTTTCATTAGATTACAAGGTTGAGTGGTGATCAATAGAATCATACAGTACAGAAGATGTCCTTCAGCCCATCCATCTATACTATCAAAAATACACTAAATCTAGTCCCACTTTTCAGCACTAAGCCCATGGCCTAATTGAAGGATTATCAAAGGATTCAATACGGAAGGTACAATTTGTCTTGCTGGGGTATTCAGGACAAAAGGAGAGAAATCTAATGTTAGATTTAGATCACTTGTGAATTTCTGTGTTAAAAAAACTAGCACTTATTCACATAGAAGGTGGTGAAAATCTAAAAATCTTGAAGGCTAAGTAAATTAATATTTACAAGATGGAGATTAATAATTCCTTTGATAGGTGGCTTTGTCAAGAGATGTGGGGTAAAGGCAGATAAAGGAACTGTGGTACAAATAAAAATGAATGGCAGATCAGGCTGAAAGATTGTTTATATGTTCGAATGAAAGAATGATCAAAGATATCAGTAGTAATGGAAACATGAAAATGAATAAGGAAGGACAGAAGCTGTGACCTCAGTTGGAATCCGCTGTTGTCTTTGTTAAGAGTTCATCATTTTGTCAGTGTGTGTGAGAAACAAGATTGGGAGCAATCACATTACACAGAAGGCTGCTGGAGCTTGGAAAGTTTTGCTACGGGGAGTAGTTGAAACAGAAACAATTGCATTGGAATTTTTACTAGAGAGGATAGCAAAGCAGTATGTTGATTTTGGATTGCTGCAACCAAGAAACATCACACAAAATAATGGCAAATGTCTCATTCTATGAAGTGCTGTTGTGCCATGATGGATTTCCATATGAGTGATTGGTTTTCTTAATGTTAGAGCAACAGTAGAATAAACAAATAAACTGATCTTCCCTTTAAGTTAAACAATGATTCTAGTTAAGGGATTTAAATGCCATAGCCATAATCATAGTCATAGAGTCATACAGCACATTTTTTCACTGGAGCGTAGAAGGCTGAGAGGTGACCTTATAAAGGCTTATCAGATCATGAGGGGCATGGATGGGGTGAATAGTCAAGGTTGTTTCCCTAGGGTGGGGGAGTTCAAAACTAGGGGACGTATTTTTAAAATGAGAGGAGAAAGATTTTTAAAAAGACATGGGGGTAACTTTTTTACACAGAGAGTGGTTTGTGTGTGGAATGAACTTCCAGAGGAAGTGGTGGATGTGGGTACAGTTACAACATTTAAAAAACATTTGGATAAGTTCATGAATAAGAAATGTTTGGAGGGATGTGGGCCAAGCGCAGGCAGGTGGGACTAGCTTAGTTCGGGATTATGGTCAGCATGGTTGAACTGAATGGTCTGTTTTCATGTCACGCGTGTGGAACTTTGTAAGACACTCCAGATATGGAGGATGCTTGTATTTTACTATTTAAATAATGCAAATTGTTGAGAATTTGTTGCTAGTTGAAAAAATATTGTGAAGTTGGATATTAAAACAGTTCAGTATGGTGTGCAATGAGTCATTTGGCAAAAATGGTGCAATTCAAAAGAATTTTAAAAAACTCTCATGCCAAATATAATTCAAACCATCCATTATGGAAACTAACTATATTGTGCATAAATAGTTTAACGAGATCATTACTAGTAACAAGACAGAAACAGCTATTTATTGAAAGAAGAGAATGTTAAACAAATTCTCTACAATATCTGCAGGTTCCATGGCCTGGAAAGTCCATCTGAATTTCTGATTAACAGCATTTATTCTAAAATGTAAAACCTCAGATTTTCAAGGCTTCTCCAACAAAAAAGTAATTTGATAATGCAACGCAATGGTCGAAAGTGTCAGACAATTTTTTTTTAATGTCCTTTCTTATGTGCCAGTACACCACCTCTGAACTTTGACTTTTTAGCAAACAGTCTGTACTGAGTAATGAGCGTAGTCCCAGAAAATCTTTCAAAGATTCTGGCAAAGTTTAACTTATTTGAAGACTGCTGATCAATTGATAGGCTTATGATTTCTCTTAATAATGATATTTGCCTCTTTATTCACTAAATTATTTTTTCTTTGTTATAGTTAGTTCTGGTTAACTGTAGACACTGTTAATGTGAATTGAGCAGTAACCACACATACAGCCATAGGATAATGAAAGCACAGTGGGAGGCCATTGGCTTTGCATCTTTGTGCCATTATACTGCAACAGGAGTTCACTGCCAGCCACACTCCTGCTTTTTGCTCATAGCCCTGCAATTTTCTTTCTCTTCAGAAAATGATCAGATTCTCTTTTGAATCCTCAAATCAATTTGCCTCCAGTACAATCACAGGAACTGTATTCCATACTCAAACCATTTGCTGCATAAAAGATTTTATTTTTATAGTATTGTTCCTTTTGCCAATAACTTTAATGATAATGTCTGGTTTGTCCAGGCATCTCATGATTTTGAACCCCTCTACCAAATCTCCTGCACTCCTTCTCTTCCTCAAGGAGAACAGTCCCTGCTTCTCCATTCTGTCCATGTGACTCCAGTTCCTTATCCCTGGAACTATTCTCATGAATCTTCTCGGTATTTCTCTAATACAATTACATCCTTCATAAAGTGTGACTTCCAGAACTGAATGTAATTCTCTAGTTGAGGCTAAACTAAGGTTTTATAAATATTCAACATAACTTCTTTGCATTTATGAACACGCAAGTGTACAAATTAGGAACAACAGTAGGCCATTTTGCCCTCTCAAATCTACATTGCCAGTTGATAGGCATATAATCTGATTGCACTCCTGCTATTTCCTATGCTCTTTCACTCCATTGTCAAACAAGATTTATGTAACTCAGTTTTAAAATTGTTCAATCACCCAGCTTTTATTGGTCTATGGTAAGAGAATTCAACGGACAAAACTGCCCTCATCTCAGTCTCAATCAGGAGAGGCCTTACTTTTAAACCATTCCCCTCATTCTAGTCTCTCCCACCAGGAGAAACATCATCTCATTATCCACCCTGTCAAGTCCCCTCAGGATCTTACATGTTACAACAAGTTAATCTCTTATGATTCTAAACTACAATGAGTACAGGGTGGTTTGTCTGATCTTTCCTCATACGGCAACTCCTTTATTGCAGGAATCAGTCAAGTGAACCTTCTCTGAACTGTTTCTAATCTTGTTATGTCCTCTCGAAGGAAGAAAATTAAAAGTACTCCTAAAGTGGTCTCATGATCCCCTGCTCAACTGGAGCAAAACTTCCCTACTTCTATATTTTATTTTCCTCACAATAACTAACAATATTCCATTTGCCTTCTACTTGCTCTCTCCGCATTTAACCTTTTTTGTGTTTCATATACCAAGACGCCTCTGTACCACAGAGTTCTGTGATTTAAATAATACTGCTTTTCTATTCTTCTTGGCAATGTGAACATCATTCAAAACTTTTGCCCACTCACGTAATTTACTTATATCCCCTTGCAGAATTATTACGCTTTCTCCACAGCTTATTCTTCCACCTGTCTTTGTGTCATCAGGATACACTTTGACCTTTCATCCAAGTAACTGACACAGATCACAAATAGTTGTGTCATTCCAATTGGTAAATCTTGCCAACCTGAAAATGACCCATTCATCAATAGTCTCTGCACCAAGTTAGCTAACCAGTCCCCATCTGTGCTAAATGTTAACCCAAACACCATGTTTGAAAATTATTTCATGAGACATCACTGGCTAGGCCTATACTTTTGTTTATTCTTACTTGACCAGAAGATCATTAAGAGTCAACTATATCGCTGTTAGTCCAGAATCACTTGTAGGCTATGCCAGACCAGGTAAGGACAGCAGATTTCCTCCCCTAAAGGACATTAGTGAACCAGATGAGCTTTTACAACAATCAAATGTGGTTAAATGGTCACCATTAGACTAGATTATCTTTATTGAATTGAAGTTTCACCATCTGTCATGGGAGGATTCATATGCCTGCATCCCTGAGCAATATGTCTCAGGATTCCAAGCCTAGAGATATCGCCACAGCAGCACCTCCTTGTGCTCAGACAACCCAACAATTGTATTCAGCAGCCTTATGCTTTCATAATCCCAGAAGAGAAATGCCCTCCTGCATTGCTGAGCATTTATTGGCCTCCTCCTAGCTGTCTTCACTGCCTGTCACCCCCTCTGCATCATTCAGTCTTTTACGGAGCTGAGCTCATTTCCTGCAGTGGCCATTGTTGAATTCTGTGCATGAATTAAAATAGGCTAGTATGCAGGTTAAGCAAGTAGTTAAGTTAATCAAATGTTATAATTAATTGCAAAAGGAATTGAATATATCAGTAGGGATGCTATGCTTCAGTTATGTAGTGCACTACTGTTATCCAAATTCAGAATACTATGTACAGTATTGGTCTCCTTATTTCAAGAAGGATGTAAATGCATTGGACACGGTTCAGTAAGGGTTTTCTGGAATAGTACATGAAATGAGTGGACTGTCAAAAGAAGAAAGGTTAGATAGGCTAGGCTTGTATCTGCTGGAGTTAGAAGAGTGAGAGGTGACTTGATTAAAACATATGAAATCCTGAAAATTACATTTGCTGTCTTCTAATCCATTGAGACTAATTTAGAATCCAAGGTCTATCTCTGTAACCACATTTCCAAAACTTCAAGATGTAGGCTATCCAATCCAAGGGATGTGTCAGCTTTTAGTTTCATTAATTCTTCCAGAACTATATTTTAATTAATATAAATCCCTAAGGCCCTCTACCCACCATTACTTTTATGGAATGTTTGTTGTGTCTTCTCCAATGAAGACGGATACAAAGCTTTAGAGATATAGAGTTGTACAACACAGAAGCAGAACCTTCAATCCAACTTGTCCATGCCAACCAGCTATCCTAAAGTAATCTAGTCCTATTTGCCAGCATTTGGCTCATTTTGTTTTAAACTCTTCCTATTCATATACCCATCCAGGTGCCTTTTAAATGTTGTAATTGTACCAGCCTCCACCACTTCCTCTGACAGCTCATTCCATACACACACCACCCTCTGTGTGAAAAGGTTGCCCCTTGAGTCCCTTTTATATCTTTCCCTTCTCATCCTAAGTCTATGCCCTCTAGTCCTGGACACCCCCATCCCTGGGAAAAGACTTTGTCTATTTACCTATCCATGCCCTTGTGATTTCATAAACCTCTATAAGGTCACCCCTCAGGCTCTGACGCTCCAGGGAAAATAGTGCCAGCCTATTCAGCCTCCCCCATAACTCAAATCCTCCAAACCTGGCAATATTCTTGTAAATATTTCTCATCTCTTCAAGTTTCACAACATCCTTTCTATTGCAGAGAGACCAGAATTGCACACTGTTTTCCAAAAGTAGCCTAACCACTGTCCTGTATAGCCATAACATGACCTCCCAACTCATACTCAATGCAATGACCAATAAAGGAAAGTATACCAAACATCTTCTTCACTATCTTATTTACCTGTGACTTAACATTCAAGGAATTATGAACGTGCACTTCAAGGTCTCTTTGTTCAGCACTACTTCCCAGGACCGTACCATTAAGTGTATAAGTCCTGCCCTGATTTGCCTTTTCAAAATGCAGCACCTCACATTTACCTAAATTAAACTCCACCTGCCAACCCTTGGCCCATCCTATTTTGATGTCATCTGCAAACTTACTAACCATATCTCCTATGTTCACATCCAAATCATTTATATAAATGATGAAAAACAATGGACCCAGCACCAATCCTTGTGGCACACAGTTGGTCACAGGCCTCCAGTCTGTAATGATGCTGCTTCCTTAACTAGGTTATGCTGTCTTTGGCTTTTTTTGTCAGAGAGGTCATAAAAGACGCAGACTCTGAAAAGTCTAAGTTTAAAGGCTTTTAGGGCCAGCTTGATCATTGTTAACAGATACTGCCTCAAGAAAAAGGCTTTCAAGTTTAAAAAAAGCACTTGTGCAATGAAAGGAGAGTGGCCAATTAACCCAGTTCAGCTTTTCTCTGGTCTGGTTTGGTTTTAGCACAGTACTGTTTGAGGCTGCTGGTCCAACAAACAGCTACATAGAAGAGGCTGTTCCATGCTGCCATCTTTTTCTAGGAGAAAGTGAGGACTGCAGATGCTGGGGATCAGAGCTTAAAAATGTGTTGCTGGAAAAGCGCAGCAGGTCAGGCAACATCAAAGGAGAAGGAGAATAGTCGTTTTGGGCATAAGCCTGAAGAAGGGCTTATGCCCAAAACATTGATTCTCCTTCTCCTTTGATGCTGCCCGATATGCTGCGCCTTTCCAGCAACACATTTTTAAGCTGCCATCTTTTTCTCTCCTGTGAGACCCTGTGTTTGATTTTACCTTTGGTGCCAAGGGGTGTTTGTGGGGATTATTGCAAGTATTTGGAACAGCAACATTAAGTTGGGATGATCTGTTGGGTTTTCGGATGGGTAAAGTTATTCTGTTTGCTGTTCTCTTTTGTTTGTGTTTCAATCAGTAATCTTGTAAATAAATTCTGTTTTGTTTAAAACTAAGTGGTTTGACCAGCTGCATCCCTCCCGGAATATCCACATTATACCTACTTAAAACAACTAGAAAAGTTAGGGTCTGGGCCACTTTCTTGAAATGTTTTGAGGGGTCTGGCCTAGTCCATAACAAGTCTGAAAAACAAACCACCACCACCCCATCTTCTATCTTTGAGCCAGTTCAGAATCCAAATGGCTAGTTCTCTCTGTATTCCATGTGCTCCAACCTTGCTAACCAGTCTACCATGAGGAACCTTGTCCGAACACCTTACTGAAGTTCATATAGATCGCGTCCACTACTCTGCCCTCATCAATCCTCTTCGTTACTTCTTCAAAAAACTGACTCAAGTTAGTGAGATGTGATTTCTCACACACAAAGCCATGTTGACAATCCCTAAGCAGTTCTTGCCTTTCCAAATACATTGTTGAATGTCTGTGCCATTTCTTAAATTACCTGTTACGATTTCTTCTGTCCCTGTCTCTCAGGGATTGTGTTTACTCTTAGTAATTTCTTCTGATGTACAAAGCAATGGAAACTTTTGCAGTCTGCTTCTGGCTCTGTAACTAGTTTATTATCATATACTATTCTTTATTTTCAATTTCTTGGCCCTTTTGACAACACTATAATTTATTACTATATTGTAATCAAATGTAACTTTTAACTTTGCCTGTAGCTTTGGTTGAACAACCCTTTTCCTATTGGGATTTTTATTTCACATGGGAATATATTATTGTTGTAAATTATGAATTAATTCTTTCCATGTTTGCCATTGTCTGTCTACCCTTATTTCTCTGAATCAAGTCTCCCAATTTACGTTTCCAATCTACCTTTCTGATTTTAAATATAGCATCTTTAAATATTTTCATAACTTGACAAATGCTTTTGATGATTTTGACAGTTGCCTTTGACAGCTCTGTTGACTGTTCTTATGAGTTTGACAGTTAGTAAGTTTATACATTTTTTATACATACTCATGTCTACTTTGCACAAAAGGCACCTTACATCTCCAAACTGATATGTAAGTATCTAAATAAATCCACAATGTTCAGACCTGCTCCTATCATACGATGTGCATATTGTGCTTTCCACACTAGGTTTACCAAAATCAGACATAACTGAAGGTACCTGCTAAGGTATTTGTTCAACTGGATCTATGAAATGCGCATGTGTGAAACCCAGCCTACAACTTTCCCCGCCCTACAAAACGTTGGAGGAGCCATCTTTGGGTTAGGACTTCTGGTTTCCAGCCTCCGTGCTGTTTATGCAAAACCTTCTCTGTCACTGCAAAGGTCCTGGTCTCACTATAAAATTCTATGGTATTATAACCTCCAGTGCTGGGGATTTTAAACTTGTACAAATTTCTTACTGGGTGAAAAGAAAAATGCATATGAGAAAGACAAAGTTAATAAAGACATCGTCCCCCCTCTGCTACATCCTGTAGTCATTATATATCTCTTATCCTTTAATGCAAGGATCCTGTTAAAATTGATAACTATACATGATAATCAGCTCTTGGTAAAGAGGTGTGAACAAATTATTTAGCCTGTCTTGTTTGGGTCCTCCCTGCTGACTCTCTAAGCAACTCATTTTGTGACTCATACTGTTTCATTACCAACAACGGAAAATAGTAATGTTTAACTTTCCATCAACAAGTGAACTTTGCAAATTGTATTTTTCTTCTGTTGGTGATTTGTAGAGAGTGCACTAATAATAAAATGGTGTTGGCTGATTATCTGTAATTATATCAAAGGTGACTTGCAGAAAAGAATTAACTTTAAAACTTTACTGCAGCTCTTTAAACAGCTGGGTCGATAAAAGCCATTGTGTCAGTGAACATATCGCAGGCTGAATTCTGATGCCACAGGAAAAGCTTCTGTGGCTCAGAACGCAACCTTCTGCTGTTCATCTCATTATTTAATCAACCACGCTCTTTGATGCCCTTCTCATACAATTGCATGGCAGGACAGGTCAAAGTGCTCACCACAGCCAAGACCTTCCAGTGTTCATGCACTGATGCCACAGTTAAAGCCTGGCGGCTTGCTGCTGCAGATGATGCAGGTCAGGACCTGGGCCCTCACACTATGCTGCTTGACCACTTTAACTCAAAAAGGCAATCACTGGGTGGCATGATGGCTCAGTGGTTAGCTCTGCTGCCTCATAGTGCTCGGGTCCTGGGTTCGATTCCAGCCTTGGGTGACAGTCTGTTTGGGATTTGCACATTCTCCCTGCGTCTGCATGGGCTTCCCCCCACAGTCCAAAGCTAGGCAGGTCAGGTGAATTGGCCATGCTAAACTGCCCATAGTATTAGGTGCATTAATCAGAGGGAAGTGGGTTATTCTTTAAAGGGTCAATGTGGGCCTAATGGCCTGTTTCCACACTGTAGGGAATCTAATCTAATTATTAACTGCTCTTGCTTTACGCTTAACATATAAGGAACGTTTGAGGAGTCTGGCTTTATACTCGGTGGAATTTAGAAGGATGGGGGGATTCTAAGTGAAACATACAGAATACTGAACTGGACAGAGTGGATGTTGGGAAAATGTTTCCATTGGTAGGAGAAACCAGGACCCGAGGGTACAGCTTCAGAGTAAAGGGAAGACTCTTTTGAACAGAGATGGGGAGAAACCTCTTCAGCCAGAGAGTTAATGGAATTCTTTGCCACAGAAGGCTGTGGAGGCCAGGTCATTGAGTATATTTAAGACTGAGACAGACAGGTTTTTGATTGTCAAGGGGATCAAAGGTTACAGGGAGAAAGTGGAGAATGGGGTTAAGAAACTTATCAGCCATGATTGAATGGCAAAGCAGACTCGATGGGCTGAATGGCCTAATTTCAGGTCCTATGTGTTATGGTCATTAACATCCATCCTACTCAGTCCTTGTCTTTGACTCATTGCAAGGAAAATTAGGCCACAATCAGGCTGACAGGTCCAAGACTAGTGGGAGATAGGGTGACTGAAGGAGTGGATGGTGGTTTGGGCATCAACCTCCTTATGCTCTAGGAGTAAACAAATTCTATAATTAGCCAGAAAAGGGCATGATTGCTTATGTGGGAACAGGGAAACATCAATGGCAATGCCAAAAGCTTCATTGTGCTGTACTGCCCTCTAATTAGTGGCCATAGTAATGATATTGCTCACATGGGGGGCCATTCGGCTCATCTTGACCACCATTCTAACTCCTTCTTAATCTGCACAGGCTTTTCTTCCTCTTGCACAACTAATTCCATCTCTTCTCTTATATAGCACAAGCAGCACCTGGCAAACCTCTGACTGTGAAGAGGCTAGCACCAGACACTGTCAGCTCTACCTCCAACTGTAAGGGAGGAAGCTGCTGTATCC
Organism: Chiloscyllium punctatum; assembly: GCF_047496795.1. Lineage (NCBI taxonomy): Eukaryota > Metazoa > Chordata > Chondrichthyes > Orectolobiformes > Hemiscylliidae > Chiloscyllium > Chiloscyllium punctatum. The sequence continues at coordinate 98,795,127 of NC_092739.1, read as the reverse complement.
TCAGAGGATGCACAAATCAGGCTCTGAATTGCACCCTCCAATGATTCAGAGCCTGTCATCCTGGTAGGTTCTCTTTCTAGAATAGATTTGAGATTACACTCTGACAAGCATATTGCTAACACATCTCTGCAGTTGGTCGAGGAAGGAACACCCCAGGCCTGTGACCCTCACAGCACTGCTGGAGACCAGGCACCTACTCAGGTCCTGCCAGAGGATGGTCCCATAGACTCAGCCATTAATGACTCAGGTATGGGATATGGGAGATTAGTTAATTGTACTTCGCATAGCCCAAGTGTAACTGCTAGATCCAGGGGAGAATTCTGTCAGTGAAGCACCATTAAACCATTAACCAGTATGGTTACACTTGACCTTCAGCATTAACCAAACACCTGAACTACTTGGATGTCAATTCCCAGACTATGATAGGACCAAGCATCTGACTGATTGTGGCCCACCACTAGACTGAAATCAGATGAGACCCTTGTTTGACTATGGCATTACCATCTGACTGACTGTAGACTCCATTTACCCCAGTAAGGACTGATTGCCTTTGACTTTCATTTGCTTAAAGCACATTGCAATGTGTTTGCCAAGTGAGCTGCCGGGACCTACAGCATATGTGACGTTGATTGTTCAATGTTTTCCAGTATGACAAGTTGCCTGCTCTACCTCCTGTACTAGAAAAGCAATCCAAGCCACAAAGGCTGGCAGCTGTATCTGAGTACTGAAGACACTGTGCACTGCAAAAACCAAAAGCAGCACAGATGCTGGCAGCCTGTGAGTCAGTGCTGAAGTCACTGAGAGGGTATTGTGAAAGTAACTGCTGTGTTCAGAGGCTGGTCGCCTTCAATTAAGTGCCAAGTGAGTGAGCATTAAGAATGTATGTTAACATTCTTAAGATACATTCTGTAAAAATGTATGAGATGCCACCCCAAATGCAAAGCTACCTGGTGGAAGCATGCAAGTCATTGGTTTACCTGAGCTCCAAACACGAGTATTGAAAGGCTGAAGTGTTAGGCCAAGAGAAGGCATGATAATCAAGGTGAAGTTTGCCAATGCTGACCTGCATGGATGAAGAGCGAAGAGTGGTGTTTCTAGAACTTGCAGTGACATTGGTATTGAAGACACAGACAGATGAAGGCTAGGACAAATAATCAGTGAACTGCAGTATCAGGTACCTGCTCTGACTGATATATCATAAATTTGTGCCATCAGTTTCTCAGGAAAGGAGAGTACAATTGGAAGTGGTATACAATTAAGGTGGGTTAGAGTATTAATGAGATTCAAATACAGTCCATTCTGATATAACACACAGGATCTGTTCCTGTGCGATCCTGTGTTATAAGAAAATCGCATAATTGCAGCACCATTTAAACCAATGGGACCAGAATGGTGTTATAGCCAATACAGGTAAGGAAGGTTTGCATTCTACAAATAATGGTCTAAATTCTTCCATCATGTTTTAGCCAATTCATGTTGAAGGAAAACTAACTGTACGTGGAAATAAGATAGTCATTGTTCAATGCGAGATTCTGAATTTGCCACTTCTGGCTTAAGGGGAAAACCGCAGAATGCTTTTTTGTGATGAGATTCTGAATTTTTTTTTCTCTCTACATTCTCCCAAATTTCTTGACCTTGCTCACGCTGTTCCAGGGAAGGAACAAGTCTCTGTTTTGATTTGTTTAGCCAGTCACCTCCAAGGAAGCATGAGAAAGTCTACTATCAACTTTTAAGCCTATTCTTTGGAAAGGGAAAAAAACAAACCCAAAATCAAAAGACGCAAAAAAGTGGTCAGAGGATGATAGGAGATTTGAATTTCAACACATGGGTATACAGTAGATTGGAAAAGTAAGGGAGTATTTGTCAGTTAATTAGGTTGCATCTGGGATGGTGATTAGAAAATCGTGTGTGCTATGCCTGATTTTCAGGTCCTGAGACAAATTATAGTCTGATAGCCAATGAGTGCTAGCATCTCTGGAAAAGATTCATGACTCTTGTCAGAAACCTACACCCAGTTATAGATCACACCAGGAAGAGCCATGTAACTACCAGGAACAGAAGCAAGTATCAGTGTGCTCACTCAACTGTTTTACTGCTTGGGGCAGTACATCCTGAGCTGGTCTCCAGATTTGTGGTCATCTGCTACAGAAGGGAAGGAGAGGCACTGGCACAGTGGTAAATTCATTGGACTAGTAACCCAGTAGTTGAAGCAAGTATTCTGCAAACACTGATTAAAATTCCACAATAGCAGATGGTTGAATTGGAATTCACTAAAAGTTTGGATTATCATCACCTGGATGGCAACAAGTGCTGAAGGAAGAGGAAGATTTATAGGACCGGGGGGAAGAGAGAAAGCAACAATCAAAGGACTCCATGCAGGACTGCTTCACTTAATTCAACTAAATCATCTTCACTGCACTACAGGCCAACACAAATCTTACTAACATTCTTTCTTTCATCAACTGAACAGCTCCTTCATTAAACACTAATGGTCCTGTTTAGAATATAACAAATCCAGGGCAAATGTAAATTGATCAATCATTCAGTGGAATAGTTGGTTGAGAAGTTAATGCTTCAGGCCTAACTTGCACACACCTTTCTGTAACTGAGTACAGCCATGTGGAGTTTCCACAGCATCGACATTTGGGAGTTGGAAGGTTCCTGAGGAGATATAAAGGACTGTATTGAAGAACCCTATGTCTCTGACTGCAGCATCTCACCCAGTTGGTAGTATAGCAGTTATAAGGACACTGAAGCAATGCTTCATGGAGTAGCAGGCATACTATAAACCTGAGGGAGGACTTGGAGTGCCTTCCTTATGGAACCAAAGGCCACTCTTCTGAAATAAACATAAGAAATATAAGAACAAAAGAAATAAGAGTAAGATTAGGCTATTTAGCATTTGAGCTGAGAGAAAAACTTTCCTTCTCAACATGTCCCCTTGCCTGAGGCATGGTAACTCTCAGATTAAACCGTCACCAGTCATTTTTCTTTAATGAGAGAACAGCCCTATAGTCTGGTAGAATTACAGTGACTTGCTCTGTTCAAACTTCTCCTGGATGTTTCATTCAGTTTTGACAACCACCCAAACACAGATGCATTGATGCTTAGGAGGCAGTAAAGCTACAATGAATGTCAGGATTAAGAGGTGTGGAGTCATACAGCATAGAAACAGACTGATCGGTCCAACCTATCCATGGCAACCATGTTCCCAAACTAAACTAGTCCCACCTGCTTGTGTTTGGCTCATATCCCTCCAAACCTTTCCTATTCACCTACATATCCAAGCATTTTTTAACATTGTAACTATACCTGCATTCACCACTTCATCTGGCAGTTTGCTCTACACACAAACCATTCTCTGTAAAACTGTTGCCCTCATGTCCTTTTTAAATCTTTCCCCTGGATAAGGGAGAACATTACATTAATTTTTTGGCAGCAGTGCCTCAGGACTGCTGTAAATAATAAATTGTTTGATATAAAATAGGATCCTCAAGTGGTGAGTCAGTTGACATGGAATTACAATGCAACCGATGAAGAAAGGAATCCTAGGAGAAAGCCATCTCAGGGACAAGGCTCACTGAAGCTTTTTCTCACATAAAAAAAAAATCAGCTTGATTTTAACGATCCAAAACTACATAAATAAAAAGAGAAATGTCACCTTTTTTTATCATTTGATCCTCAGAGGAAGTTGAAGAAATTGTTTTAATTAAACTGCCCCATGTGGAAAGCGGTGAATGTGTGCAGCAGTCTGTGCTGGCAGACAGTGTAGCAGATGGTGTTGGCAGCCTTACCGGGAATTTGGATATTTTTAAAGTAAAAAATGAGAGACATAAGTATTACAGTGAGGTAGTTGTGTTTTAGATTTAGAGTCTGCCAGATGGCAAAAAATGAGAGAGCTGAAAAGTTCTTCCATTTATTCCACTTTTGTTTCACATCAAAGTGACAAGTATCTTTTGTTACATGGGGAAAATTGGAAAGAGGGAAAATTGCTACTTGTGAGGACTGGGAAAAGACAGAATAATCAGAACAACAGTACATAATATTTATAATGAAACTTTCAATTAGAGAAATGTTCACAGAAGAGCAAAAGCACTATGTTGAGATTAAGGAGAGATTGAGAATCAACTAGTTAGATTGTAGCCTGTGAGCTACACTAGCTCTCGCTGGAGAAAACATAGAGGACCCAAAGACCAAAGAAAAGTCAGACTGATTTACCATTCCTCAGAATTCTCCTCCTACCCTGACCCCAGTTCTGGCCTCTTATCCTGTCCAAATGGCATTGATGGAGGAGTAATCCATAAATCCAAGGAATGTTCCAGGGGTTTTGATCTGAATTCCATCACAACAAAACGGTGGAGTTTGAATTCAATTTTTTTAAAAAATCTGGAATTAAAGTCTAATGGTAACCACTATTGATTGACAATATCCAGGTTTGGGCTGAAATAATTGTGAAGTAATATTCGTACCTACACAAGTGCCAGCCAGTGACAAAAGAGAATTTAACAATTACCTCTTGGTATTCAATGGTGCTAACATCACTCAAATCCCCCATTGTTACAATCTTGGGTTGGGGGGGTGGGTGGGTGGGGGAGGAGGTGGTTTTACCACGGACCAGAAACTGATTTGGTCTAGTCGTATAAATACAGTTGCTACAAGAGGTAGTTGTAGATGAAGAATCCTTCAGTAATTCACCCCCTAACTCCCCAAAATCTGTCCACCATCTACAAGGCACAAGTCAGGAGTGTAAAGGAATATTCCACACTAGCTTGGATGGGTGCAGCTCCAACAACAATCAAGAAGCTTGACAGCATCCATGCTCAGTGGCAGCAATGAGTACTATTTACAATATGCACTGCAGAAATTCACCAACGATCCTCAGATAGCATCTTCCAAACCCACAACCATTTCCATCTAGAAGGACAAGGGCATCATGTACATGGGAACACTACCACCTGCAAGTTCCCCTCCAAGTCACTCATCATCCTGATTTGGAAGTATATCACCATTCCTTCACTGTCGCTGGATCAACATCCCGAAATCCCCTCACTAAAGGCATTGTGGGTCAACGGTCAACAGGTGGACTACAGCGGTTCAAGAAGGCAGCCCACCACCACCTTTTCAAGGACAACTAGGGACGGACAATAAATGCTGGGCAGCCAATGACATCTATGGGTCCCATGAATAAGCAGAAAAAAAAAGTATTTCAAAGCTTCTTGATAGAAAGAAATACAACGACTTGATAATGGGAAGGACTGGGAGACTCTCTCTGTCCCTGCTTCCTTCGCGTGATGTGGAAAGTCTATGCAGGTGATTAAACAATTGAAGAAATATCCATTCACCAAACACTCCAGGATTCTAGAAGTCTAGCTGCCAAACATCTAAGTCATCAACTGAACAGTTATGGAGCAGTTAAACATCAAGAACTCTCAGAATATTTTAAATTGCATATCCTTTATCCTCCTTTAATACTAGCCCTTTTCCAATTTTTAAGCTTTAGAATGGTGTTTGTGTGTTTTTGTGATAGTGTTTTACTATCTTTCTAAGGATTAGTGAGTAATAAAACTTCTCTTTTATTCAAAAATTGCAATTTGCCCCCAATTGTGATTTAGTGACTAAGTTTTAATTATGACTTGGAGGTGCCAGTGTTGGACTGGGGTGGATAAAGTTAAAAGTCACACAACACTAGGTTATAGTCCAACAGATTTATTTGGAAGCACTAGCTTTCGGAGCACTGCTCCTTCATCAGGTGGTTGAGATGGGTGCTCTGAAAGCTAGTGCTTCCAAATAAACCTGGTGGACAATAACCAGGTGCTGTGTGATTTTTAATTATATTTTAATTAGAGAATGGAATTACTGTGCTAAAAAGAAACAAAAATATTTGCTGTGGCCAATCATGGGTGTTAAAGGAGGCTGATTCATCTCAACTCACCCGGACATAACAAGCCCCAAACACTCCTTCCAGCTGATGGCAGGGATATTCTTGTACTTCTTTCAAATTATTACAGCGTATTCACAACTCATATGTTCAGTTTTATATTTTAGCATTAATAAAACATTTCAAGATTTAAAACATTTTGAAACTGTGTGACAGACATCTTTGGAATGCTGTAGACAATGTGATGGTTATCAATAAGCTGGAGGTGTGCAATTCAAATCTTGAGATGTTGCCAATCAGTTAAGGAACAGCAAATATCTCACAGGCTCAATATTTATCCCCTTCTTTCTACAAACTTAAATTTACTCCTTGTCCACTGCTAACTTCAAAGGGCTACACTGAGAAAGATGAGGTACCAGCCATAGCACACTAATTCTAAGCTGCATTGAGTGTTGGTTAGATCTTCTGCTTTTTCTCCAAGTGTACTTACGTATTGCAGTTTTTCCTGTTCCTCTCCAAACAAGAAATTTACAGAAACTCACTATTCTTTCGGAATAAAAGCTAAAGGCAAAATTGCACAGATCTCAGAAAGGTGCTATGCCTTTAAGACAAAAAGGTGACATGATGACACGCAACACTCTTGTATAACAGATGTCCATTTTATGCCCCGTACAGACTTACAGCCAGCTGGCCAGTTCAGCCAGCAGCCCACCTATTAGCTAGCCAGTAAACCAGATATATCTAATGTGATCATAACATGTATAAGTATTAAACCGCAACAATAAGTAAATCTAAGCCTGAGACGTCATATTCATGTCCAAAATTGTTTATAAACTTCCAGGCATCTATCTCAATAAGAACCTGACTGACAATGGTATCTGCTTTATGGGACAACATGTAGAAAAATATAGTGACAGTGTATGGGCAACAGTAGCAGGTGTTGGCAAATGATGACAGTAAGTTTGCAGTTACAGATAATCACAGTAAGTTGGTATTAGAAGCTGGTAATAGTAGTGGATGTTGTGACAAAAATTCTTGTTACCCATCATCCATTTTAGATCAGAGCTGAAGTATATATCTAACAATCAGTACTGAAGACTACAATCTGGATTTTAGCACAGAAACTACTAAGAAGGAACAGTTATGAGCACACATCCTCTTGCAAAAGAAGGGAGGCCATGTTATGTTCAAGTTACAAAAAGTAGGCTACAAGACACCCATGAGAGCTCTAATTTGGCAATCCGATCCTTGCATGAAATACAGTTCAACACTGGGAGAAATTGTTCTTTATATTGCTTAGGCTTTACTCTGTCCAGTCTTCAGAAATGGCTCAAAAGTAAAATCATCACTGCTGTACTCCTTTTGGCATGAACAGCATGTACAGATACATCTAAGCATGTTTTATATGGGCAGCAAGCTTTGAAGCAGGAACAAGCAGAGAAACAAAAAAAAAGAGAAGCCCATCACAAAAGTACAAAAAACCTTACACTGCAGCAAATCTTGTGTGCTTGCATTTTTGAAACTGCACGGTAAAGATGGAAAGCAAACCTTTGACCAAGGTTTGGCAATCCAGTGACTTTCTGTCAAAACAGAAAATGCTGGAGAAGCTAGCGGTTCTGACAGCTTCAGTGGAGAGAGAAACAGAGTTACTATCTCAAATCAGACATGACTGTCTTCTTCATACTTTCCAGACAGATTAACACCCAATTGGTCAGTTAAGCAACCAACCTATCAGTTACTCAGTCAGTCAATTATGTTTTGAATGTAGATACTGGAGGGTAGTTAATGTTAGAGGAGAAAGTGAGGACTGCAGATGCTGGAGATCAGAGCTGAAAATGTGTTGCTGGAAAAGCGCAGCAGGTCAGGCAGCATCCAAGGAACAGGAGAATCGACGTTTCGGGCATCAGCCCTTCTTCAGGAATGATTCCTGAAGAAGGGCTGATGCCCGAAACGTCGATTCTCCTGTTCCTTGGATGCTGCCTGACCTGCTGCGCTTTTCCAGCAACACATTTTCAGCAGGGTAGTTAATGTTACCCCACTTTTTAAAAAAGGAGATAGAGAAAAAAACAATTAGAGGCTGGTTAGCCTGACATGGTTGCTGGGGAAAATGCTGGAGTTAACTACAGTTCATTCTGTTATAACATGGTAGTTGCGTTTCTCTGCAACCCCGCACTATAGAAAGTCGCACTGTAGACGATTGCTAATAGAAAATCACTATACCCATTCAGTGGAAAGTTTGTGTTATACAAACAACATCCATGATTCATCAATTGCATTATGGTCAATTTGCACTAACGAAGTGAGGGTTATAGCACAACAATCTGTATTAGGATCTAATAACTGAGCATTTGGAAAGCGGTGACAGCCTCAGTCCAAATCAACATGGATTCACTAAAGGGAAATAATGCTTGACAAATCTCCTGCAATTTTTTGAGTATGTGACCAGTACAATGGGACTGCGGTGAATTGGTGAATGTTGTGTATCTAGACTTTCAAAAGGTCTTTTGGCAAGGTCCAACATAAGAGGTTTGTGAGGAAAATTAAAGTTCATGCTGTCAGAGGTAATGCATTGACATGAATAGAGAAAAAGTTAGTAGACAGGAAGTGGAGAGTTGGAATAAAGGTGTCCTTTTCAGAGTGGCAGGTAATGATGAGTCAGGTGCCTCAGAGTTCAGTGCTGGGACTTTAGCTGTTCACAAAATACGTTAATGATTTGGACGAAGGAACTAGATGCAAAATCTCCAAATTTGCAGGTGACAATAAGCTGGGTGGCAGTGTGTGCTGTGAGGAGGATGATAAGAAGCTATAGCCTTGGACAGGCTGGGTAAATGGACAAATACTTTGCAAATGCAACATAATGTGGATAAATGGGATGTTACCACCTTTGGTGGAAAAACAGGAAGGCAGATTATTATTGGAATAGTGGCAGTTTAGGAAAAGGTGAGGTGCAACGAGACCTGGGTGTCATGGTGGAAGGTTGGCATGTAGGTGCAGCAGGCGGTGAGGTACGCTAATGGCATTCTGGCTTTCATAATGAGATGATTTGAGTATTGGAGTAAAGATGACTTGCTATAGCTATACAGCGTCTTGGTGAGACCACACTTTGAATATTGTGTCCCACTTTAATCTTTTAGTCTGAGGAAGGACATTCTTGCTATTGAGACAGTCCAGCGAAGGTTCACCAGACTGATTCCTGAGATGGCAGGACCAACATATGAAAGACTGGATCAACTGGGTTGGAATTTAGAAGAATGAGGGGGGATCTCATAGAAACAAATTCAATCCTGGTGGGACTGGACAGGCTAGATATGGGAAGAATGTTCCCAATGTTGGGGAAGTCCAGAACTAGTAAAGGTCCAGTAAAAGGATTTGTAGAATTGTCAAGGTAGAGTTGAGCCTCATCAGGAGTTTGCTTTAATACAGGCCTGTATTTCTGCAATTATAATTAAAGTTTGAAAAAAGAATGAAGTCAGTCAACATGCAGTGTGACATCAGGCTTGAGTTTTGAAGGTCGGAGATTATGAAAATGATAGAATAATTGTTTGCAACAGTTCTAAACAAAATTGAGAGGAAAACAAAATAGTAAAGAAATCTCTGGCAATTACTTCAAAATATCCTTAGTAAATTCAACAGTGTCAGTGAGAGATGACTATAGTACAAGAGGATCAGTTTCTTGTTGGCAGTGCACTTATTGAAAGAGGAGGAGCTCAAACAAAATCCAGCATTTCAACCACATGTATGCGGTTTTTGTTCTTACCTTGGCTTAGAAATGCCTGTGGTGTGCACAGTAAAACATGACTAACCGTGGTGAGGACTTTTCAGAAGTACTCAGAGAGTATGTAAAATGCATAAAGAATGTCAGGGAGTAACTGCAGAGATGTGACAGACAGTAACTACAAACAACCTAAAATTTTTTTTTCATTATTTTGTTTAAAGTTGGGATCACTTATTTTCCTCCTGTATTAAGATAAAAGATCATACATTGTGCTAAAGAATGGAACAACATTTGTCTTTCTATCAGAAAAACGTGCTTGATTGCATTTGATAAAAGTCGTTATAGATTTATAAATGACATACCTTAGAATGTTGACCACAAGTTAACAATACTCATGCAACCAACTGTCTGACAATTTCCAAGTCATGTACCAGTGGAAATAAAAGTCAAATGTATGACTCGTGACTTGGTGATAATCCACCCATCGTTTTTCCAGTGATGAGTATGGGCTGGAATTTAAGTTCCTGATGTATTGGGAGCAGGATTGGGATTTAGTGTGGAAGAAAGTGAGGACTGCAGATGCTGGAGATCAGAGCTGAAAATGTGTTGCTGGAAAAGCGCAGCAGGTCAGGCAGCATCCAAGGAGCAGGAGAATCGACGTTTCCTGAAGAAGGGCTCATGCCCGTAACGTCGATTCTCCTGCTCCTTGGATGCTGCCTGGCCTGCTGCACTTTTCCAGCAACACATTTTCAGCTCAGTTGGGATTTAGTGTGGCAAGGTTTGATATCCTGTGCAAACTTTGAATTAAGCATAGGGTGTAGTAGCAAGTTGGTAAAAACAATGACTGCAGATGCTGGAAACTAGATTCTGGATTTGTGGTGCTGGAAGAGCATAGCAGTTCAGGCAGCATCCAAGGAGCTTCGAAATTGACGTTTCGGGCAAAAGCCCTTCATCAGGAATAAAGGCAGTGAGTCTGAAGCGTGGAGAGATCAAGTTGTCCATCAGTAACAGCATTACCATTTCATTTCCTGGTTCCTTGAGCAATTAATACGGGTGTGTCTGATAATGACCCACACAGGCTGATTTCAGTGCCACTATTTAAAGGGCACACTCCAAACATGTAATTTGATAAAGTTTTGAGCTGGGAGCAGAGCAGTAAGAATTTCTAAAGTGGAGCCTGGGCAGTGAAAGACTCGTTTTAATGAAGTCCTCCCACACATGGGCCCAAGGGAAGAGGTTCTTTTCCACTGAAAGGAGGAAGAAGCCTGCCAGTAAAATAGAAAGCTCTGGATTGATGTTAGTGTTACTCTGATGGATTCAATGCTGAAAGAGGTTCAATGATCCAAACAGGCCAGGAAAGGTGAGAACTGTACCGTGGTCATCAATATCTTAATGTGTATAATTCTCCAGTCACTGTCTTTTCCAGCCTATTCTAACCCATCAGTCCTCACACCAAATTCTGTTACAGCTACATCCATCTCTATATGTCTGTGAATTTTGTCAGGTTCTCAAATTGGGTCCATTCACCTCTGACACTCAGACTCAACTTCACATAATGTCACACCTCTCTATTACACTCACTCTGAAAAAACAGGGTGGAATCTTGTCGGGGTCTGAGCGACAGACCAGGATTACAGTGAGATTTATAGCAGAATTGGGCAAGAAGTCCGGCAAGGTCCATCTTGACGCAAGATTATTTTCCTCAGTCCTGAGGACCAATAGTTAGTGCAGTGGAGTGAAGATTTGTGCATCTTTCCAGCTCACTCTGAGGCTGCTGGACTTTTCCCTCATGGCAACAGGCAACCTGCCAGGTGATCACATGACTCACTGCATTACTGAGTGGTTGGGCAATTCAGATATTGCGTTCCAGGTGCATGTGAGTCACTGGTGCTCACCACGATGTAAATGGATGAAGTTGCTCATTACTGACACTGCAGGAGCCACTCTTGCTGAATCTGAACAGGTACCTGGTCTACAGTAGATTTCTGACTGCCAGTGGCCTGGGCATTTCACTTTTGGCCACCTGTGGAGTTATCATGGCTGGGACTCTGTGTGCCTATCGATCTCACTAAGTTAACATAATGAGAGCTGAGAATATGGGTACATGGGGCAGCCTTACAGCTGTACCCTCTGATGCCTTGACCAATCATCCTCAGCAGTTGAAGGTGTGTCTCCTGGGGGACAGACAGGCTGTCTCTTCAGATTCACTTGGGAGGTTGGGTGCAGCTGTAAGATACCAGAGGCAGAAGGTGTGATAGTCCATGATTGGAGGTGATGACCAAAAAAATGTCATGGAGCACCAGGTTAATGTGAGTTGATGAGGATATGGATGTCCTGGTCTCCTGATTCGAAAAGTGGTAGACCAAAATGATTTAGCCCTTGTGCCAGTAATAACTTTGAATGTTGTTCTGTGCTTGTCTTCCACTTTTCCCAAGGTAAATGTTTGCCAAAAAATGTGCAATTTAATCTGAACTGAGCAATTTGTGGCTTTACTTTCGGATCCATGCAATTGCTGGAGACAAGTTCTAAGTTCAGCCACTAATGTGCACATACAGAGAACTTTCAATCCCTCCTTGATACTCACACCATAGTCCTCTCAAGCACATCTTCTATTCTCAATTGTATGTTAGATTGAGAATCACATATCTCAACTTCTTCAGTAGATACAACTGCTGTTGCTCAGTACTCTATAGCAGTTTGAAAAGCGCACAATTATTGTATGAGAGAACCATTCAGTCTGGTGTTTCCAGACTGCCATTATCAGTAACAGTCTCCATTAGCAGCTAGTCACCCTCCCAGCCAGATTGTTATGCACTCCTTTATCTGTCCAACTGTACTTCCCTCTCTTTGTGCTCTAACCCTACCTATTGTTTACTTGTTACCCCCTCCCCTAACATATCTTCTGCATCAAAACGGACATTTTCCTGCGACCATCAGTTTTGAGGAAACTTCACCAGACCCAAAACATTAACTCTTTACAGATGCTGCCAGACTTGCTGAGCTTTTCTAGCAACTTCTGTTTTTGTTATAATCTCAGAGTCATTCTTGATCCTGAGATGAGCTTCTAACCACACATCAGCCCATCATTAAGATCATCTATTTCATTTTCCTTAATGCCATCTGACTCTATCCTATCTGCTGTTAATACTCTCAGTAAGCTTGATATCTGGTTTCCATGTGTTTACTCTCAAATCCTTTTCACCCATTGCCCCTTAGCTCAGACCTGAGTTGTCTGCCAGTTAAGTTGTGCCTTGATTTTAAACTCTCGTCATTGCTTTTCAATCTTTTAAAGACCTTGCTTCTCTCTAGTCGCTTGCACCCTCCTGACTTTCTGAGGTACCTGCACGTATCTAATTCTGGCCTCTTGAGAATCAGGATTTATTGCTCATCTCTAATTGCTGTTGTCAATGATGGTAGATTCCCCATCAGTGTTGTGAGGAAGGAAGATTGTCTTTTGAAGACCACTTTCTTCCATCAGCAGATCAGTAAGATGTGAAGTTCTACTACAGTATATGTGTGTGCTGACCTGGTACTGAAAGATACAAACTATCCGATATGTCAGTATATCTCAGAATGAGGATAGTTAGGGGAATATCATCCTCAATTGCTTTTGACAAAGTCTTCCTTTTCTGGCCTGCTGGAACAATTCTCAATGCTCGTGTCACTCATATTTATGTTTCAGCTGAAGTAATTTACTGGGTAAATTTGAATTACTAGCTCTTCCTCTGAAACTATTCAGGACATTATGACTGGCACTTATAAAATTCTTGAACAGACTTGCCTATTAATGCCAGTAAATCAGGCATCATACCCAAATATGGGAAAGTTAGATGTTTGAAAGTTATAAATATATATATATTTATATAGCAGTATGAGGTCACTGACTGAGATCTTTATTGCTTGCCTTGGCACATTGCTTCAGGTCAGAAAACCGCTTTAGTTCCAAACTGAGCTGTTAGCACCATATTTATGTCCAGACCTTCTGTTTTGCCCTTGAATTTTTGAAGGCTGCTTGTCCATCATCATTTACACCGTCTATCTGTGAAGTGGTCCCCTTGCTATTTTTATATTTACTGAAGAACATGTCCATGGATGTAATTACACACCTCAAGATCAGGTGGGACTTGAACTCAGGTCTCATATATTTGGAACAGCTTCTTCTTATATCCAGAAGTGCTTTTACACACATCTAAATGTATTTTTTTTCTCTCGCATCACCAAATCATGCATGATATTTTTGTTTCCATCGATTCCACCACCACTAGTAAATCACACATGTTTCGATTGAATGATTTACATGCAAAATGCTTTATGGGAAATGCAAGCAATCAAAGGTTAGGGAGAGAGGGAGGAGACAAATCAAAATGGAATCGGAAAGCAGGTACTTTCATTGGTAAATTACACTGCCAGATTAGTGGCCATCAGAAAGGTTAACTGGCAAAAGGCTGCATTATCAAAGATTTGTTGAGTTTGGCTTCTCATGGTAAGTTTATTATAATACATTTAACCCACATAAATCACTTCGCCAAGTAAATGTCTAACCAAAAAAAGGGAAAACTTAAATAGCTCTTAATTAGTACAAACTGAGCATTAAGAATAAGTGACATTCACTGGGGTGTGCACTGAGAGACTTCCATCTCATCTGTCATTTGTTATATTTTGATTTGTTTTGCTAACCCATGGCAGCAAAAATGTCAAGAATCTGATATAATTAAAATTAATTCTAACCACATTTGAATTTCTCGAGAAAATATGCTGACTACAATCTGTAAGCTGAAATGGTTAGTTTGGTCCTTGTATGATTTAGATTTTAGTGACGAAGATTATATGCTTGAATCTGGAAAGAAAATGATAAAAAATGCAATCAGACATCAACTGGCTATTTCCTGAAATATCTTCAAGATATGTGTTTCACTTCTAACCTGTTCTCACTTACTAAATTGCATGTATAAATAATATATAATATAATTGATATGTTGGGTAGGCTGGTGGAGAGGTTATGTGACTGGACTTGTAATCCAGAAGACTGTCCAGCAACCCAATAGAACAGAGCCTCCAGAAATGAAAAACTGGTAGCAGTAAAAGTGGCCATGAAACTGTCAGATTGTCATACAAAATGTAACTGCTTCATCAATATCTATTCAAGCAGGAGCCAGCACTGCCTGTGGTGTCCCAGTTGTAAGAATGAGTAATAGTTGCCTTCGAATGTTTTTATGCATGTTGGTTTTGTTTCTGAGGGCAACCTTTCAAGCTCATTCCAACTTACCCTTGACTGAATGGTTAGACTATGGCAGAGGGCAGTTAAGAGTCAGCTACATTGCTCAGGGTCTAGAGTCACATTTAAGCCAGATGATATTGGTAGATTTCTTTCCTTAAAGGACATTAGTGAACCAGCTGGGTTTTTAAATGACAACGGTTTCATGACCACCATTACTCAGGCGAACTTTTAATTTTAGATTTATTCATTGCTTTTAAATTCCACATTGTGCTTAGTGGGATTTGAACCCATGCTCCAAGAGCATGAGCCTGGGGTTCGAGATTACTAGACCAGCGATATTACTACTGCATCACTCTTTTGGCCTGATGAAAATGTACCATTGATCCTAATCAGATGTGCTATGACACAAATAAAATTTAAAATTATGCTACTGCTATATTAAAGCACTGTTACCTCACAGCGCCAGGGACCTGAGTTCGATTCCAGCCTCAGGCGACTGTCTGTATGGAGCTTGTACATTGCCCTGTGTCTATGTGGGTTTCCTCTGGGTGCTCCAGTTTCCTCCCACAATTCAATGATGTGCAGGTTAGGTGGATTGGCCATGCTAAATTATCCATAGTGTCCAGGAATGTGCTGGCTGGATGGATTAGCAATGGGCTGAAAATGTGTTACTTGAAAAACGCAGCAGGTCAGGCAGCACCCAAGGAGCAGAAGAATCGACGTTTCGGGCATGAGCCCTTCTTCAGGATTAGCAATGGGAAATGCAAGGTTTGAGGGTAGGGGGATGGGTCTGAATGGGATACTGTTCGGAGGGTCGGTGTGGACTTGATGGGCTAATTGGCCTGCTTCTGCACTTTGGGAATCCTATGATTCTATTCTATGATTCTAATAGCTGTTGGAGCAATGATAACTCTACCTGACTAGTGAGAATCTGATAGATGAGCAATTAACATGCCCCCATGACAGATAAACCAATTTCCCTGCTTTGTGCCAATCCTGATTTAAATTTTCAATGCTGAGCAGATGATGGAAGCATGTGTCTGATTAAGCAATACCCTCCTTTAGGATATTGTATCTCTGACTCTCTTGGGAGGTGAAAACAATAAGAAGATGAACTGAGGCTATTTGAGATAATTCTGAAGAAGAAATAGCTTTGAGTTCCTGAGGCTGGGCCCTCAAGGAATGTTTAGCTCTTTGATGCTCCAGGCTTCCTTATTCCACATGGTCCTCTGTAACTCACTCCTCATGTCATACCCCTCTTCATGGACAGCCTTCCACTGGGACCATCCTGTAGGCTCCTGTTGCCTGAACCTTTGCTTCTGCTTTCTACTCATTTTAGTTGGTCAGTGGATTGGCCGTAGGTCAAATTGTCTCATTGAGCATCATTTTATAGATCATATTTAGAATTTAAATGCACATGATTAGGTCTGCTGCAGATTAAAACTCTCCTTATTTAATTGTATGGAGGAGATATTACTGTTGTCATGAATACTGCAAAAGCTAACAACAGTCCATGCAGGCCATAAAAGCATTCCAAAGCTGCTGCACTCATGTCTCTCACTTTTGCTACAAATCTGCTGTTTCAAATACTAAGAATTGTTGTATGACCGTATGAAACAGGCTTCTTGGGCTTGCTCTGCCATTCCATAAGATCATGGCCGACTTGATTGCATTTCGAATTTTACATTCCCACCCACCCCGATATCTTGATTCCTCTGCAAAACAAGAATCCATCTGCCCCTCTGTCTGAAAAAAAATTCAATAACCCCCTCTCTGCTTTCTGAGGGGTTTAAAGTCACACAATCCTGAGAGTAAAACCTTTTCCTCATCTATGTCCTGAAAGGTCAACCCCTCATTTTAAAATACTGCCCCCTTAGTTCTGGACTGATCCACAGTTGAAATCTAATTTTCACACCTGCCATTCAGAATCTTACACACTTCAAACAAAACATCCGTCACTATTCAAAACTCCAGTGGAAACAAGTGCTGTCTGTCTAACCTATCCTCATAATGTAATCCACTCATTGCGGGTATCAATCTCAAAAGTTCCTTTGAACTGTGTCTAATGTATTTCCACTTTTGTTTAAGTAAGGAAAGCAGAACACACAGTATTTGTGATGTGGTCTCTGTGGCCTGTATAACTGTAGCATAACATCCTTACTTTTATGTTCAATTCCTCTCGTAATTAAGAACAGCATCCCATCATCCTGCTTGATTATGTGCTGTATCTCTTGTGACTCAGGAACCAGAATACATAAACTCCTCTGCACCTTGGAATTCTGTAATTGTTCTCCATTTAAGTAATGCTCTGCTTTTTAACACTCCTACACTTTCTATACTATATTTATAAGGGGTGCCATTAGCTCAGTTGGTGGCTTCTGGTGTAGAGTGATGCCAACAGAGTGGGTTTAATTCCCCCAGGTCACCATGATTGCCCCATGTCCTCAACCTGAGCCCTCGCCTGTGGTGTGAGAACCCTTTGTTCTCTCTCACCAATGAGAGAACAGCTTGTGGGACTACGGTGACTTTAACTTTCATGGCTCTATTGCTTTTCAATTCAGCTTTGAAATAATCTTGACTGGTATTAACACACAAACATGGGAATTTGGAGCCGGAGAGTTCATTTGACCCCTTCAGCTGCTCTAACATTCAAAGGGTCACGCTGATCTCTTTGTGGTATCAACTCTCCACTTCTGCTTATCCCTGATACCTTTCATCTCCTCACAAGTCAAAGGTCTATCAACTTCTGCTTTAAAAATATTTAATGACCTTGCCTTCCCAGTTATCTGGAGAAGAGAGTTCTGTGGAATCACAATCTTCAAAGATAGCATTTTCCTCATTTTTACCATAAATGGGAGAGCCATGAAGTTTAAACAGTACTCCTAATTCTTTCCTGACAGAGGAAACATCCTCCTGTTCTCCATCTTTTAGCAACATCCCCATGACCTTATGTTTCATTAAACTTATCTTTCATTCTTCTAAGTTGTAATAGATACCTGTCCCCATTGGAGGATCTTCTTGTCCCAATTGAGCATGGTAGTGCCTCAGAATGAGACTGATACATACAAAGGGCAAGAACCTGTGCCTGGAGCTTACACAGGGAGACTCTTACGCTGCAGCTGTCACATGCTCCTAGTTGACTAGAAGTTCACTTGTTCTTGACGCCTGCTGTGGGCAAATTGGAATAAATTGCAGATTCAACGTGTTTGACTGCATTATGGCACATCTTCCACAGCCATTAACTTCTGAGGTGGCTCTTGAACCCAGAGCTTCTGGTCGAGAGATCCTCTACCAACTACATCACCAAATCTCACAATCAACTGGGAGAAGGGAGTCGTTTCTAAACAGTTTCTAATGTACTTACATTATTTCTTAAATAGGCAGACCAAAACTGTGTACTTTCAATGTTGTCTCACCAATGCTCTGTGTAACTGAAGTAAACACCTCTAGTTTTATGTTACATGCTTTTTGTAAAAAAACAAGAGCATTCCATTTGCCTTCCCAATCACTTGTTTTGTTTAGGTTCGGATGATTCATGATTTGTGTACCAATATACAGTAATCCCTCTATACCATAAATCTCTCCACTAAATTGAATTGAATTGAATTTATTGTCACGTGTCCTGAGGCACAGTGAAAAGCTTCGTCCTGTGAGCAATACAGGCAGATCACAGAGTTAAGTAGCATAGATAGTAAATAATAGGAAAACAGCGACAAAAACAAAAACATAGGTACAGGTGAATGTTAAGGGTTTGTGAGTCCATTCAGAATTCTAACAACAGTAGGGTAGAAACTGTTTCAAAACTGGCTGGTGCATGTGCTCAGGCTTCTGTACGTTCTCCCCGATGGTAGGGGTTGTCGAAAAACATTGCCATTGGGATGGATCTTTAGAAATGCTGGTGGCCTTTCCTTGACAGCGGGCCTAGTAGATGGATTCTACAGATGGGACGTTGGCCTTTGTGATTGTCCGGGCTGAGTTCACCACTCTCTGTAACCATCTCCGATCTTGAATGGTACAGTTGCCATACCAGGTAGTGATACATCCAGACAAAATGCTCTCGATGGCGCACCTACAAACGTTGGCAAGGGTATTTGCAGTCATGCCAAATTTCCTCAGCTGCCTGAGGAAGAAGAGATGTTGTTGGGCCTTTATAACCAGTGTGTCCACATGAAGAGTCCAAGAAAACTTGTTGTGGATGACCACTCCCAGGAGATTGACACTCTCCACTCGTTCCACCTCTGTGCTGTTAATGTGTAGGGGAGCACGAGTCAATAATGAGTTCCTTGTTTTGCTGGCATTGAGAGCTAGGTTGTTCTCAATGCACCACTTTTCCAGGTCTTCCACCTCCTGTCTGTAGTCTGTTTATGCGCCAACTGAGATTCGACTGACTATGGTGGTCTCATCAGCAAACTTGTAAATGGCATTAGTCTGGTATTTGGTGACGCAGTCATGGGTATATAGTGAGTACAGTAGGGGGCTCCAGTGTTGAGTGTGAGTGAAGATGAAATATTGTCCCCAATCTTCACTGATTGTGGCCTGGGAGTCAGGAAATTGGCCAGTTGCAGAGAGTGGGGCTTACTCTGAGATTACTAAGTCTAGTAATCAGTCTCAAGGGGATAATAGTGTTGAAATCTGAACTGTAGTCAATGAATAGGATTCTTACTTAGTTGTTCTTGGTGTCAAGATGTTCTCGGGAAGAGTGAAGGGCAAGTAATACGGCATCTGACGTGGATCTGTTGGTCCAATAGGCAAATTGGAGTAGGTCAAGAGTAGTGGGGAGGCTGGAGTTGATTAATGCCATGACCAGCCTTTCAAAGCACTTCATGACCACCAAAGTTAGGGCCACTGGGCGGTAGTCATTGAGACATGCTTCATGAGCACAGAGATTATGTTGGCCCTCTTAAAACAGGCAGGGACAGTGGCCTGCTGCAGGGAGAGGTTGAAGATGTCCGAGAAGACCTCTACCAGTTGATCTGCGCATGCTCTTAGATCACGGCCTGGTACTCTGTCTGGCCCTATTGCTTTCCTTGGATTCATATGAAGGAAATCTGATCTGACCTCTGATGCAGTGACTGTCGGGATAGGTTTGTCAGGACTTGTTGGAATAGATGTTACCTCTCCATCAAAGTTCTGCTCAAAGCGAGCATAGCATTGAGACGATCTGGGAGGAATATGTCATTGTCTGCTATCTTGCACTGTCTCTTTTTAGAATCTGTGATGTCATTCAGTCCTTGCCATAGTCGCCAGGTATCTGGGTCTCTAGTTTGGATCAGTCTTGGTCCTTGGTTGTCTTAACCGCTCTGTGAAGAAATAGTATGTTGGTTTTCTATTCTCTCCACCAAAGGGACAAGTTCACTCTTACTCACATTATACTCCATCTGCAAAATTGTTGTTAATTCATTTAGCCATTTTTTTCCATTCTTTTGCAGACTCCTTATGTCCTTTATATATGGCACTTTCCTACCTATTTTTTATGTCGACAACAAATTAAGTGGCCATAAATTCACTTTCTTTAGCCAAGTCACTCACAGAGGAGGGAAATAATTGAGGAAATAATTGCATATTTCCTCTGTGATTCCTGTTAGCAAACCAAACTTCTGACTATGCTAATATATTTCCCCCTACAGCATGGACTCTTCCTTTCTTTGTAGTAACCATGTGAAATATTTTATGGAAATCAAAATACACCACATCCAAAAGTTCCCCATTATCCACATTGCTTATTACTTCCTCAAATGACTGTAATAAGTGAGCCCAACATGCTTCCCTTCCAAACAATCTTCTTGATTTATTGAAATGTATGCTTGCTGATTGTTATGAAATATCTCCTTAAAATGTCCTTAAAGCCTATCCATAATCTAAGAGGCAAAAGCCAAGTGTGTGATGGAATATTTGCCACTTGCTTGGATTGGTGCGGCTCCAACAACACTCAAGAAGCTTAACACCATCCGGGATACAGTAACCAGCCTGATTGGCATCATATTCACATCCAGTCACTCCACCGACGAGGCTCAGTATCATCTATAAAATACTCTACAAAAAATCACAAAGGCAGCTTAGACAGCACCTTTCAAACCCACAACTATTTTCATCTGGAACTACAAGCCACTCACCTTGCTGCTTTGAAATGTGTATCACCATTCCTTCACTGTCGCTGAACCAAAATGCTGGAACTTCCTTCCTAACAGCATTGTAGATTTACCTATAATACATGGACCATGGTAGTACAAGAAGGCAGCTCACCCCCATCTTCTCGAGGGCTGTTAGGAATGGGCAATAAATTAGTTTTATTTCAAACATATACATTATTCATTATCATAGAGGTCTGTAGCATGGAAACTTGCCTATGCTACCGAGTTTTTACAATTTTAAGCGAGTTCTGTTTGCCTGCATTTTGGTCCATATCTCTCCATACCTATCCCATCCATGCATTTGTCTTATGCATCTTAAATGATGAAATTGCACTCGCCTCCACCAGAACCTCTGGTAATCCACTCCAGACACTCTCCACCCTCTGTGTGATAAAATTGCCTCCAATTGGCTAGCTCTCCCTGGATCCTGTGAGATTTAATCTTACTCAATAACCTACCACCGTGGTACCTTGTCAAAGGCCTTGCTAAAATCTATGCCGACAACTTCTACCCTCATCTACTTTTTTGGTCACCCCTTTAAAAACACTCCATCAAATTCATAAACGATCTAAAAGTAAATACAACAAGTAGAAAACAGTTCTGTACACATTGCAGAATGTTTACATTCCTTATGAGAGCACCCATTCGGTTGCATGAAAAAAAATGCATCTTCTAAATATGAAAGAAAACCATTTACATTCCCATGGATGTTGCAAGGGTATCTCAAAATGTAACAGACCTTCATTATATTTTGACAGAAAGACCTCGGATAGTGGTCTTCCCCCACTGTGCCTTGGCTACAGCTGCCCCAAGCTTTTGTACATCCCTCAGCATGTAATCCTGAACCTTGGGAATGTGGTAATCAACAACACTCAGTCGAGGTCAACTGGAAGATCAACAAGTTTCGGGCAGATCAAAGCTCATCTTTCACTGAGTTGGTGTTCCTACAGGTGCAGTCTGTTTGTCTTGATGTGCGTCCTGAGAAATAGATATATAGCACAGAGTCCTGTGTCATGGAGCTGCTCGGGATGAACCTCGACAAAAACCACTGCCTCTTTCTCCAGACCTCCTTTACAAAGGCACATTCCAGTAGGAGGTATGTAACATTCTCTTCCCCACCACAACTGCTTTGAGGGCAGTATGCAGTGGTATACAAAGTCTGGGTGTGCATGAAGGATCTCACAAGCAGTACCCCTTCTCACCAACAGCCAAGCAATGTCTTGGTGCTTGTTGGAAAGTTCTGGTGATGAGGCATTCTGCCAAATGATTTTGACAGTCTGCTCAGGGAACAATCTGACAGGATTTACTTTCTTCTTTTCCCTCAGTGTCTCGAGGATGCTACATGCTGATGGACTTATGGTCAAAGGTGTTTTCCTTGCAAATTTCTCCATGATGGACAGGTGATATGGAATTGTCCAACATTTTGGAGAGATCCATGACAACACGGCTAGACCCATCCTTCGCAACACCGGGGATAGATAGAACCTCAGTACATAGTGACACTTGATGTTTGCAAACCCAGGATCTAAGCACAACTTGCTGCAGCCACACACAAAGATGGCCATCGGGATGAGGGTGACTTTGGGTAGTCTCTTCACCCCCTTATCCAGAGTTCTGTACATGAAGTCCCTGCAGACACAGTCCATCTTAGATCACCAGATGAAGTGGAAGATGGCTCAGTAACTGCAACAGTGCAGATTCACCCATGCAAAGAAACTGCCATCCTTACCTGGTCTGACCTGCATGTGACTCCAGACCCACAGCAATGTGGTTGATTCTTAATAGCCCTCTGGGCAAATAGGGATGGGAGTAAATGCTGGCTGAGCCAGCAATACCATCATCCTGTGAATTAATAAAAAAATGCATCCCATGTAATCTGCATTTGGGCTAAATCAAAGCATAGCTATAGCTATACCATTCTGATAAGCTCCAATTATTTGTTCCTGTATACTCCACCCTCCAGCATGGTTTCTGTTAAGGGGCCTGTATAGTAATCCCACAGATAACCTCTTCCACTGACTATTTCTTATCTCTACCTGAACTGATTCTACATCTTCATCTTTGGAATTGAGGTCATCGCTCCCTCTGTATTAATGTCATCCCTAATTAATGGAGCAATCCGTTCACTTTTGTTTTGTATCCCGCCTTTCGGAAATGTCATGCACCCATGAATGTTCCAGACCTCGCCTTTGTGTCAGCTTGCCGTGTCCCTGTAACGGTAATCGGATCAAACATACTTATTTCTATTTGTGCTGTCAATTCATCCGTTTTGTTACGAATGCTAAGCATAGCACAGAGCTCAAACTGTAAAGAAACAAAGAAACCATATGGACTAGTCCCAGACCACAGAACACCATTTCCTGAACAGCTGACAGAGATTTCCTCTGACAGCAAGCTGTATTCCAGTCTGTGCCAGCTCATGTGGGAAAGCTAAAGAGGCAACATTGAGAACCACACCAGAGAGCTCCCCAGAGAGCTGGCAAAGAAAAAACTAATCATTTATATATATAGCATATGATGCCAAATTACTACAAAGTAAAGGTTCACTGACCAGATTTATCCTTTACTTAAATACACATCAAAATTAATTTCATGTACAGGGCGTTCAAGATGTGTGTCTTTAAAAAAAATTAGATAAATCCTGCATAAAGATACACATTCAAAACAACAAATGCAAATTCTTCTAATAAGTTTAGAATCATAATGTGAAGGTAAGTAAATACCATTTGTCTAGCATTGCAAAAATTGATAAATAATTGTGACCTTTCTTCAAGGTTTGTTTTGATGGTAAGTAAAGAGAGAAGATACAATACCATGTATCTAATTTTTCAGATTAGTTTCGAGCCACTAAATATATATGATGTTTACAAATGGTGCCAGTTTGATTTTGTAAGAAATATGATGTTTGATGTAGCTGATGTGTTGTTGCAGTTATACAGGGCTTTGGTGAGGCTGCACCTAGAATATTGTGTGCAGTTTTGGTCTCCTTTTCTGAGGATGGATGCTCTTGCCCGTGAGGGAAATAAGTGAAGAGTTACTGGGCTGATTCAGGGATGGCAGGACTAACGTATGAGAAAAGATTGACTAGATTAGGTTTGTTTTTGCTTAAGTTCAGACCAATGAGGGGGATCTCATAGAGACTAACAAAATTCTAACAGGACTAGACAGGGTAGATGCAGGGAGGATGTTCCCGATGATGGGTGTGTCCAGAATCAGGGGTCACAATCTGAGGATTTGGGGTGGACCATTAGGCAGAGATGAGGAGATATTTCTTCACCCAAAGAGTGGTGAGCTTATGGAATTCATTGCCACAGGAAGTAGTTGATGCCAAAACATTGAATGATACAGCACTTGGGGCAATGAGATTAAAGATTAGGGGGTGAAAGCAGGATTAGGCTATTGAGTTGGACGAGGAGAAAGTGAGGACTGCAGATGCTGGAGATTAGAGCTGAAATGTGTTGCTGGAAAAGCGCAGCAGGTCAGGCAGCATCCAAGGAACAGGAGAATCGACATCGGGCATAAGCCCTTCTTCAGGAATGAGGAAAGTGTATCCAGCAGGCTAAGATAAAAGGTAGGGAGGAGGGACTTGGGGGAGGGGCATTGGGAATGCGACAGGTGGAAGGTCAAGGTGAAGGCGACAGGCCGGAGTGGGGTAGGGGCGGACAGGCCAGGAAGGTGGCGCTGAGCTCGAGGGATTTGACTGAGACAAGGTGGGGGGAGGGGAAATGAGGAAACTGGAGAAATCTGAGTTCATCCCCTGTGGCTGGAGGGCTCCCAGGTGGAAGACGAGGTGCTCCCCCTCCAACCGTCACGCTGCTATGGTCTGGTGATGGAGGAGTCCAAGGACCTGCATGTCCTTGGCGGAGTGGGAGGGGGAGTTGAAGTGTTGAGCCACGGGGTGGTTGGGTTGGTCGGTCCGGGTGTCCCAGAGGTGTTCTCTGAAATGTTCCGCAAGTAGGTGGCCTGTCTCCCCAATATAGAGGAGGCCACATCGGGTGCAGCGGATGCAATAGTGTGTGTTGAGGCGCAGGTGAATTTGTGGCGGATATGCAAGTATCCCCCGGGGCCCCGGAGGGAAGTAAGGGGGGAGGTGTGGGCCCAAGTCCTGCATTTCTTGCGGTTGCAGGGGAAGGCGCCGGGAGTGGAGGCCGGGCTGGTGGGGGGCGCGGACCCGACGAGGGAGCCATGGAGGGAGCGGTCTCCCCGGAACGCCGATAGGGGAGGGAAGGGAAATACATCCCTGGGCGGAAATGACAGCGGATGATACGCTGTACATGGAGGCTGGCGGGGTGGCAGGCGAGGACCAGTGGGGCTCTGCCCCGGTGGCGATCGGAGGGGTGGGGCCCAAGGGCGGAGGAGAGGGAAATGGAAGAGACGCGGCGGAGGGCATCGTCGACCACGCCTGGGGGGAAACCGCGGTCCCTGAAGAAGGAGGCCATCCGGGCTGTACGGTCCCGGAACTGGTCCTCCTGGGAGCAGATGCAGCAGAGATGAAGGAATTGGGAATATGGGACGGCGCTCCAACAGAGGGCAGGGTGGGAGGAGGTGCAGTCCAGGCAGCTGTGGGAGTCGGTCGGCCCACAGCAAATGTCCGCGTCGATTCGGTCACCCGAGATAGAAATGGAAAGGTCTAGGAAGGGGAGGGAGGAGTCTGAGGCGGTCCAGGCGAACCTGAGGTTAGGGTGGAAGGTGCCGGCAAAGCGGATGAACCATTCAACCTCCTCGCGGGAGCACGAGGCAGCGCCGACACAGCCATCGATGCAGTGGAGGAAAAGGCGGGGGGTGGCGCCAGTGCAGCTGCGGAAGACGGGCTGCCCCACACATCCCACGAAGAGGCAGGCATAGCTGGGGCCCATGCAGGCACCCATGGCCACTCCCTTGGTTCGGAGGAAGTGGGAGGACCGGAAAGAGAAGTCGCCCAGGGCGAGGACCAGCCCAGCCAGCCGAAGGAGGGTGTCAGTGGAAGGGCACTGGCCGGTATGGCGGGAAAGGAAGAAGCGGAGGGCTTTCAGTCCTTTGTGATGGGGGATGGAGGTGTACAGGGACTGGATGTCCATGGTGAAGATAAGGTGTTGGGGACCGGGGAAGCAAAAATCATGGAGGAGGTGGAGGGCGTGGGTGGTGTCCCGAACGTAGGTGGGCAGTTCTTGGACTAAGGGGGACAGGACCATGTCGAGGAATGCAGAGATGAGTTCGGTGGGGCAGGAGCAGGCTGAGACAATGGGTCGGCCGGGGCAGTCAGGTTTGTGGATTTTGGGCAGGAGGTAGAAACGGGCGGTGCGGGGTTGGACTATGAGGTTGGAGGCGGTGGATGGGAGATCCCCTGAGGTGATGAGGTTATGGATGGTCTGGGAGATGATGGTTTGGTGGTGGGAGGTGGGGTCATGGTTAAGGGGGCAGTAGGAGGAGGTGTCCGTGAGCTGGTGTTTAGCCTCAGTGGTGTAAAGGTCGGTGCGCCAAACCACTATCGTGCCTCCCTTGTCTGCTGGTTTGATAGTGAGATTGGGGTTGGAACGGAGGGAGTGGAGGGCTGCACGTTCCGAGGGTGAGAGGTTGGAGTGGGTGAGAGGGGTGGAGAGGTTGAGGCGGTTAATGTCGCGGAGGCAGTTGGCTATGAAGAGATCGAGGGCGGGTAAGAGGCCAGCACAGGGTGTCCAGGTTGAGTTGGACGATCAGCCATCAGGCACAATGGGCCAAATGGCCTCCTTCTGCCCCTATTTTTTATGTTTCTATATTTCTCTGACAAATCAAATAGCTTCATTGATCCATATTGGTAAAAGCCTTAGATGAACCAAGTAAAATATTAATAAATCATTCATTAGGTGAAAGTTGCATGTAATCATTTGGAATTTCATAAAACTAAAGATGATTTTTAAAAATATATTTTAAAACATATTACATTACCTATAAAAGTTATAGTAGATTTAACAGCATTTCTTTCATTAAAAATTCTACAAACTGCATGCACCACCTTCACATAATAAAATTGGTTTCACATGACTGCACAGCTTAAATTTTGGTTTTCCTAATTATGCATTTTGCAGCTGCCCATGTTGTGCAGTGGTGAATACACAGTGGTAAAACAGGATGTACCAAATGGTTATTTATGAACTGCACCTTAAATTGATTTTTTCTCAAGAAGCATGCAGCATTGATGCAGCAGAGCCAAACTTCTCCACGGAAACCTAACATTCCTGTCAATATTCCATTTTAAACTCTTAGCTATCAAGGAAATTATTTGAGATTTGCTTTAACCATAATCTTCTAGCCCTCAAGACATGATATAATTATAGTTTAGAGCCCTCTTGTGGTGCAGTGGTCACATCCCTACCCTGGACCAAGAGACTTAGATTCAAGTCCCATCTGCTCTGGAGGTGTGTCATAACATCTCTGAACAGGTTCATGAGGAAAATAGGTACAACTATAGTTTACAGATGAATGATCTGAAAAACTGAAGTGAAATACGATTGCATATCATCTTATTGACATTTAGAACAACTTCTGATGCAGATATTTAATTGCGCAAAGAAAACCATTAATGGTGAAGCAGAAAATCTCTTATAGGTGAAATGTACAAAGCTCTGGAAAATTTAAAAAAAGAATAAATATTCTTTACACCTTAGCAATGCTGTAAAAGGTACTTCAGTTCAGCTCAAGGCTTTACTGTGGCTGAACCTGGAAACTAGGATGTGAAGAGCAAAAATGAAGAGTTGATAAAAGTGTAGCATGACTAAAAGCAACAAATCTTCATCACTCCAAACCCTATTTGGTGGTTGTTAAAGTTGTTCAGGCATGTGACCCTGTTTAGCAATGCACAGGGTTTGCCTTATTCCTGGAGGGTACAGAGGCTGCAGCTGATCAATGTATCATATCTTGAAGCGTTGACTGTAAGTAAAAGGCTTGCCAACAAGCTAAAGCCCATGGAATGGGGGCAATGACAACATGGTTACATAGTTAGCTAAATAACAAGAAACACATTAGTGGCGAATGATTGCTGTTTGGACTAGAGGTAGTTGGGGTAGTATCGTATGAAAGATGATAAGAGTTTGAATTGAATTAAAAAAAAGAATCTCAGATTAAGAGTCTAATGATGACCATGAAACTATTCTTGATTGTCACGTTAAAAAAAATGTGGTTCACAAAGTCCTTTATGGAAGGAGATCTGCCATCCTTACCTGGTCGAGCATAGGTGAGACTCCAGACTCACAGCAATCTGGTTGACTCTTAAATGCCATCTGGCAATCAGGGTTGGGCAATAAATGCTGGCCTAGCCAGTGACGCCATCATCTTGTGAGTGAATAAAAGAAAGGTGGGACATACATAGTAGGGCTCTGCAGGGGCTAGAAAAAAGACCACTGCTTTTCTTGATAAATGTTAATAGCCTGATCTGGGTATTGCAGGTGATACAGAATATAAATTACTGTGAACTGAGAGGAGGATGAAGATTAGCATCAAGAGGACAAAGACAGAGTGATGGAAAGGGTCAATAGATACATGTGACAAAATTTGAATTGACACATCTTGAAAGGAAGAATGAGGTAAGACAAAATAAAGTATATTTCTAAGGGAGGGGGGCAGGAGCGGAGAAACAGAGGAGCAGCTAGGGTATACATACACACATCACTGAAGGTATCAGTTCTAATGAAGGGTCACTGGATCTGAAATGTTGACTCTGCTTTCTTTCTTCAGATGTTGCCAGACCTGCTGAGTTTCTCTGGCAATTTCTGTTTTAATTATTGAAAGCAACAGGATGGTTGAGAATGTGGTTTCAAGGTATGAGAAATTCAGATTTTGGACTTCAGCTGCATGAACAGCTTGGAAAATGATAAGATTTGATAGAGGTGTTCAAAATCAAGAGCAGATAGTGTGAAACTGTTCCGCTGACGGGAGGGTTAAGAGCAAATGAATAGCAATTTAAGGTGGTTTGCAAAAGAACCAAATTTCCTGATTACTGACTGGTTAGGATCTCAAATGCAGTGACCAAGATGAAAGCAGATTCAGTCAAAAGGGAATTGGATAATTACCAGAGGAGAAGAGAAAGTGTAGGGATAAAAAGGATCAGGCAGTGTAGCGTGGGACTAACTTAGTTGCTACTGGAGTGAGCCAGTATATAAAGTAACCAGCTCTATAGATGAAAACAGCAATATTCTGAAAGAACTCTTATATGTAACTCTGTTGAATTTAAAATCGGTACTGCAGTTAAATACAGCATCACAATAAAATGAAATTTGGAATGCAGAAAGTTTAAGAATGTTTTCAAACAGAGTTTTTCCTCTTAGAGATTAGTTTCTCAAGACAGTCCTGTGCTAGCCATTGGATAGCAAACTGATGTTAGGATCTTCCAGATCTCAGTTGTCTACCACTAGCAAGGTCAAGGGCATCAGAGATAATTATTGGAGCACTATCAATATTCAGACTATAACAATTGACACATTCTAATAGTGTTGTGGAATTGACAAAATAAAAATTGCTTCATCAGTGTTACTACATCCTGAGGGCAAATTATATAAAGCCCTGTTACCAGTACAAGAAATTTAGCCAGGAATAAAATTGAAAAAAAAATCGATTTTCTTTAGTGATGAGAAATTAAGGTTATTCATTACCCAGTATATTATGTAAAAACATTTTGGGACTCTTTAACATTGTCACATGGTTGCAGTACTCTAATATAACACTCAAAATCGTAAGATGTTTTAAAAGAGCATCAACAAATAATATGCAAAACTGAGTTATATAATGAAATTTGCAAAGAGGCAGATTTTAAGGAACGTCTTTAGGAGGAAAAGGAAAGCTATAGAAATGGAAAGGTTTCGGGAGGGTTTCCATAATTTAGGTTTAGTCTAATGATGGAGTGTTCATAAAAAGGATACTCATGAGACCAGAATTTGATTATTAGAAAGGTTTCAAGTTATTTCTCAGAATATTGCACAGAAAGTAATGAAGAGTTTTCAGGACGAGACAAGTACATGTCGACATTTTTTATTAGCTTAGAATCATACACGATGGCATACCATTGAGTAATATCCTTTGGAGCTTAGTGAGTCACTGGAAACTTGGCATCATTTTCTTCAGTGCATATTAAAACTTAAGTTCATTCAATTTCTATTGTGTGATAATGGAAAGTCCATTCCTAATTTGTGAAGAGTAGAACAGGTGTAAAAATATTGCATATGGTATAGAAATATTTTTACCCAAAACATTTATTCACAGTCACTGTAGAAGAACAGCACAGATAAGGACATCAGATATTTAGGTCCAGTGCTATGATTAATAAAATCAATCACAATCCAATATTTTGACTTTTTAACATATATATTCATGCGAAAAATCACTTTTTACATAACATTCCTAACCTGAAACAAGTTGAGTAAAAAACTTTCAGTCTTTGCTAATTGTAGCAACAAGGCATTTGAAAAGACAACTTTAAACATTATACCTAGATTCTCCATAAAAATATTGAAGAATTACCGTATCATCGATAAAGTAACAAACCCTTTCTAAGTACACCAAAAGTAAATTGCCCTCATTTTATTTATTTCTTACTGATATATATTAATCAAGTATTGGAAAATACTACTTGTATTCCTCTCACTTCAAAGTGAAATATTTTGTGTTGGTGCAGAAGTGGATATTACTTGTGGTTCATGCAGATTATTGAATCAAGTAATGGAGAGATTTGCACTACAAATGACCTGAACTGTACTTGGATTTTGAAATACTTGATGTTGCCACATAGTGATGAAAAGTAGAGAAGATATCCCAATTCCACTGCTGTTAATATTAATACTTAATATTAATGAGCAAATTGCAAAAATCCACTCAACCCCATTCAACAAATTAGGGCATAAAATTCTTGAAGTGCTTATATCCCAAATTTGCTATTTACTACAAATACAACAAGGCAAAATTTTAAACGAAATGTCACATTTCACTGATTGATTCTTCTAAATCTTCAAAATCATGTTAATTTAATATTACAAATATACCTCTTTGAATTTTTACCCAATTACTTAAGAGCCTTAAAGAATTACCAAGTATAACTAAATTAAGTAAATCTAGATTTTGTAAAAAGAAAGTGAGCATACTTCCTTTGACAACAGATCTGCTAACAAATGATAGAATGTGGGTGCTTGACAGTTGTGGAGTGAGGAGGACAAGGATGTCGAAGTCTCACACCTCATTTCCGACTGAACTTTAACCCACTTTTGCTGGAGGGGTAAGGTGGGGCACAACCTACACAGCAATGCCATTGTAAGTTAGTACTGAACTTAAAAATGTGTTGCTGGAAAAGTGCAGCAGGCCAACACATTTTCCAGCAACATATTTTTAAACTCTGATCTCCAGCATCTGCAGTCCTCACTTTCTGCTAAGTTAGTACTGAATACAAACAGTTCCCATTTTTAGCTGCTCCAAAGGGTTAAACACACAACGGGAGAGCCACAGATCTAAACAGTAGATTTAAACAATCTTGGGGGACAGATAAGTTCCATCTTAGGTTTTTGTTTCAAATTCATGCTCTTTTGAACATGCCATAAAAAAACCAAAGCTGCCAAGACATAAGAAAAAATCTAGCTGCACTATCTTGGTTTACTGGTGATCTGTCATAGGTTTGAAAAATACCAGTTTGGTTGTGTTGTTTCCATGGATGTTTTGTGATAAGGCCATTATGAGTTGAGTTTCAAAGCCACAATTATTTCAATAGGGCCTTTTGAGTTCACAGTTTGATGGACAGCTTAAAGAAGCCATTAAAGGATTAACAGTCTTTGATCTAGGATCTCCACTGAAAGTTATTTTTACAAGAGATTTGTCACTTGAGGAGATTTAAAAGCTTTGATAGAGTTCCATGAGTGGGAGTTTTTAAAAAAAAATAATTGAGTGTGCATAAATGAAAGTTTTATTTTTACCTTCACATGGCTCCTATGCTCTGCTCATAATGGATACAGGTAAGTGGCAATGGAGGTGGTATGGTAGGGCAGGGTATGAAGGGTCTTTGAGGGCTTCAGGGAGAAGTACAAAAGGGCCTAACAGCTTCTGAAATAATTGAAATGATATC
Organism: Chiloscyllium punctatum; assembly: GCF_047496795.1. Taxonomy (NCBI): domain Eukaryota; kingdom Metazoa; phylum Chordata; class Chondrichthyes; order Orectolobiformes; family Hemiscylliidae; genus Chiloscyllium; species Chiloscyllium punctatum. The sequence goes on along the minus strand of NC_092739.1, from coordinate 98,763,132 downwards.
CCACAGAACTAAGATGGGTCTTCTAACCAATCTGTCTCAGCACTCGCGTGTCCCCTATGGTTGCTTTGGATTTACTTCTAGGGTTGGAGGTCTTCAACATGATCAATTCCTCCTTCTTCCTGGAGTGTAAATTGGTTCTTACAGGTCTGTAAAGTAAAGCAGATCTGCCAAGTTGGGAACTTCCCCACTTGAGTTACCTACACTCTGAAGCAAAAATCTGGCTTTGAGGTGAGGAATATCTGATTTCAAAGTATGATGGCAAACTGTTAAAATAATGATTTTAATTATCATACCGACCACTTGTTTTCTGAAAAAAAATTCAAAATTCATTTTAGCAGTGCAACATGTAAAGATGATATGTGATCACTTTTCATGTTCTGGACATTTATTTTAAAAAATAAGACTGAATGTGATTCGGTCAGCAATTCCTCTCTCTTATTTCTTTGTAACACAGCAAGGTTCATGGGAAAATGTAAATCTCTTGCTTTATTAAACCCAATATTGGTTGTTCCTCAAAGTTGGATGGGTCGTACGACAATGCTGCACCATTTCTGCATCAATCTGGGAACAGTTATAAAGTAGAGTTGAGGTGTCTTTTGAACTGGAGGCTGTGGTAACCATTCGATTCTGTCTTTCTATCAGTGAAGGGCCAGAAAGGCCACCTGTATTAAGATGGGAGACTGTGACAGCTGGAACTGTTGGGCTTCTCTCTACTGGGTGAAAGTTTGGACTGTACGCTTCACCATTATTGGGACAATTACTAATGAGAGGCTTGTGACTTGGTTTCTTCTTCTGTTTTATCAAAAATACAACAATTGTGAAGATGACGAGCAAAAGAGCTAAAACTGCTAATGGCAAAATTATCTGAAGAGAGCTGTCATCCTGAATGTTTTGAGCAACAGGCTTGTCATTGACTTGTTCTAATGCAGTCTGTTGTATGAAGCTTGCCAGTGTCACATCTGGGGCAAAGGCAGACATGTTACTTTTGCGATTTCCCCAGCGAGATCGGTTTCGCCAATGTGGCACAGGTTTAGTAGGAGAAAACATGGGTGTCTCTGTTCGAGGGCTCGGTGATAACTGTGCTGATGTAGAGGCTAAATCTGACATACGTGAATTAAATAGTGAATTTTCAATTGATGTGATGTCAAGTACTTCAGAACCATTAATTGGAGTAATACTGTAGAGAAAGGTGCCTTCAGCTGGTTGCACGTTATTTGCTGTCAAAAGAAAATCAAAAGAGTCATTCAATAAGTCCAACCCAGTCATATTGGCTTCAACCTCAAGGAACAAAAGACCTAATTCAATGTCTCTCTGAGTAAATATTTTTTCAGCTTCTCTTCGAATTCTCGATGTATGGCCTAGTCTCACAAGTCTGCCATAGGATGGTAATCGCTTTACTTCAAACTCAGGAATACTTGCAGTCTGGTTGGCCAACATACTGGCATCCAACATGTTTGTCCCAAGCTGACAGGTGGTTCCAGTGGGAATCTTAAAGTTTTTTGCCATTTTCAGCAAAGGCCTTACTGTAATGTTAACTACCTGCTCAGACACATTGCTTTCAGAAGTCAGTACTGTGAACTCAAAGCTATCGTGTGATGCAGAAAGATTAGTCATATGATAACTCAAAAGTCCTCTCATAATGTCTTCCTGCTTAAACAAACTCACATTTTTGTTTCCAATCATTATATGTCCAAATTGTGGAGGTCCAGTAATTTCATAACTTATCACTGCAACTTTTCCATTCGTTTCTGCAGCCAAGTGTTCATTGGTGATGGTAGAAATACTTTGTCCCTGTTCAATTTCTAGTTGAGTGTTGTTTATAAGTGTGATCTTAATAGGTATAACCTCCAAATTAAATAACTTGTATAATGGCCGGTGTTTACCATCAGTTACACTAAAATAAAAAACACCAGATGATGAGCTTCCATCTTGAACAAACCAAATTTTACCATCATTGATATCAGCCTGTGTAAAATACGTGACAGACAAATTCAAGTTCTCTGCTGCTGCTAAATAGCCATTATTGGGTCCACTGATAATATTGTATTTGATTTCTTCTGGTAGATTATCTAAATCTTCAACGTTTATATGGTCTGAATTCAGTGCAGTATTGTAACCCTGCAATATCTTCAAACTGGGGGCTTTAGTTTTCAGTTCTGGAGGATGATCATTAACAGGAGTAATGGTAATATTGAACATCTCTTGTATTACTTCACTGTCATTCAAGGGCATTAATGCAGCTTTGCTTTTTGGATTTAACCATGCAGCAAAGGTAAAATTATCTTTCAGACTTTCTGAGTCGTCATGCACGTATGTTATTCCATATTTATTAAGAATAAACTGAGAAAAATAGGGTTTCTGCTTAGTGAGGTTACGCTCACCAACTACAATCACACCATGGTTAGGCAAAGCTGTTACTTGGTACCACACTTCATAAAATGAACGTTCGGACTCTGGAAGTTTGACCAGTAGGTTTGAAGCATCCAGCTTAAATTTGTCAATCAGTACTCTTTCACCTTCTGAAACAGCAGCACCTATTAAGGAAAACAAAAACTGCCTTAAGTAAAGTAAACTATGTTGAGTTATAATTTGCATTTATATAGCACCTTGGACATCATTTGGATATCCCAGCATGGTTCATCCATTGATATTATTTTTTAAGGAGAGTCACTGCTTTGCAGCTAAATTTAATACATAAATTGCACAGAGCAAGATTCCATAAAAAGCAACAGAGAAATGATAAATTTTAGTGGTGTTAACTGAAAACTGAGATATGTTGATCAGCTCACTAGAAAAAAAGCTTTTCATTGAATAGTACCATGAAATCTTCTCCATATAATTGAGACAGAAGATGGTGCCTTCATCTCTCATCTGAAAGATGATAATGCAACAATTCCTGAGTTATGACTACAGATATCAGCCTGTTGGAAAGACCTAGAATGGAGTTTGAACCGCAGTCTATTGGCTTAGATGTGCATATTAACACTGAATTGAGCTAATAATGTACCTACATTGAGTCAAACTCATTTCCATGATGATTAAAATTTAAAATATTGCTTATAGCTCATCATGGAGTTAGGTGTTTCACCAAAGAGCAGAAGCACACTCAGGCAACATATTTATTTGGTGCTGTACCCAAAATAAAAACAAACGGTTGAACCCTGCAACATAGCAGTAGCATTAACAGTTCAACTCCTGGTTTTACGCAAAGGAAAAGAGCTTAATTTCCCACCAAGGAAAGGAATTAACCAGGTGTCGGCTGTCTCCTGATGCCATGTCATTTTTCTGACACAGCCAGGATGCGCTGTTACTTTCAAAGCAAGGATGGAGAAGGGCAAACCACATACCTCCAGCTAATTGCATATTACTAACCATACTATTCACTACTTCTTCACAAGCTTGTAAATGGACTGCAGAGGACCTGTAAACAATTTCCCAATCAAACATCAAGAGAAGCGAACAATCTAGTACACAACAGTGCAGAGCTGACTGGTAATAATGCATGAAGCAATTAAATTATGTTTCTGCTGTCGAGATTATTTTAGGAAAGAAGGCATTATTCACTCAGAGCAAGAATGATACCTTTTTCATTGACTATTTGATCAATAATCTGTGCCATAAGACTGCTACCTTCTGATTTCCTGTCTTTTCCATTCTGTTGTACAATGGAAAGCCCAGTAATGGCTGCTGTCTGCCTTTGAACATTGCAGTGAGCAGACAGATCCAATCTCCCGTGATAGCACAAATAGGATTCCATCTTACCTTGTCTCAGTTAGGAGATCTACATTTAAAATACTGATGAGTCGGCAGGTTTGCAACCCCAGGCTGATAGTCAAGCTGTAGGTGGCTTGAGAGAGTGGAGTGGGAGGCAGGCGCCGTACATGGATCAGAGGAAATACTGTTTTAGAAAACTGTGCCAAATACACTCAAGAAATTCAATGTGTTTGGGAATTTGAACAGTTCTATTTTCTCATTTGATGTAGAAATTAAAATCTTCAATTACAACTGCTATGATTTTGCAACAAGCTTCTCTGATTGGCATATTTATGCATCCTGCTACTTCATTACTGCTTTCTGTAGGGATATTAATGGCCTTTATCAAAGCCCTTCACTTTTTCTAATCTGTCTTCTGTGATCTGCTAAATGTTGAGGTAAACTTTGATGCAAACCTATGCTAGGAATGTGGATTCAGATCAAAGTTTGAGAAAGCAAGGCTCTGCTGGATTTAAAATAACATACTGTCTGAACAAATAATAAAACCAATTAAATGAGAAAAGCCAATGATGAGAGACAGCATCAATCAGATTGTGAATTGTATTCCTTGCTCCTGGCTAAAATGGTAAAACATCTATAAGGTAAACATAAAATGCTGGATCTACACAGCAATTTAGTAGGTATCAGTAAAGAGAAAAAAAAACCCGTTAATCTTTTATGCTTAAGTTAGAATCAAAAACTAAATGGTAGTTTTGTAATAATTGGTAAAAGAAAAAGGCAGATATGACGAGGTGATAGAGAAAGAAGCAACAGATAGTTCAATCATCGATGGAAAGTTATTTAGTTGAATGATTTGTGAATTGGTTCAACAGAAGAGCATTAGATAACATTAAAACAAAATCAGTGAGACAAAAAGGAACTCGTTTCCATTGTGCCATTCTGAGACATTTTCCATCATTTATATTTATAGAACAGCCTAGAAGGGCGTAAGGTTATTTATGCAAATTTGTGCAAAAAAAAACTAAATTTCAGTTTGCAAAAACAGCACAATAACCAATGATGGGAAAAATAAAGTTGGGGCCCAAAAGCTTTCATTTTTGGTGGGCCGGGAACTTGTTTGGATAGAGCAAGGAAAATTTTGTCTTGAAGAAACAATAATTGATGACTATGTTGAAGCTTATTGACTGTATGTAGAGGCTGGACAATCAAGCATAAGCACAATACTCTAAAATGCTGATGTGATGAAGCAGTTCATAAAATATACTCATAGTTTATCAAATATTTAGTTGCCCCTCTGTCTAAATAGCTCATTATTATTGCAATTGGTGTGGAATTGGCACAAAGGTAGAAATAACAAATCCCAGGTTCAGTCCACTTATGGTAAAAGTCTTGTTTATATGTGAGAAAATTCAGGATCAAATTTTAAGAAATGCAAGGAGATCGGAATGATTATGTTGGGCAGGCTCCAGAATTTACATACACTTAAGATATAATTTGAATATTTCACCTGTATTTGCAAATAGACAACTGGAATGTCCAGTGTTGACGTACGAGATGGTGACATGAAACTCTTGCGGTTCCAATGAGGCTGGTGGGGAAAACACTATAAAGGTAAATGAATCTTCAGCAGTCCAGCCCATGGCATCAGCGTGTGTATGTTCATATGCAATCAAGCCTTCATTCACCTGTAGAAAACAATGATATATGCAGCAGACAGGTTTAACTTAGATAACTGGCGTTAACATAAAATGTAATACCTATGATGTTTACAAGCAACTGCACTTACACATTAGTTGCCTATTTTTACTTTGCCATTATATTATTATCTGTCCTATTACCTAATTTTACCCATTAATCCCCAGCTAAGAATGAATCAGGATGAGATTAATGTCCAAGAAAAATATTGTTCCTAAAATCTCAAGAAGCTTCAAAAATTATATTAAACCTCTACAAATTTACAGAAAATGATTAGGACTTTCTGAGAAAGCGCCATCTCCTTCTACTGGGTTGGATAACTGACTGAGTGAGTAACTGACCAACAAAATGTGACATCTTAAGACTTCAATAATTTGGAACACAGCATCATCTTGTCCATTCATAACTGTCCTTGAGATACATATTATCCTGAGTTAATTAGCTGTATTAGATTAAATTCATTTTGATTATCAATTTAACTTTTCTTCCACATCAATTCTCTTTATCACCATTTGTTTGAACAGAAAATAAATTAGCTACTTGGATTCAAATCTTTGCAAGCTTTTGTTTTAAGGATATTTACATTTATCCATTTTGAATTAAAAAGATATTGCAATTGATTTAATTTTTTTTTTCTGTTTTCTTCATTTGCTTCATGTAGTAATTGTATCAGAAGCAGTAGATAGCAACATGGCTACACAGTGGTTCAAAACAAGTAAACACTGGAAATAAAAATCCCACCCAAAAGGTTTATCTCCAACATGGAATGTTTCAAACAGAGGGTGTTGCGTGTATAGAATGAGCTGCCAGAGGAAGTGGTGGAGGTGGGTACATTCAAAAGGCACCTGGATGGGTACATGAATAGGAAGGGTTTAAAAGGAGTAGGCTAAATGCTGGAAAATGGGACTAGATCAGTTTAGGATATGTGGTCGGCATGGGCGAGTTGGACTCCAACATTCTAAAAATTCCTTAAATCATTTTAATGTTGTTATTCGATGGTGCATAGTTGAAATGGTATCTAGTTACAGGATATAATCAGCCAGACAATATAGCTATATAGCTATATAGATTTTCATTTGATGGTATCTAATAAGCACCTAAAAAATAAAGAAAATTTTCAGCCCAGGAACAGGCCCTTCGGCCCTTCAAGCCTGAGCCGATCCAAATGTACTGTCTAAACCTGTTAGTCAATTCCTAAGCATTTGTAACCCTCTGCTCCCCATCTACTCATGTATCTGTCCAGACGCATCTTAAATGAATCTACCTTGCCTGCCTCTACCACCTCTGCTGGCAATGCGTTCCAAACGCCCACCCGGTACAATTCATGACAAATCAAATTTAATCACTTGCTTCCTTTTTTCTCTTTAATATTGAGTTGCACTATCCAAATTGATGTGTGGCTGGGCCTGCAAACCTTGGGGGTGGTGGGGGATGTTAATGGTTGGTGGGGGAAACTGCCCTTTCATAAAGCTGCCATCGTTACTTTTAGAGTTGTTGAAAGTTCACGTCAAACAGGGTTGACAGCATAAATATTTATGCTTTGAACACACCAGTTTTTTAAAATCAGCAATGAAGATAAAAAATACCAATTTATGCTTGGATTAATTATAATATTTTGAAACTCAGCATAACTTAAGTTGTTGCCAACAGTCCCTATCTATCAAGGTGAAGATCATGAATGTAATGAAGTTTAAATATTTAGGGATCATAATAATATATTTCTCCTTGGGTTCCTGCTAAGTTATTCTTTAAAGTTTATGCTATTAAGTCTCCAGACAGGGCACAGACCAGTTTAATGTTGAGTTTTGCAAAGGATTGTGTCATTGTCTCCACATCCACCTGCTGCTATTCAAATGTAGGAACACAGGTTGATGACATGCAAAGTTCACTGGCCTTGTGCAGTGTGTCACCTGGTTGCTCCACCCAAACTGTCTCAGAAAGTGCAGGAATAGGAAAATCTACTTTGGATTTATTATGTTGCATAACAAGATACAAATTTATCTGTCCTTGTTACGGCTACAACATAAATTTGATTTTGTGGGTTCCTGGTGCTCAGAACACTGTACGGTGGCACAGTGGTTAGCACTGCTGCCTCACAGCGCCAGAGACCTGGGTTCAATTCCCACCTCAGGCGACTGTCTGTGTGGAGTTTGCACGTTCTCCCCGTATCTGTGTGGGTTTCCTCCGGGTGCTCCAGTTTCCTCCCACAGTCCAAAGATGTGCAGGTCAGGTGAATTGGCCATGCTAAATTGCCCGTAGTTGGGTAAGGGGTAAATGTAGGGGTATGGGTGGGTTGCGCTTCGGCGGGGCGGTGTGGACTTGTTAGGCCGAAGGGCCTGTTTCCACACTGTAAGCAATCTAATCTAAACAATAAATGCAAATGATGAAATGAGATATAAGTGGTCAAGTGTATTTCCCACAACATATAAGTGGACTAAAACAAAACAAAGAACTGTGGATGCTGGAAATCAGAAACAAAAATTGCTGGAAAAGCTCAGAGGGTCGGGTAGCATCTGTGGAGAGAAATCAGAGTTCATGTTTTGGGTCCGGTGACACTTTTTCAGATATGTGAATAAATTTTGTTTTGCCTTGAGACTGGAAATTTCATGCAAATTGCCCTGATGAGCATGAGACCAAAGGTTTCGATAAACTGAGTGATTTTTCAGAAATACTCCAGCTTTAGACTATCAAATGACTAAAACTTGCAAATGTAGAAAATAAGAAATAAGTGATGAACTTCAACAACACAGGCTGATGGGAAGACACATGGTGATCCATGCTGAGAAGCATGAGGATATATTTATTTAACTGGTGTCAAAAAATAATCAGAGATCACTGATTTTTTTACATGCTCATTGGTTCAGTGTCAGAATTCTGAAGAGTTATGTCAAACTCAAATGTTAACACTGCTTCTCCCACCATAGATGCTACCAGAGTTGCTGAATTTCTTCAGCTGTTTCTGTGTTTGTCAATGTGTTGGTGACAAGGGTTCAAATCCCGTTAAGGCAGATGGTGAATTTTGAATAAAAATCTAATCAAAAACTAACCTAATGGCACCACTGTCAATATCATAAAATTCCCAGCTGATTCACTCATGTCCTTTAGGGAAAGGAATCTATCATCTTTACCTGGTCTGGCTTATCTGTGATGACAGAGCCCTGGCAATGTGGCTGACTCGTAACTGTCCTTTGGGGCAGTAAATGCTAAATCAGTCAGTGCCCCTCATCTCTGAATGAATGAAAAAGGGGAAAGTGCTGGGATGATGTACGTATCCAGAAAGGCTCAGCGTGATTGTTAATATGTGACGTATCATGAGACTTCTTAGATGTTGGCACTTATTGGACGCCAATGCCCATGGAGGTGGAATGCAATGAGTTGGTTCTGACATTGAGATAGGCATCACAGAGTCATACAGCATGGAAACAGATCCTTCAGTCCAACTCACCCATGCCGACCACATATCCTAAACTGATCTAATCCCATTTTCCAGCATTTAGCCTATTCCTTCTAAATCCTTCCTATTCATGTACCCATCCAGGTGCCTTTTAAATGTTGTAACTGTACCCACCTCCACCACTTCCTCTGGCAGCTCATTCTATACACGCAACACCCTCTGTTTGAAACATTTGCCACTCAGGTCTCTATTAAATCTTTCCTCTCTCGCCTTAAACCTATGCCCTCTAGTTTTGGACTCCTCTACCCTGGGAAAAAGACCTCTATTCAACCTATCCATGCCTCTCATGATTTTATAAATCTCAAAAGTCACCCCTCAGTCTCTGACACTCCCGGAAGAAAATCCCCTGCCTATTCAGCTCTCCCTGTAGCTCAAACCCTCTAAACCACAGAATGTCCTTGTAAATCTTTTCTGAACCTTTTCAAGATTAACAACTTCTTTCCCATACCAGGAAGACCAAGATTGAACACAGTATTCTCAAAGTATCATCAAAGTCCTGTACAGCCATAACATGATGTCCCAGCTCCTATATTCAGTGCACTGACCAATGAAAGCAAGCATTTTTTACTACTCTGTCTACCTGCGATTCTATTTTCAAGGAACCATGCTCCTGCACCCTTATGTCTCATTGTTCGGCAACACTCCCCAGGACTCTATCATTACTTGAGTAAGTTCTTCTCTGGGTTGCCTGACCAAAATGTAACATCTCACATGTATCTAAATTAAACTCCATCTGCCACTCCTTGGCCCATTGGCCCATCTGATCAAGGTCCAGTTGTACTCTGAGGTAACCTTCTTCACTGTCCACCACACCACCAGTTTTGGTGTCATCTGCAAACTTACTAACCATACCTCCTAATATTCACATCCAAATCATTTAAATAAATGATGAAAAGCACCAGACAGCTCATGTGATTCTGTTCTATTTTCCTGGATAATGTACATTACTCAGGCCCCAGTAAGGCTCTGCCCTAATAGATTTTTCCCTAATTGCATTATCAGCAATTGTCTCCTTACAGCATTTATGAACGTGCCTGAATGTTTACAGTATTTAAGTGACTGCCTAATCAAATGTATAAAAATATCATTGGACCTTAGTAAATATGACTGTTCCGTAAATGACTTGGCTTTGCTCAAAGTAGAGCACCTATGGACTTCAGTATACTCATACATTCTAAGGCCCAGGCATAGGGGAGGAGGTGGCCTAATGGCATTATGGTTGGACCATTAATCCACAGATCCAGGTAATGCTCTGGGTTCCCATGTTCGAATCCCACCCTGGCAGATGGTGGAATTTGAATTCAATAAAAATCTGGAATTAAGAGCTGAATAATGGCCACAAAACCATTGTTGTTTGTCTGGAATAAGACATCTAGTTCACTAATGCCCTTCAAGGGAGGAAACTGCCATCCTTGCCTGGTCTGGCCTATAGCAGGTGAATCGCGTTCACCAGTCATGCCTGAAATGTCGATTCTTCTGCTCCTTGGACGCTGCCTGACCTGCTGTCTCTTTCCAGCGCCACACGTTTCAACTCTGATCTTCAGCATCTACAGCCCTCATTTTCTCCTGGTCTGGCCTCCAGACCCACAACAATATAAGCGTCTCTTAACTGCTCTCTGGGCAATTAGGGATGGGCAACAAATGCTGACCTGGTCAGCAACACCCTCATCTGTGAATGAATAAAAAAAAGCTGGAAAATTCAAACAAAGAAAATCAAATATTTGTTCATGACTGAAATATACAAGAGCTTCCTTTTCTAGCTTATGAAGAATTGATCAAATACAAGGAAATGAATTATTTCAGGTTGTCCAAATAAATTATTTATTGTGTCTGATCTGACTGATCCCTCTTTATTTCCCATTGGATACACAGGTTCCCACTTGGTTAAGTTAGAACTTACTGGCTGAATATTTCATGAGCTCTTAATGTTGTCTGTATGAATTATTTAAGATGTATTTATGGCATTTGAAACAAAGGCAATCATTCTTTATCCCATTATTCTGTCTATCCTCAGTTTCTGTTTCATTGCACTAAAAGTCATGATACTCTACATTAAAAAATCTTTGGCAATTATGTATCTGAATAGGGTATGTATCATGGATTTTAATCAGTATATTAAACAAAACAGCTGGAAATGAGGCAAAGCTTAAGAACATTTGTAGAAAGCTTGTACACTTGCATGGACTATCAAACACTGTTCAGAATATTATCAGGATTCAGTGCTGATTTTGCAATAAAAATACCTGAGGAAAATGTGCACAATATTTTTCTTCAGCTTTCTCAAAAGAAGAAAGTCAAGCGATCCATATAAATCTGACAGATTAACAGAATCATTTCCTGAGTTCTAGTGGGAGATACAGAGAACCATTGCAGAAAATTTACCTCATTATATATTGTGACTGGATTTAAAAGTACAGCCAACAAACTAACATTGTGCTTTTGTCAAAGGAGTACAGACAAGAATAGCTCCTTTTCTGATTAAAATGTGTTTTAAAAGTTTTATTTCAGTGAAAATGGTGATATTAATTATTAAAAGTTAAATTAATGGTCACTATGGCTTAATGGTGGCACTCTGACATCTGACTGAGGGTTGGGACTAGAGTGTTTGAGTTATAATGACAGGCTGGGACATTTTCCCCTGGAATGTAAGAGGTTGAGAGTTAAACCTTAAGAGGTTTATAAAATAATGAGGAGAACACATAAAGTGGGTAGGGGGAGTTCAAAACTAGGTGGTATGTTTTAAGGGGAGAGGAGAAAGATTTAAAAGGGACCTGAGGGGTAACTATTTCACACAGAGGGTGGTTTGTATGTGGAATGAACTGCCACAGCAAGTGGTAGAGGCAGATGCAATTACAACATTTAAAAGACTTTTGCACAGGTACATGAATAGGAAAAGTTTAGAGGGATATGGTCCAAAAGCAGACAAGTGGAACTAGTTTAGTTTGGGAAACCTAGTCAGCAAGGATGAGTTGGACTGAACGATCTATTTCCGTGCTATATGACTGTATGGCCAGGAGTCCAAGCGAAAGCAAATAAGTTCAATGCGGTACTAGGAGGGGCCTTTCGAATGAGGCCCAAGTTTCCTTTTAAGCCTGATGCATGGCACCATCTGAACAGGAACAGAAGAATTTTTCTGTTGGCCTGAACTAAACTTACGAAGGGCAACTATTGGTTAAGACGCATGTGGGGTTGTGCTGTTCATTTGAAAAATGCATTGTAGACACAAGTACTTCTTTATTCTTCAAACAATTAATTGTTAAATATATCATAAAATTGACAGTTTTATGTTTACATCAATTTTTGAGGAGAAAGTGAGGACTGCAGATGCTGGAGATCAGAGCTGAAAATGTATTGCTGGAAAAGCGCAGCAGGTCAGGCAGCGAGGCAGCGAGTCTTGTAGAGAGGAAGAGAGCTTCTTCAAGGAAGGCATGAGGAAGAGAGCATCTCTACAAGGATTTCAGTGAGTCCCTCTCTCACTGCACACCCCAGGTACCTCTCCGCCACCACCCCACTCCGGCCTATCACCCTCACCTTGACCTCCCTCCACCTATCGCATTCCCAACGCCCCTCCCCCAAGTCCCTCCTCCCTACCTTTTATCTTAGCCTGATGGACACACTTTCCGCATTCCTGAAGAAGGGCTGATGCCCGAAACGTCGATTCTCCTGTTCCTTGGATGCTGCCTGACCTGCTGCGCTTTTCCAGCAACACATTTTCAGCTCTACATCAATTTTTGAGCCTATATGTAGATCAAAGGAAAATTACTGAACATACACTTACCATGGTTTGGGTAAAGTTGGTTTCTTCGTGAGTCACATTATCAGTGTCAACTTTTACCACTCTGCCAAGTTTTGGAAAACTAACCAAAGAATACATTATGATGCGATTTCGAGTGTTGTCATCATTGGTTATAGCTTTCAAATCTTCAGACTTAATACGTTTAAGTGTTCCTGAGAGAACAAAATTGAGTGAATAAAATTAAAATTCATCTTTAAAACTGGTAAAATTCAGATGGACGATAGGAAAATACAGAGGTCAGCTCAACACTTTCAGGCATTATAGCATTTAACTTCCATTTAAGAAATCCTCCCTTATATCAAAACGGACCCACATTTTCCTGCCCCTTTTGGTGATGGGCTGGGAGACAAGAGTCATTTATGACCGAGAAGGAGACCATTAGACTACCGAGTAAATGTAGACCAAAACAGTCAGGTTCCATTCCATCTTATTCAAGTGTCCAATCAATTTATTTTCAAAATCCTTAATCACCTCTGCTTGCACCCCTCTAGGTCAGAGGGCTGACAAAATTCCAGGCAGAAGCATTGGAATGAGAGGTTCATGTATTCCTGCTGCTGACAATCTGGCTTAGCATCAGGTAAATTGCCAGCTTGGCTGCCCATTGCAGGCCAATTGAGCCACTTAACTGGCCAGTAAACTGCCATTTCCCACTTCCAGAAGCATTTTTCCCATACCAGGAGGGCCAACCATACTATTTGGAGATCACCAGGTGAAACCAGATGGCCTCCATCAGTTCCTGGGGAATATTCCGTTCAGAGTACTCTTTCATCCAATGAAGGGGAACATCTCCCCCACCCCATGCAATCAATGTTGACTGACCACCTCCACTTGGAATATCAGCCCACAGCTTTCCCAAATGGGACTCGCCTGCCTCTGAGGACACACTGTCAATGGGTCTTTTCCTTGGTGTTGCAGTCTCAGCAACAGCCACCTCCAGCAGTGGCACTGTGAGGCTGAGCAGCCAGCTTTGTGACTGGATGGAGATATTGGTGGTAATCTCTTAACTGACCACTGCCTAGACTACAATCACTTGGCGAAATGGAGCTGTATCCCAATTTCTGGCATAGTGTAAGACTTCAAGTGGCAAAATTCAACCAAAGCCATATTAGCCAGGCATCTGTTTTTACCGTGAGGCCTTATTATAAAGGCCTGACTGAGGTCTGGGATTCATTAATGGAATCAGTAGGTGTCTATTACACAGGAGGGAGAATAATGTTTACTTACATTGATTAATAGCAAAAATCAATGGGTCATTTGCAGGTTGGCAGCCTATGATCAGAGAGGTACCACAAGGATCACAGCTTGGTCTCCACTTGATCACAACTTCTATCAATGGTTTAGATGTGGGCGTTGATTGTAATATTGACAACTTTTCAGATAATCCAGAATTTTATGGAAATGTGAGTTCTGAAGGGGATACAATGAGACTCCAAGGAGATTTAGACAGGCTGAGTGAGTGTACAAGCACATGGCAGATGGAATATAAAATAGACAAGTGTGCGCTTATCCAACTTTATAAGAAGAATCTCAGTGCAAGGTATTTCATAAAAGGTAAGGAATTGGAAAATGTTAATGTCAAATTGGACCTAGTTAAAAATCACACAACACTAGGTTATAGTCCAACAGGTTTAATTGGAAGCACTAGCTTTCGGAGCGTCGCTCCTTCATCAGGTGGTTGTGGAGGACACAATTGTAAGGCACAGAATTTATAGCAAAAGTTTACAGTGTGATGTAACTGAAATTATACATTGAAAAATACCTTGATTGTTTGTTGAGTCTTTCATCTGTTAGAATACCATGTTAGTTTCACTTCTTTTATGTGTAAATCACAAAACCTTTTTTTAAAAAGTTACATTCTCAGGTTAACTGTAACAATAGACAATAGACAATAGGTGCAGGAGTAGGCCATTCAGCCCTTCGAGCCTGCACCGCCATTCAATGGCTGATCATTCCTAATCAGTATCCTCTTCCTGCCTTATCTCCATAACCCTTGATTCCACTATCTTTGAGAGCTCTATCCAACTCTTTCTTAAATGAATCCAGAGACTGGGCCTCCACTGCCCTCTGGGGCAGAGCATTCCACACAGCTACCACTCTCTGGGTGAAGAAGTTTCTCCTCATCTCTGTCCTAAATGGTCTACCCGGTATTTTTAAGCTGTGTCCTCTGGTTCGGCACTAACCCATCAGCAGAAACATGTTTCCTGCTGCCAGAGTGTCCAATTCTTTCATAATCTTATATGTCTCAATCAGATCCCCTCTCAGTCTTCTAAACTCAAGGGTATACAAGCCCAGTCGCTTCAGTCTTTCAGTATATGGTAATCCCGCCATTCCAGGAATTGACCTCGTGAACCTAGGCTGCACTCCCTCAATAGCTAGAATGTCTTTCCTCAAATTTGGAGACCAGAACTGCACACAGTACACCAGGTGTGGTCTCACCAGGGCCCCGTACAGCTGCAGAAGAACCTCTTTGCTTATATACTCAATTCCTCTTGTTATGAAGGCCAGCATGCTATTAGCCTTCTTCACTACCTGCTGTACCTGCATGCTTGCCTTCATTGACTGGTGTACAAGAACACCCAGATCTCTCTGTACTGCCCCTTTACCTAAATTGATTCCATTGAGGTAGTAATCTGCCTTCCTGTTCTTGCCACCAAAGTGGATAACCATACATTTATCCACATTAAACTGCATCTGCCCTGCATCTGACCACTCACCTAACTTGTCCAGGTCACCCTGTAATCTCCTAACATCCTCATCACATTTCACCCTGCCACCCAGCTTTGTATCATCAGCAAATTTGCTAATGTTATTGCTGATACCATCTTCTATATCATTAACATATATTGTAAAAAGCTGCAGTCCCAGCACAGATCCCTGCGGTATCCCACTGGTCACTGCCTGCCATTCTGAAATGGAGCCATTTATCACTACCCTTTGTTTCCTATCAGCCAACCAATTTTCAATCCAATCTAGTACTTTGCCCCCAATTCCATGCACCTAATTTAACTCACTAACCTCCTACATGGGACTTTCTCAAAAGCTTTCTGAAAGTCCAGATATACTACATCCACTGGATCTTTCTTGTACATCTTCAGAGTTACATCCTCAAAAAATTCAAGAAGATTAGACAAGCATGATTTCCCCTTCATAAATCCATGCTGACTCTGTCCTATCCTGTTACTACTATCCAGATGTGCCATAATTTCATCCTTTATAATAGACTCCAGCATCTTTCCCACCACTGAGGTCAGACTAACTGGTCTATAATTTCCTGCTTTCTCTCTCCCACCTTTCTTAAAAAGTGGTATAACATTAGCCACCCTCCAATCCTCAGGAACCGACCCCGAATCTATCGAACTCTGGAAAATAATCACCAACGCATCCACGATTTCCCGAGCCACCTCCTTCAGTACCCTGGAATGTAGACCATCAGGCCCCGGAGACTTATCAACCTTCAGACCTAACAGTCTCTCCAACACCAATTCCTGGCAAATATAAATTCCCTTAAGTTCAGGTCCTTCAGCCACTGTTACCTCAGGGAGATTGCTTGTGTCTTCCCCAGTGAACACAGATCTGAAGTACCCATTTAATTTTTCTGCCATTTCTTTGTTCCCCGTAATATATTCCCCTGTTTCTTTCTTCAAGGGCCCAATTTTAGTCCTAACCATTTTTTTGCCTTGCAAAAAAAGCTCTTCCTATCCTCCTTTACATTATTGGCCAGTTTACCGTCATACCTCATTTTTCCTCTGCGTATTTCCTTCTTATTAATCCTCTGTTGCTCTTTAAAAGCTTCCCAGTCCTCAGTTTTCCCACTTATCTTTGCTATGTTATACTTTTTCTCTTTTAACTTTATATGTTTCTTAACTTCTCTCGTCAGCCATGGCCACCCATGCCTCCTCCTGGGATCTTTCTTCCTTTTAGGAATGAACTGATCCTGCAACTTTTGCATTATACACAGAAATATCTGCCATTGTTCCTCCATGGTCATCCCTGCTAAGGTATTACACCAGCTCCTCCCTCATAGCTCCATAGTTCCCTTTATTCAACAGAAGTACTGTCACTTCCGACTGTACCCTCTCCCTCTCAAATTGCAGATTGAAGCTTAATGTATTATGGTCACTACTTCCCAATGGCTCCTTCACTTCGAGGTCTCTGACCAATTCTGGTTCGTTACACAATACCAGATCCAGAATTGCCTTCTCCCTGGTCGGCTCCAGCACCAACTGCTCTAAGAATCCAATTGGAGTCAGCCAGATAATATGATGAAGGTGTTAGCCCCCTGTGTTCCCTGTCTGTGTTATAACATTTAGACTGATTCTAATCTAAAAAAGTGAGTTAACAGAGTCTTACATGGATTCATGCAGTTTTTGAGCAAAGTACAATGTAACTCTTGCAAGTACAAATTCACCCCATAAACATATATGTACATGTGTGCATGTGTGTGTGTCTCAGCAAAGAATCCAGAAGCAAAACAGTATATTAATCTTTATCACAAGGGGTTTTGAATAAAGGAAGAAGGAAGTTTCGCTTTGATTGTATGGAATACACATGAGGCCACACTTGGAGTATATTGTGCAGTTCTGGTTCCCCCTGCCCAAAGAAGAATACACTTGCAGCAAACATTCATCAGAATAATTCCTGGGATAGCAGGGCATCCTTGGAGAGGAGGTTAAGGAGATGGACCTGGAGTCTCTGGAGTTTAAAAGAATTAGAGGTGATTTCACAGAAACTTATAAAATTCTTCAAGTACAGAGAAAGTAGATGCTGAAAGGACTGTAGGAGTTTTGAATCAGGCGACAAAGTCTCATAATAAAAGGAAAACCATTTCGGACTGAGATAAGGAGGAACTTCTTCACTATGAGACTGCGAATGTCTGGAATTCTCTATCCCAGATGGCTGTGGAAGTTCAGTTGTTCAGTAAATTCAAAACAATTTGTAGATATCCAGTTACTAATGACATGAATAAATATGAGGATATCACAGAGACAGTTGAGGAAGATGATTGACCATGATGTAAAATGACAGAGCAGGTTCAGGGGGCAGAATTGTCTATTTCTCCTCACCCATTATAAGGTTTTAAACAAGTTATTTCTTAGTCATTTGGTAGGACTAATGTTGAGCATTGTTGAAAAAATAAACTTTTCATTTTCTACTCATCAGGAGAATTCACAAGGACATTTCAGGAAAAAAACAACACTTATTCTATATGAGAGGAGAGCGCTAATTGACTGTTGGCAAGTAAAGTTTGATTGGTAGAGATGTTGCCATGGAGAATGCACCAGTCAGTTATGATTATTAATCAACTGCCTGACATGCACTCTTATCCTGCATTGGCAAAGATATCTAGAAATGGGAATGGGGAAGAAATTGGATTCCATCCTTCATTTTTAATCCTCCCATTTCTGATCCAAAATTATGGTATGAAATGTCTCATGAAAGGTTGTTCATCATGAAATATGATTAAAAGAATGATTTTTGAAAGTCAGAACATGCTACCAACATACTTATTCAAAACAAATTTGACGTGTGAGAAGTAGTCATTTGTAGAGTTTTGCTAAAAATGGTCCACAAGGTGGATGACAGCCATCTCCTATCATGTATCAGTCTATAACTCTAAACATATTCTGGGTGCTGATATCAACATTCCACCATGGATTCAATGGCATAGTGTCTATGCTACAGGCTTGATAATCCACAGAAATGAGTTCAAATCCCACAACAGCAGTTGGAAAATTCAAATTCAATCAATTAATTTGGAATAAAATGCTAGTGTCACGTATTGGATTGTCATAAAAACCCTATTTGCTCATTAACCTCTTTAGGGAAGGAAATCTACCATCTTTATGTGGTATAGCCTACATATGACTCCAGACTTATAGAATTTTGCCATCTGTTAACTGTCATCTGAAATGGGCAATAAAGATCTTTTTTGTAACAAAACCCATTGTAAATAATTAGCATCCACAAAGATTAGAGTAATCCTGAGATTAAGAATAGGTACGAATTTTGAGTCTTGTAATGTAATGTAACCAAGCATCCCCCACAGGCATACGTCAATGCTTCGCTTTTTAAATAAACTCTCTCTAAACAGAATATTATTGAATATCAGCAACCTCCAGCACTCCTGAATAAAAATGAGACTTGGTTTTTCTTTGAAATTCTTGTCCTTTAATTCTAAGCTTTCTGTGGTCACACTATCTCAGTGACTTTCTCCAGTTCTACAATCCTCCAAGAACATTATGTTTCTCAATTACTAGCTTCTTATGCATTCTCCATTTATTTTGCCAAATCAACAGTGGACTGATATTATGTCCCAAGGCTCCAATTCCTCATTTAATGAGGGTCCTCAATAAAGCCAGTTCTTCAATCCAGCATTTCATCTCCTTCTCTAGTATCTCTTTGTTTCAATTTTTGGCTTTGAATGATCCGCTGACTCATTGCTGGAAAAACATCATTTTCTAATGTTCATGATGCAATGTGTTATTTTTATAAACAAAGGAGATACATTGCTTGCCATTCTCTGATCAGATTAATTATCCTCAGACCCAAGACCAACAGCATTTGAAAACCCTTAAAACTGTTTATTTCCAGCAACAGAGTCTAAAAAAACATTTTTCGTATTATTCAGGAAAATAGAAAAAATGTTTGTTCAATGCAAAGGCACTGGACAGCAAGTCTATCTGTCACTTGTTCCTCTTGCTTGCACTTTAGCAGCACTGACTGCATGTGTGCCACATGGACTTGAGTAGTTCAAAAAGGCACCACCTTTTAACAGAGCTTTGGAGATGGGCAATAAATTCTAGCTTTGTCAGCAAAGGCCCGCGTTCCACAGGAATATACAAAAAGCAACTAAGCATGTCAGATAGGAAATGCTAACTTTCCATCATGCAGTTGCAGAAACTATTTTGGGGATGGCATCTTTCTGAAAATAACTGAGCAAGATATCACTTAGACAATTGCATCACCGTAGTGTAACACGTGTTAGAGATGATTATATGCCATGATATTGTGCACTTATCAACAAACAAAAATGGTTATGTATTTCTCAAAATATGCTGTCTTCTCAAATATTTTTATAAATGGGGTTAAACTGAATTTCTGACTATCATCCTCATTTCAGTACATGGATAAATTGATGCCCCAGAGTCTCAGATTATAGAATTATTTCAGTATGGAATGTGGCCACTTGTGTCTTCACTGGCTTTATTACATAGTCCATCCCTAGTGCCTATCTCCTGCCTTTTCCTCATATCCCTGAATACTATTCAAATAATTATCCAATGCCCTCTATGATTGCCTCCACTAAACCTGCCTCTACCCAATTTCCAGACAGTGCATTCCATGCCCTAATTATTCGTTGTGTGAAAAGGTTTTTTCTCACACCACTCTTGCTTCATTTGCAGTTCACTTTAAATCTATATCCTCCCTTTTTTGTTTCTTTTACCAGCAGAAATAGCTTCACCCTATTTACTTTGCTCGACCCCACTCATGATTTTGAAAACCTCATCAGACCTCCTCTCAGCCTTTTAGGGAGAACAGTCGTAACATCTTCAATCTGTCCTCAGAGCTGAGGTTTCTAATAGCTGGAAACATTCCACTAAGTTGCTTCTGTACTCTCTCTCCAACGCATTCACATCTTTATTGTGCACAATACTCCGGCTGAGGTCTAAAAAGTGTCTAAACACTTCATATTTGAGAGTAAGACTGAAATGATAAGGCCTGAACCTGTACCATCAGCAAACTCCACAAACTCTGTCCCCATGATATTGTCCCCCACACTGTCTTCTTCTTCACACACTCTCCTTCTTTTCTCTCCAATTTTGCAGAGGCTTCCCTACTCAAGAGGTCATTCTCTCATTCTGACTGGCTGCTAGCTGGGAAACTGTATTTTCTTTAGTGCACAAAATCCTGCATATATATTTGACAAGATCCCTGGTCTAGTCATCTCTTTTGGATTTCCTGTTGTAACATCTCTACCTGCCTGCAAATATAGGGTTCAAGTAGGGGAATTTTTGCTGTCCATCTACTCTACCTATTCACACAATTGTCTTCCTAATATCCCTGATCCCAGTCTGTTACTTGAACCTGTTAAGTTCCCTTTTCAAGGACTATCATTCCACTAGATATCTCTGCTATTTGTTCCATGAGCTTGCCATTATCAAATATGGTATGTAACTCAACACGTTCTGTGCTGACAGAAGTAGTACAGTGGGTGGAGATCAACGATGTTTAACACAGGTCCTGGCACCAGTTGGAGAACGTGCTGGTACCTCTGTAAGCGAGGTAATTTGATGCGTAGCTGGACAATGTCAGGCCTCCCGTTGAATTAACTTGCAAGTAGGGCCAAATTCCTGGCTCAGAGCTGTCAGCCAATCATAATCAGTGGCCTCTGCCAATGTTGCACATGGGCCTACAGAGCCAACTGGCAATGGATTCTCCCAGAGACCAGCAAGTGGGACAGGAGGAGGTTCCTAGAGATTGGCATGATGGGAATAGGTGAGGGGGGGGGGGGGGGGGGTTCCAGTGCCCTGCTCCAATGTCTGGTCCAGGAGAAAGGGAGGACTGCAGATACTGGAGATCAGGGACAAAAGTGTGGTGCTGGAAAAGCACAGCAGGTCAGGCAGCATGCGAGGAGCAGGAGAGTCCACGTCTTGGGTATAAGCTCTTCGTCAGGAATGTAGGAGGATCCAAGGGGCTGAGAGAGAAATGGATGGGGGATGGGGCTGTGGGGAAGGTAGCTAGGAATGTGATGGGTAGGTGAGGGGGGGGGGGGGGGGGTGATGTTGATAGGTGGGAAGGAACATATACAGGTAGGACAGTTCAAGAGGGTGGTATAAAGTGGGGGGGGGGGGAAAGGGAGATAAGGAAACTGGCGAAATCAACAATAATTCTTATGGGTGGAGTCTAGGAATGTGATAGGTAGGTGAAGGTGGGGGTGGCTAGGAATGTGGAATCAATGTTGATTTCACCAGTTTCCTCATCTCCCTTCTCCCCACCTTATCCCAGATCCAACCCTCCAACTTGGCTCGCCCACTTGAACTGTCCTACCTATCCATCTTCCTTCCCACCTATCTGTTCCACTTTCCTCTTTGACCTATCACCATCACCCCCCCACCTTCATCTACCTACTGCATTCCTAGCTACCTTCCCCCAGCATCCCCCCCCCCACCCAGTTACCTTTCAGCCCCCTTGGCCCACCCCCACCCCCCCCAACTCCACATTCCTGATGAAGAGCTTACGCTTGAAACATTGACTCTCCTGCTCCTTGGATACTGCCTGACCTGCTGTGCTTTTCCAGTGCTTCACTTTTGACTCTAATGTCTGGTCCCTCTGGTCTGGAATAGCGTGCCTTTGAATGATGGATCTCTCCAGCAAGATTGGAGACAATCAGCCTTCCCGAAATGCTAAGTCTCACCTCGTGTAGCTGGCTTAATTTGAGGAGGAGCAGGGAATTCTCCCAAACCTCGGGCCCACCCTTTCCCCCTTAAGCAACATCACTAAAAATATGACCTGCCGTTCTGTTGCTTAGTGCACCTTTATGTGTAGTAATTACACCTACATTTTCTTTACTCAAGGGGAAGTGTTTGAGTGTGCAGTGAAGTCATGAGACACTAAATATATGCAGTTTCCTTTCTTCGAGAGTCTACAATGGTAATACTTCCTTTTGCAAATATCTTCGGCCATCTCTGGAACAAAGTACAGGTGGCAATGATAGTTTGTTACAATTGGTGATGTATCATTGGACTGTCACTCTGGCTGTACTCTGACAATGTGGGTTCAAATCTCACCATGGTAACTGGTGGAATTCAATTTGTTAATACATTTGAAATTGAAAGCTGATCTCCATGTCCATGCCACCTATAACTGATTGTTGTCAAACCCCATCTGCTGCACTAGCGTTCTTTTACAACAAAATCTGCCATCTTTCCCCATTTGGCCTACATGTGGCTCCATACTCAAATTACAGATGGACCAAAAAATACAGGCAAACTGGAAAAAAAACTGTAATAACAAGACATTTAGATGTAAAACACCTATTCTAAAAGAACAACTTTATTTTGAATGGAATGTAACTGTGCTTAAGAAGATAATAATTAGGGTTCTTAGATTTACTCTGTTAGCATATGTGCAGTGAAATAGCAGCCTGTACATGCTACATCCAAGCCTGGAACTTGTCCCAGGTCCCAAGATGAGGTAATGTGCATGTTTGCAGCATAAGGTTATATTTGATCAAGGGAGTTCCAATTGCTATTTCCTGGGGCTTGATTGAAGCTCAACTGTGGTGAATATTTTCTTTTTCATTTGCATTTTTTTGGCTCCAAATAGAGCTAGATTCTACTCAATATTTTACATCGCCCTTTCCTACTCCAGTGCCAGAAATTCTGGCACAGAGAAATACAAAGGTAACTACTTACATTTACTAGGAAAAACGCCCCAAAGTGTTTAAAATTGGTAATAATTCAACAAAAATAAATGGAGAACCAAGGAAGGGGCTAAGGAAGATTTTAATGTAATACTTTGAGATTTAGGGAAAGCTGGAGACACTGCTGCCCAAACAAAGTTTTAGGAATTAAGAATTTGGGGTATTGCTGTATTTAAAGAAAGTTACAGAAAAAGGAAGAGTTGGGACCATTACGAAATTGTTACATCATGTGAATTCTTAAACTGGAGACATCGAGGGACTGGGCTGTGGGCCAGCAAGGATGGGGAAGTGAAATTTAGTGCAGCAAATGTTAAGCCATCAGAGCTTCGGATGAGCCGAAATTTCTGAAGACCAGAAGAGTAGTATCAAAGATAAAGTGGAATAAGAGGCACTAACATAAAACAATGTAAATAATACTGATGTTTAGTCATGACACTAAGTACAGGATCACTCTATTTTGCTTGTACACTGTAGGCTTGATTGTTTAGTTGATGGAAAGAATGCAAAATATGGGCGCAGGAGCTATGAAATCAAGCAGCAATCTTCTGCTTTGTCTTAAATTTCATGGGTACCTTCTCCAAAACCAATAAAGGTTGTACTTACATATCATTGATATGGTGAGAATATTACAGGGACTTCACAGCAGCTTTAATAAAGAAGATCTGACCACTACCTTTGGCCACTACTTAAAGGGGACTTGCAAACAGGGAAAAAAAATGTTACGAGCAGTCTAAAGGAGCAAAGGAAGGTCAAGGCGCAGAGGGGTTTAAGAGCTGGAGCGGGGGGGGGGGGGGGGGTGATTGTGGGTACACTCCAGACTCTAGGAAGGTTGGCAATAGGAGCAATAAAAATGGGGGACATACAAGAGACAGAATTTGAATTTTAAAATGCAGAATTAACAAAAGCTTCATTACTATAAGGAATTTTACCTAAACAGCACAGAGAGGAATCTGCTTGATTTTCTGATATTTACAAGGACATATGACAGACACAGAACAACCAACCGACATTTAGTGGCAATTTATATCTCCATAAGGGAATAAGCTCATGAGACCAGAATGTATTTTTGGCAATATTTTTATTGCTTGTGTTTATCATGTATTGTTGCCTTACTCAAAACTTTAGTTGCCATTTGCTTCTCATTATCAAGCTGATGGTGCCTTTATTTTTCATTCTCGCATGTTGCAACGAGCTATTCACTTTAAATAGCTGCTGCTGTCCTTAGATCGTAGAATTATAGAATCCCTACAGTGCATCTGCAAAAATCACAATTTCTGTTTCCTCTCCCCATTATGTGAAATCTGAGCACACTATGTTTTTCAGGAGCTGCACACTTTATAGAAGAACAGAAGGATCTTGGATGTGAATATATAGACTGACATGCTCAATTCGAGAAGTCAACATTCCACATTGTTAACCTATCCTCCATTTTAACATTCTAAAAGCAGAAGATCTGAGCTCAAGTAATTGAATTACACATGGCACCAGTGGTTGTAAATGTTCCCTGTATTTGAATGCAATTATCCTTCGCATTCAATAGAGAAATACAAATAAATATATCTTAAACGTTGAAACCCAGAAAAATAATGATGCCTAACATTTTGCTATCAGCAGTCTTTTGTAGGATACAAACATCAGCAAGAAAACAGGATAACATCCTACAAAACATATTTGAGAATTGGTGAACATTTTGTGCTACATAATTTTAGAATCACCTCACAATTATACCCAAGTAAACTGTCCTAGCAAACGCACACAATTCAAACAAATACTCAGCAGTTTTGGAGATAGACTATTTGAAAAGTCTTGTTGAATGCTGTCCAGGAGACTATAATAAACCAAAACTTCTGATTTTCATTTCCATTCAAATCAATTGAAATAGCTATTATGTGAAATCTAAAATGGACTGATGTGCTATCACCCCACTTACACAAATGGACAAATTCAAAACTCCCCCATATATGCCCTCATTGATTTTGCTGAATTAGTGTGGCAATTTTCTTTCTTGAAGAATAAAAGCAAATATTACATTCAAATATTACAAAGGCCTTTCATTTCAGAAAATTAAATAAAACACAGTCCATTTTAGAATTTCAAATGTCTGTATGTAGCATCAGGATTCTTTCCATGAAATTTTGTGGAATTTGGTCAGTTGAAGTAAGCACTGCATTGATTCAGAGAAACATCACATACTGGAACATTCCATGCTGTTCCATATTGAAATCCACAGATGCCAATACTATTACATGACAGGTCTTCCTTGTTGTTAAGAGATAAACTGAGCTCAGCTTGTCAGACTGAAAAAAAAACAATATCAGCAATGGTTCCTTGCTATCCAGTTAGCCCTGGTGGAAAGCATGCAGATGCAAGGCATCTACTAATGACAGTATTGGTCTCAGCTGTGATGCCCTCCACCGAGGAATAGCTTTGAGAGATTCGTTTTGAGCTTGCACACGAAGAATGGACACTTGAGTGACTTGTTGATAGACTGCTGAGCTGCTGAGTCAGCACCTTTGGGATAGAAGATTGGAAGATCTAAAAATCTTAGTGTATTATGTATGGTTTCAAATCAGTTGTAAAGTACGTCAATCATAAAATAAACATTTAGAAGCCTGCTGATCAGGAATACACAATTGAAATGTAGTGCAGATAATACGACAAAGTAATATGACATCGTCAACAATAATGATCCTGCATTTCAACAGTGTCACAGCACATACAAATGTATATAAGATTATTAAAGGAAGAGAAAACATGAATTTGGGTAATACATTTGAATTCAGTGTTCAATTAGATCACATGAACACAGGTAGTAAAAGGCAAGTGTAGGACTGAAAACTCTTCTCCTTATTCAGATGTATTCCTGAGAATTGTAGAATAATAAAGGCTTAATACTGATTTTCTTTGTAACTGAGGGGTTGAACATCAAAATCTTTCTGGATGACAAATGAAACTCTGCACTTCTGTCTCCATTCGAAAGGTGGTCTGACCAACGTCTAGCACAAACCCACCATCTTCCCCAAGTTACCTTGACTGTCTCTTGGTATTCTATCATTACTGCAGTCCATATTATGGTCCATAGGGATCATAATGTCAAATTACATTATAGGTAAGACTGTGTTTAAAAAAAACTGCCAAACACTAGGCAGAATAATGTGGAATTCACCTGTCTGAAGTAGCCCCTCAGATTAAGGGCGACTTACATCCACTCAGTTTGATGTATTCTGCAGTGGCTCATAAGCCTACTAACCAACCTGCTGACTCTGGCACATATGGGCTAAGTGACGCTTTATGGATTGGCAGATGAGTTGTGGAGATTTGTAAACTTATTTCAAAACCTTGACTTTATCTCTGCGTGCTCCTGATGAAAGCTCTCTGTTTTCTCAAGTAAGCTTCAAAGGTTTTCGCAGAGTCAATGACTTTTGAGAGATTGGAAAGGCTACCAATTCACAGAATCAGAGCACAGAAGAGGCTCTTCAACTCACCAGGTCTGTACCACTAAAAATAGACTATTATCTAGACTAGTCCTATTTCTCCACACTAGTCCCATAGTCTTGAATATTATATTTCAAGTGCACATGCAAGCACTTTTTAAAGGTTGTGAGATGCCCAGCTTCCAGGCAATGCATCTTTGAGTGAAAAGATTTTCCTCAAAATCCCCTCTAAATTTTCTGCCTTTCACTTTAAAATTAATCCCCTTTGTTATTGACAAGGACTGGTATTACTTATTGGACTAAAACTGTTCTGAAAGAGTTTCTTTAACCACCAGGAGGGGACAATTAGGATTCTTGCAACAAAGGACAACTTGGCAGTAGCACTGCAAGGCATGCATGTGTGAAAGGACATTAGATTCACTAACTCATGAAATCTGGATCTGAAGACATGACCAAAGGTAAAAATAAGAGATGACGCTCATGGAATATGCAAGCTCATCAATCCACCCTCTTGGAAGCATACATATTCAGGAGAATGTAAAGAATGAGTTTGATGAAATGAAGAACACAGATTATCAGCGAGGCTTGTTCAACTTCAGGGCTGAAAAGCCACCATTTTCCAATCGCATTTAGTTCTGAAACACATTTAGTTTTGAACTGTTAACTCAGTTTCTCTCTCTACAAATGTTGACAAAACCTGTTGGGATTCTCCTTGAATTCTCTCTGCGTTTGTTTCAGCTTCCCAGCATCCACAGTATTTTGCCTTTTTTATGCGTATGAGTCAGGTGATCATTCTAAAGATACTGCCCAGAGATTACCTTTTTGCATATCCATTAACCGAGTGCTGTTGCAGTAGTATATGGACAGAATTACTGCACACATTGTGTGCACTGCCCATGATATTGCTGTAATGGGAAAAACCACGACAGAAATTTATGCTCACTAATGGCAACAGCTTGTCAGAAGAGTTTGTCTTCAAAATAGGGTGAATGTGGGTGACTAACTTTCTTGTACTTATGTGAGATATGTGATCTGTCCTGACTCAAGTCAGAGTCGAGTCTTAAAGACATGCCTCCGATTATTCAAATTTCTTTTGTGCCGTACTTACCCAAATTCATTGATAGATTCTCTGAGGTCACAACTGCAAATGGAGTGATGTTGAGGAGAAACAGATACCAGCTGAGGAAATTGTCCAGCTGTACAATACTCAGCAGAGCAACTGTACGGAGAATACGTCCCGAGATGAACTTTGAGAGCAAAACAACAGAGGACAATTATGGACACAATGAATACTCTGATACTACGCAGCATACCGACACACCTAGAAATTAACACCAAAATGATGAAATGTCACAAGATCTTGGAGGATCAGTAAGCCAACTATACCCTGTAAAGACCTTAATCTCTTAATTGATGTACTGCAATAAAACTTGTCTAACAGTGAAAAACATGTATTCACTAGTGTCCATGTATTTTGTTTAATTGTATGAAATGTTACCGATTGGGGCAAAACGTTGTTGTGGTACAACTTTAAGAGAACATGCAAATGATAGACATATGATTGAAAACCAGGATGTAAAGCAACAAGTGAAGAGAAGGCTGACTTTAGCAGTGGTGGTTGTCATTGTGTGTGTTTTAGACCTGTTTGTTGAGGTCCCCTGTGACATGCATGCATGTAATAGTTCTAGTCTTCAAACGGGCATAAAATGTAATTATAGCTTATTAATACTGTGTGAGATTGGGGAGCTTGTGTAAAGAAGCCAGAAATTCAACTTGCCCAAAAGGAGGGATTTGAGGCTGTACCAGCCATGCCAGGAAAGTATCTCCGTGGTGTTTCAGATTTAGGGCACGGATTCCATCTGCCTTACAGACTTTGTTGGTTTTTCAATATGAACAGCTTTTTCAACTTCGCTGTGAACCTGGCTCCTGCTGGAACTGAGCCATACTGGATATTGAAGAATGGGGTTCAGGACATTCAAACTGAACAAAGCCTCCAGATTGAGCAGCTCTTCAAAATGCTCTCTCTCTAGCTTGACTCTCAACATGATGGGTCTTTGATTTTTTGGATCATCTTGACAGCACTGAAGAAACTATGTTTGTTACAGATGTAAGGGTTGATGGATATCCTGCTATCTTTCTTCTTTATCTCAAGTTTATGCTGCACTGTTGCTTTTAGTCATCAGTAGGACTGAATTTCTCTCAACATTACGTGAAGTTTCCAGTCTGTGGGAGCTTTGCACTTGCCTGTGATTATGACCTGTATCTTCTTGGTTGTTTCTGTCAAACCAGTTATGCTATTTCCTGGTAGAGGGGCCATGGACCTTTCTGCAGGTGCTTGTTATGGTAGAATGTAAGGTTGATCAAGCACCATAGGCACACAGAAGCTCCTGATGGCTGCAAGTTGACAGGGAGGCACTGATTGAGAAGGGCTGCTTTGGTGGGAACCCGGAGTTCTTCAGTATTAATTTTATGGTTACATTGCTTTTGTTTCCTCTGTGGTACGAAGGGCTAGCTGGCGGAGCTGATAAACCAGTTAAGGCAGTGACCAGTCCAGTAGTTGGTGGAATCTGTCGTGGTGGATGATGTGGACATCCCTTCAGCGCCTTGCTAGAACAAGGACATGGTTAAGTGTCTTGGTTTGGACTGTGGGTGTAGCATTGTTGATGAAACAAGATGGTCGATCGTTCCTCAGATGTACTCTTAGCATGAGAACTTTCTCAGTTTGCTTTCCCTACTCCTTTGCTAGAGATTTACGTCCCTCTCAACTCTGGCATTGAGATCTGCATGTAGGATTTGTGTGTCTTCTGAGCATTCATGGAGGTTAAAATTCAAGAATAGGAAGGTCTTTTAACTTCACAAAAGCACATTTAGTTCTAAACCATTCCAAGTGACAGCAATTATTCAAATTTTTCCTTTTCTCGGTAAAGGTTTAATGATACAAAGATCAATACATGATACTGAAATCAACAAATTCAATTATTTTGTAAAATAAAAACTTGGTATGTGAGCATGCTGAGACTTGCAAAAATCTTATCTACAGCAAAATTGATTTGTTTATATTATTTCCCCATTCGCAAATACACACCAGATTTATCACCAGTATACACTGGTCCAATCTCCAATCAGTTCAACTGATCAAAAGACAAATATTCTCATCTCAGAAATGAGAGAGAAACCAACTATTAAAGGATTTAATGTTACAATTTGCACCGATCAATCAAAACCTTTTTTTCTTTTTGTCCCTTCCCACGCCTACTGTTTCCCATGAGGCAGACAAAGTATGTGCTTTTGGGTCTGTTTCCATAGGATGCTTTTCTGGTACTGGTTGCTAGCCTGTAAGCAGAGGTTGGAGCTTGAGAGATGTCACTCCACACATCAAGAATGAGTGAACACTCTTAGCATTGCACATGGCAAAAATTTACAGGGTTATGAGCCACCTGTTTAGCTATATTACAAATGCTTCTGCTGTAGACAACAAATCCTGGTGAGGGATTTGAACTAGGTGCTTGTGGCCTAAAGAGAATGAAACTACCACTACACCACAACACCACCCTCAACTAGATTTGAGGATTTTCAAAATTAGGAAATGTGTAATTTTATTCTCCTAAAATGAATTACCAAGAACATAAAAAGAAGTCAACACTGCAGAGCTCAGTAATGCAGTTCAAAAATAACAGCGTGGAAAATATTTTTTATATAATCAGACACAAGCAAATAGGGATTTTTCTGCTCAACTACAGGTCGGTAAATGGACAGAAGAGATAGGTCTGTTTTAATGTGTACTGTACCTCATATGACCTAACAATTGATATTGGCTTCATGGTCACCATTAGACTCTCCATTTCAGATATCTATTGAATTCAAATTTCATAATCTTCATTGCTGGGATTCGAACCTAAAAAGCATTACCTTAGTTTCGGAATTAATAGGAGATAGTGACAACTGTCGATGCTGGAGAAGTCAGAGTCGATAAAGTGTGGTGCTGGAAAAAGCACAGCAGGTCAGGCAGCATCTGAGGAGCAGGAGAGTCAACTTTTCAGATGAAAGGTTATGCCCGAAACGTCGACTCTCTTGCTGCTTAGAGGCTGACCTGCTGTGCTTTTTCCAGTGCCACACTTTCTGGATTTAATAGTCTATCGATAATACCACTTGGGCCTCTCATCATTAACTATATTCAAACGTCGTTGTTTCCATTGTCATCCAAGGCAGACAGCTCCAAATTCCCCAACCCCTTCAGAGTTTCCCTTCATCTCTGTCCTGAAACAGCAATCACTAATTTGAAAGCAGCATCCCCTAGTTCAGGATTCACCTGAAGGAAACATCATTTCCACATCTACCTTGTCAAGACCATTCAGGATTTTATGAATTTCAATCAAATCACCCCCACTCTTCTAAAGTCCAGTGAAAACAATCCGAGAGTCAAGAGTGTGGTGCTGGAAAAGTACAGCAGGTCAGGCAGCATCTGAGGAGCAGGAGAATCAATGTTTCGGTTGATCAGGAATGAGGCTTGTGGGCCGAGGGCCAGCAACTTGGTCATTCCATGTATCAATCTAGTGAACCTCCACTGAGCCGATTCTGATGCATTGTTACATCCTTCCTTAATTAAGGAGAATAAAAGTGCACGCAATTGAGATGTAGTCTAACTGATTTCCTGTACAGATGAAATACAACTTCTTTAATTTTACATTCAATTCCTCTTTCACAATAGCATTCAAGAATAGCATTCAATTAGCCTTCTTGTTTCCATGTTGTACCTGTGTTAGAACATGGAGAAAGTAAGGACTGCAGATACTGGAGAAGTCAGAGTCAGAAAGCGTGGCGCTGGAAAAAGCACAGCAGGTCAGGCAGCATCTGAGAACCAAGGGAGTCGACAGCTTAGATGAAGGGTTATGCCCAACACATTGACTCTCCTGCTCCTTGGATGCTGCCTAACTTGCAGTCCAGTGCCACCCTTTTCAAACTCTGCATTCTAACATTTCTGGCTCATACACCACAACATCTTGATACCTCTGCATTTTTGAATTCTGCAATAGATGTGATTTAATAACACTTTTTTTTCCTTCCTGCCAAAGTGAACAACTTTATATTTTCCACATTACATTCCATCGGTTATATTTTTGCCCACTCACTCAATCTATCTGTATTTGTCTGCAACACTAATTATATGAATAATAGTTTTACTGAAAATTATTTGAATCAAAGCTACTGGCAATTTGAATAGATCAACATATGTGGTTTAGAGATGTTCACCCACTTGACTTTGATTAAAAGTCAAAACCTAGGAGGATGAAGAACTTCAACAACATTTCAGTATGCTCATTTTTTCCGTTGTGTGGGAAGATCAGTTTACAACCTGAATATTAATCGAAATGAATATTATAGCGAAGACACAACAATAGTGAAGACTATTAATCTTTAATCCCATCACATGACTCAACATTGAGGACTTCCATTTGAAAGAAGGAAACATAAAATGAGGCAGTATCATGTTTTAATTGGTTTTTTTTCCCCCCACAGGATGAGGGCATTGCTGACCAGACCAGCATTTATTGCTCATCCCTGATTGCCTGGGAGATGGTGGTGAGCTGCCTTCTTGAACCATGGCATTCCATGGTCCCACCCACTGTAGTATTGAGGAAGGGCTTGAAGTATCTTGACCCTGATAACAGTGAGCAGCCTTGAAACCGCCCACTTCTAGTTTCAATAAAGGTGGAACAAGTACAAACCATTGTGCGAAACCCATTAGTGAGAAGAGTTGATCATTTAAATATTATAATTATGCCACCTGATTTCATTTTAACATTCATTCTAACTCTCAATCTTTAGGCCCATTAAGTTTTCCTACTAAATTTTCTCTAGAGATAGTTGTACTTATTTACTCTCATCCTTGTACCCCTTGAATAATCAGTATTTTTGGAAGGCTATTCATGTCGCCTACCATGCAGACTGATGTAAATTAGTTACTCAACTTCTCTCCCACCTCCTCCTCCCCCATTCTTGTGGTCCAAGAGGCCTAAGTTTAGTTCCTCGCTTCCTTTTTATACATTTAAAGAATTTTAATCTCACAATTATATTTATATTTCCTGTCCATCTTAATATTTTATGCAAACTTACCATCTAAAGGTTATTTTCACCATTTTCTTTGATTGGTTCGTAAACATTCCCAATTCTCTGGTTTACCACTAATCTTTGCCACATTGCATCATTTTTTCTTTCAATTTTTTCTTTCAATCTGATACCATCCTTAACTTCACTGGTTAACTTATCCTCTTCCTAGAATCTTTCTTCCTCGCTGGGATATATCACTATTGTAAGCCATGAACTATTCTCTAAATGGTATGCCATGTAAAATTTTTTTCTCATCCTACTCCAGCCAGCTTCGTCCTCATTCCTCTGCACTTACATATCATAGCATAGCATAGTCGTTTCAGATTTAACTTCTCTCTCTCAAATTCAGTGCTAAATTCTATGTTATGGTCACTGTTTTCTAGGGAATCTTTTACTATGAGATCATTAATTAAACTTGCCTTATTAAACATCAGATCCAAAATACCTGATCCCTAGTTTGATCCACAACATATTGCTCTTGGAGAAAATCCCAAATACACTCTATGAATTCCTCCTTATTAGTATCTCTGGTAATCTAAGATTAAAGTCATCTATGATTAATGTACTGCCTTTTTTGCAAACGCTCTATTTATTGATGTATTGTCTGTTCTACTATATAGCTACTATTGGAATTACAGACAACTTCTATAAGACCATAAAACATAGGAATAGAAGCAGAATATTCAGCCTGTTGAGTCTGAGATGATGGCTGATTTGATAATCTTCAACTACACTGTCCTGCCTTTTGCCCACAAATCTGGAGCGCCTTATTGATTAAAAATCTATGTCAGCCTTGAATATACTTAATGACAGTCATGGGCAGTAACAAATTCTACAGATTCACAACACTGAGAATAAAAGTCATTTAATGTGGTGGCCAAGGCTTGTATTGATACCACTGTGCCAATATAGACTCTGGTGTTTACCATGCTAAATGTAAGCTCACTTTGCGTATCGATTGCCTGACCAAATATATTGGCTAAACATTTCATGGATTTTGTCTGACATAGTTTAGTAAATTACCCTTAGTCCATTAGAACACTGAATCTGGCTTCTATTTGGATGTAGATCCTTATGACATTGAAGCACTTACTCTAGTCTTTGCTTTCTGCGTTGGCACTTCCAAAGTCCTCTGGTGCTATATGCCTTGCATATAATGCTAAAATTGGAGCATTTCCTTGGCGTCTGTGTAGGATGAACCACCCATATAGTTTAATAGACTTAATTGGCTATTGTGCTGAAGATAGTCCGTAGATACTAGTTTATTCATCAGTATAGCTTTGTAGTTGCATTGGCTTTGTAGCAATACTTTTTTGTTGTAACCTCTTGGTTGATCCAAGAGGTCTTTTTGGAACGCTTCCATTGGAGTAGGTATTATCATGTACTTGATTATTTGTTGCTGTCAAGTTGTAAACATGTCCCGCATATCAGCATCCACTTACTAATTGGTCAATTATTTTTGTCAGCTGTTAGCTAAAGGAGCTGAATTTCACATGGTGCATCCTGAAATTGAGTTACCAGTATCTTTCCCTTTGTATAATCCATTCAGATGGAGGTAAGAAATAACATCTTTCGATCCAAGATAATCTCTTGATACTACACTTATTTCAGCCCATACTAACAAAGCTTCTCCATCACCCTTTTCTTCCTGACTGTTGTTATTTTGAAAAGTCACATACCCCTGATTATTAGTTCCCAGCTGTGAATATCTTATAACCATGTCTCTGCAATGGTTATAGAATCACACCAATTCATCTCTATTTATGCCATTAATTAAATTATTTTGTTGCAAATACTATGTGCCACTAATTCTGCCTTTGTGCCTTCTTCCCCTTTTGATCCTATTTACTGCTGTTTTCTGTGTTTGTACACTCTGTCTCTTCCTGCTCCACTCTGGGTATCTTTAACCAAGTAGCTGCCCTGTAATGCAATCATACCTTTTGCTTTGTAAGTGTCAAATTGCCCCATCCCCAAATCCTCCATGTCCTCCATTTCCAGTTTCCCCCTGCCAGCACTTCCTCCCTCCTAACCACTATTAATTTGAAAACCTATCTACAGCTCTAACTATCTGATTTGCCAGGTTACTTGTCCTAACATGGATGGAGGGAATTAATTGAAATTATTCATTTCATAGAATCATGCAGTTACAAAAGATACTTAGTTAACGTGACTATTAGTCATGGAATAGATGTAGGAGCAGAATTAGGCCATTCAGCCCATTGAGTCTGCTCCACCATTCAATTATAGCTGATGTGTTCCTCAGTCCCATTCTCCTGCCTTCAGCCGAGAACCCTTGATCCCCTTACTAATCAAGAACCTATCTATCTGTCTTAAACACACTGAATGACTTGGCCTCTACAGCCTCAGTGGCAGTGAGTTCCAGAGTCACCATCTTCTAGCTGAAGAAATTCCTCCTCATCTCAGTTCTAAAGGGTCATCCAATCATCCTGAGGCGGTGCCCTTTGGTGGTAATTTCTCCTACTTGTGGAAGCATCATCTCTACCTTCATGCTATCCAGGTCTCTCAGTACTCTAAGTTTCAATGAGATCACCTTCCCCCCATTCTTCTAAACTCTATCAAATACAGTACCAGAGTCCACAACTGCTCCTCTTTTGACGATCCCTTGACCCCCGGATCATTCTTGTAAACTTCCTCTAGACCCCCTCCAACACCAGCACATCCTTCCTTAGATAAGGGGGCCAAAACGGCTCACAACATTCCAAATGTGATCTGACCCACAGCCTTATACAGCTTCAGCAGTACATCCGTGCTCTTGTATACTAGCCGACTCCCTTTGCACTTCAGATTTCTGAAGCCTTTCCCTTTTAGAAAATAGTCAACAGCTGTATTCTTCCTACCAAAACTAACACCTCCCACCTTCCCACATTGTATTCTATCTGCCTCTTTGTTCACTCGCCTAGTATGTTCAAGTCCTTCTACAGCCTCCCTGCTTCTTCAACATTACCGATCTCTCCCCCTATTTGTGTATCATCTGCAAACTTAGCAGCCATGCTCTCAGTTCCTTCATCCAGATTGTTAATGTATAAACAATAACATTCCACAACTCTGTGATGCACCCTTCCCTGTAATAAATCAAAATAAACCCGGGGAGGTATGTGCTACAATGTCTATCCTTCCCAGGCCTGGACAAACAGACCTCCACCGTTGCCCTGACATTGTTCCTCCTTTCCCCATTGACCCTCTTCCCCATTTACTGCCTTCACTTCAGTTGAAGACCTTACGCTGCAATCATTAACCTTGGTTTAAATCCCTATCACTACTTGGGTAAAGCAGCAATTCCTTACTTGAGCACCTGGGAGAAGTCAAACTTGCCAGTGTGCCCCTCTTGTACACAGCCAGTTATCTGAAGGTTTCCATTTCTTGATTGGGTACAACCTAATTCCTTGAGGAGAAAGTGAGAACTGCAGATGCTGGAGATCAGAGCTGAAAATGTGTTGCTGGAAAAGCACAGCAGGTCAGGCAGCATCCAAGGAACAGGAGAATCGACGTTTCAGGCATCAGCCCTTCTGAAGAAGGGCTCATGCCCGAAACGTCGATTCTCCTGCTCCTTGGATGCTGCCTGACCTGCTGCGCTTTTCCAGCAACACATTTTCAGCTACAACCTAATTCCAGCAGGATGTGCTTTTAATGCGATTCATATATAGTTGATTGACTTTATAGTATCAGCAATCAAGAAAAGTGACTCACTTGTTCAGGTTGGAGAACCTAATTTGTAAGGTTTATAGCGCCATTAGGATTCTGAATTTTCTGAATCACCCAGTTAAGATCCCTCCAATTACATTTCATCTCACTCCTTCTGGGACAGGAAGATTCCACCCATTAATTTTGTTTCTCTCTCAAGGTCTAGCAGCATCTGGAGAGTTCTTTCAGCAATCTTTGTTCCTGAGAACACCTACTTTAAAAATTCAGCTTTTGTTTCATACAAATGGGAAACCATCTGTTACAGTACGACATGCAGCAGAGGTACAATTAACTTTTCATTGGTCCACTATGCCCCAATTTCTGTCAGAGAAACCATATCTGAAAATGATTCTCACACTGGCTATAAATATTTGGGGATCTTTCCACCTTAACATTTGCCAAAAGATGTGAGATATATATGGTTTCAGAAATAACCAAGTTTTACTTCAAGTTTTACTGTAAAGTGCAGAGGGGAACCCAGCAGTTTGCAAGTCATATTCTGGATATGTTGCAGATATTTGGTGACTGGTCTCAATCAAGAAAGTTAGCCTTTTTTATTTGTTGATTCCAACTCATGCCAGTTAGACATGGGTGTGGATGTTTCTTTGAAGTGTGAGTTCACAAATGAAATGATCAGACCCTAAATCGCTGAATCATCAAGGGACTTCTGATGAAACAGGCTGAAAAATGTACAGCAGGCTGCTCACGAAACAAAAATGTCTTTAACAAAGAGACAAAAAGTCTATTTAAAACTATTGTGCAACTTTTACAAAGTACTCTAAAGTATTTACTGCACAGAAGCATACCCATGGGCCCAAGATGTACCTATCAATGTTTATGCTCCACACAAATCGCCTCCCACTCTTCATCTACCCAGCTCCCTTCAAATCAGTTTCACATTAATCTAACTTCCCTCAACTGCTGCTACAGTATTCACTTCAACTAATTCTCAAGGTAGTGAGTTCTAACCACTCTCCAGGCAAAGATATTTTTCCTGAATTCCCTATTAGACATTTAATAAACCTATTTCATATTTATGGCCTCACCTGCAAATATAAAGATCTCTACATCTACCTCATCTAACCCATTCATTATCTTAAAGACCTTTACCAGATCCCATCTTAGTCTTCTCTTTTGCAGAGAA
Source organism: Chiloscyllium punctatum (assembly GCF_047496795.1). Classification (NCBI taxonomy): domain Eukaryota; kingdom Metazoa; phylum Chordata; class Chondrichthyes; order Orectolobiformes; family Hemiscylliidae; genus Chiloscyllium; species Chiloscyllium punctatum. The sequence continues at coordinate 98,725,662 of NC_092739.1, read as the reverse complement.
AAGCTCCTTATTTTTTCCTTTTTTGGTAAGTAACATATACTGTCACTTATGATATAAATGTAATTTGTTTTGTATTTTTGCAATGACTCTACAGCCTTTTAACAAACAGAGATGAAGACCAATTCAGGCTTTACATTACAGGGTAAGAAACAAAAAGCAGAGGACTATAAATTAACCCAAATGTTTTGTTTTATATTGAAAGACCACCCATGGGCTAGGTAAGATTTCAATGTTAGGATTAGCGTGGTGCTGGAAAAGCACAGCAGGTCAGGCAGCATCCGAGGAGCAGAAAAATTGAAGGGCTTTTGCCCTAAATGTCTAAGATTTCAATGTTGCCAAATAGTGCTGAGAGTCATAGAGATGTACAGCATGGAAACAGATCCTTCGGTCCAACTTGTCCATGCCAACCAGGTATCCTAAATTAATCTAGTCGCACTTGTCAGCACTTGGCCCATATACCTCTAAACCCTTACTATTCATAAAAGTTTTCTGGATGTGTATATATGTTGTAATAGTACCAACCCCCCCCCACTTCCTCTGGCAGCTTATTCCATATACACACCACTTTGCATGAAAAGGTTGCCCCTTAGGTACCTTTTAAATCTTTCCCCTCTCACCTTAAACCTATGGCCACTAGTTCTGCAACCGCCCCCACCTCAGGGAAAATATCTTGTGTATTTACCCTATCTGTGCCCCTCATGATCTTATAAACCTCTAAGATTACCCCTCAGTCTCCGACGCTCCAGGGAAAACAGCCCCAGCCTATTCAGCCTCTCCCTGTAGCTCCAACCCTGGCAACGTCCTTGTAAGTCTTTTCTGAACCCTTTCAAGTTTCACAACATCCTTCTCATATTCTTAGCTAAGGAAGAGTTCTGAAGTGTCACATGGACCAACAGATGACTAGGAACGTATTGACTGCATCGTACCTGCATCTTAGAAATGGCTCAAATTTCAACTGTTTGACTGCTGATAATTAATTTTGATCAACGAGGGCTACTTGAATAAGAGAGCTAAAGGCTATATTGAAGAACAACCTGTGATTTTCACTTTCTTATTTTGCAATGTCAATGTGAGACAAAATTGTCAATCCATAGTCATCTCCTACATAAACTGCCATTCAGGCCTCATTAAATTTGACCAAAAGGAATTGCAAAGTTTTTGGACTTTCTTCTTGCTACTCAGTTTATAAATGATGCAAGACAAGCTATGTCTTTTTGCTTTTTCAGCACTCTGTAAAGAAATCTTTCATTTCAGGCTGAGTGCAGCATCCTGACAGTGCAAATATTTATTGGTTTTTGGAGCTCAAATAAGTGTGGTAGGTACCTCAAGTGCTTTCTGGTAAATTATATTGTAGGTAAAGGGCAGCTATCAATACCATATTAGAAGGGCTTATGCCCGAAACGTCGATTCTCCTGCTCCTTGGATGCTGCCTGACCTGCTGCGCTTTTCCAGCAACACATTTTTCAGCTCGATACCATATTAGACCCTTGTACTCATAAGTATGCAAGCTTCACTTTGTATTGGTGGTGTGCTTGTTGAAAGCCCTCTTTACTTTGGCTGCAAAGCATCAGCAGCATTGTTTGAAAAACAATTTCCAGCCTACAGGCTTGTTTGCCAAACATTACTGGCTGTTCGTCCTAGATTTGGTTTAAGCACAAAGACACCAGAATGTAAACATCAAGTGCTGCAACACACCCTTTTCCATCTTAAAGATAACTATAAACTAAACAACCAAATGTCCGGGAAATGAATTTACACGGCTTGCACTTAACAGAAAATGAAAACACAAAAATGTGTCAGATTCCAAAGTCAGCTCAGGAAACACAGATGAGCAAACAAATTAAAAATCAATAAATTAGGCTGTTGGTGCCTTATGCTTACAAAGTGGAAGCTCATGAGTTTGATTTTTTAAATTCACTCATGGGATGTGGATGTCACCAATAATTATTGCCTGCCCCTAGTTGCCCTTGAGAAGATGGTGAGCTGCCTTCTGGAACTGCTGCAGTGCTGTGGGTTGACTGTCAATGCTGATAGGGAGGGAGTTACAGGACTTTGACCCAGAACAGTGAAAAGAATAGCCATTTCTTTCCAAGTCTGGATTGTGAGTGGCTTGGTGGGGAACTTGCTAATGGTGGTTTCTTCCTGTGTTGGATGCCCTTGTCCTTTTAATAGTGGCGGGGGTGGGTTTAGAAGGTGCTGTCAAAAATAAGCCTGGGTGAACTTCTGCAGTACATTGTGTAGATAGAATACACTCCTTCAACTGAGAGATGTAGTTAGTGAATGTTTGTAGATATGGTGCCAGTCAGGTGGCTGCTTTGTCCTGGATAGTGTCAAGCTTCTGGAGTGTTGTTGGATCTGCACTCATCCAGAAAAATGGCAACCATTCCGTCATACTCCTGACTTACGCCTTATTGGTGGTGGACCGGATTAGGAACATCAGGATGAGAGTTACTTATTGTAAGGTTTCCTAGCCTCTGACCTGCTCCTGTAGCCACTGTACTTCTATGACTAAGTACACCAGTTCACATTCTGATCAATAGAAATCCCTCAGGATTTTGATAGTTGGGGATTTATTGATGGTAATGTCATCGAATGTCAAGGGGTGATGGTTGCCTGGGATTTTTATGGCATAAACATTACTTGCCACGTATCAGCCCAAACCTGGATACTGTCCAGGTCTTACTGTATTTGAGCATGGATGCTTCAATACCCAAGGAGTCACAAATGGTGCTGAACATTATGCAGGGATCAGTCAAGTCTGACCTGATGATTGAGAAAAGGTCAGCGATGGAACAGCTGAAGATAGTTGGGCCTTGGATGATACCCTGAGGAATCCCAGTGATGTGCTTGAGTTGAGTGGCTGACCTCCATCACCCACAACCTTTGGACCAGGTATGACTCCAACCAGCAGAAAACTTTTCCTCTGATTCCTATTGACACTAGTTTTGTTAAGGATCCATGATGCCCCACCTGGCCTTGTTACCAGGGGCAGTCAGTCTCACCTCATGTCTGGAATTCAGCTCTTTTCTACATGTCCTTAGTTTTTAATCCACCATCAAAAAGTAAGTGGTTTAAATGGGTTTTCTGTTACTAAGTTAACTTTTGTTTGAAGAATACCACAAAATTAGATCAGAATTTGATTATAACGGTCATGTTCAAACTTTTATTATTTAATCTTTTGATTGGCTGGAGATCAGGTATGAGTGAATTTTACGGATATATTTTCTGCTATAGAACTTCATAGTTTGATAAGTTTATTGGAGGACATGAAAGTAGGTAAATTTAGATTTTAAGTTGTAATGGTATTACTTTACAAACAAATTTATAATGCTGTAGCACGGTTTGTAATGAAATGGTGCATTTGCAGTTCTGATCGAGGAATGAAAGCTCTGCTGATAAAGGCAGTGGAGGCTAATAAAATGTTCAAATTATAAACAGAAATGAGTTATGGTACTAATCTTCCATGGGCAGTGTAATCGCACCACTTTATAGGGAACATTGAGAGCAAATTCATGGCATGCTTTCAAAAGGAGCTGGAAGAATTCTTTGCTGTCTCCAGCATAACCACTTGCATATGGACACTGCAAGTTGGGTATAAACCTTCCAGATCTAATATGATCCTTTTTCGGGTCAGTTTTTCCCTGACTCATTATTTTCTCTGTTTATTTGTCTGAATTTTGTACGGCTTGACAGGTGGTGGTGATAGATGGGGACTATGTATCAATTATACCATGACATCAGAAGTTAAAAATCACACAACACCAGGTTAGATTTTTAACTTTGTACACCCCAGTCCAACACCGGCATCTGCGAATCATAACCTCAGAAGACAGTGTTAATGGACTAAGTGGTTTCTTCCCATCTTTTGTTTTCGTATGTTTATGTTGAAAGGAGAGGGCCATATTAGACCAAAGCACGATTGTTAAAAAAAGCAAACGCTACAAATATTAAAAAGTATAATTAGCTTAACCATAAACATTAAATAGATGACCAGATAATAACTTGTTCTTGATGGCAGTGCAAATAACACTCATTAATCCTTGATAACCAACAGAAACTTCCATCCTGCTGAGTCTATCCATTATATTTATTGCATATATTTTACAGCTTATTTCTCCTAATCTTGGAACAAATGTCATATAAATAATAGTTGGATAGGTCTTGGTGAACTGAACAGAATGTTATTTAAAAGAAACAAAAATCAAGCTTTTCACAGAAACAGTATTTGAAAATAAATCTGTATTCATTCAGTGGCAGACAATTTCATACTTAGCAGCACTTTAGCAAAATATATAATGGGTCAAAATGAATGTGACAACTTACCTGGAAAAACTCTTAAACCATTGTTTTCCTCCATATTAATGACCAATGCTCCAGCAGTAATGCTGAAGATCTGACGAGGAGCAAAGTTTAGTCCATCTGTAACCTGGAAGTTAAATCCACCCGACATGGCTCCTGGGGGTCAAAAATAAACAATCAGAATGGCAAACTGAATATATTAAAAACTTCATTTCAGGAAAGCAACTCATTTAACCAGGGGCATCCCAGAAGTTCCTGACTCTCAGCCTTACCATCCATCTAAATTTCTAGGTCAAGGGTACTCCCAAAAAGCAGGTATGGGCCTCCTCCATTTGTGGTACTCCTTTGGCGTTCACACTACAAGGCCGAGAATTTCAGAGCAGCATTAAACCACCAGGTGAAATTCCTAACAAACCCAGGAAATGGGAGTCTGGTAAATAATGTCATCAAGCCTCTTCCAGTCATAGCAAACAGCACTTATCCTCTCATTTGACAAGAAAAAGTTCAGGGACCAAATGCAAAATGATCTTCTTGGGTTCTCCACCAAAGGGAGTCAGACTCACAGCACCATGATTGTCACCATTGATAAGGCAAAGAGTAGCGACCTAAATCTACTCCCATGAAATACAGATTAAACCCATACTTCTGGCAGCAATGCTGGTGGTCACTTCATTTGAGTCAACTGACCTCTTTGCCTGTATTAGGACCAGAACTTCTTTGGCCATCACGTCCCTGAAGTAGAACGTAAACTCAGGGCTTCTGGCTCAGAGGCAGCAACACTACCCACTGGACCACAAAATATCCTGAAATCAGATTCTTCACTAAATTCCAACTCAATCAATATTTTGTCTGCTTCCCAGTATCACTCATTAGGAACTTTCAGAATAAAGTCTTTATAATTAAGATTGTTAGAAAGTAATGAAGACATGCAAGGTTTAATTAGCCATCATTCCTACTGGTCCATCATTCACTTTATTATTTAAGCTTGTTCAATATCAAAGGGATTAATTTGTAGGAATTGACAAACAACAAAAAAAAAAGACATATCTTAAAGACAGAAGAGGTAATTAACTCAACCCTTGAATTGTTAATATTTCTCTGGTGAACTTTCAAGCATAAAGGAGGCATTTTAACTCAAACTGCAAAACTACTAGCCCTCTTATGTATTACAATGGTTTGACCCCCCTGCTTAAATTTTGGGCTTCTCTCTATCCTTTCACTTGTGGAAAAGAATTTCTTCTAAGTAGCCCACTTGATGGTTCCAGCACTGATCTTAAATTAGTATCTCTGTTGCACATGAATTTGTTTTTGGTTTTTTTAGCTTCAAAACTTGAAATACCTAACATAATAACATTAAAAGATCATATTCAATCAACTTAAATAAAAGGGACCAGTTTTATCTTTCAGGGTGCCCCATCATATTTAGATTAAGTGACTCATTATTACTTAACAATGAGTTGCTGCGAGTCATAAAGTTAGTTTCATGACGTGTGTGTGTGTGGGTGTGTGGTTTTTTTTGTATAGCAAATGACAGGAGGAGTGTCAGCAGTGTTGTTAACCAGACATTGACACTTTTTGCAGGAAAGATTCTGTTGAAGAAAATTTAAGTGTGTGTGAATACCATAAGGCATATTCGGACAGATGACATCCAAAAAACAAAAAAAAAGAGGGCGATGCCAAGGTACAGGAACTGGATGGAGAGTTTCGGCAGGTAGGAGCAGCAAGAGTTTAAAGTGGCAGACGAATAGAGTGTCTAGATGTAAGGCAGGGATGTAAAGTGGGATCAGATAAGGGTATGGAACTAACTGGAAGTGAGACATCTGAAGTTGCAGAGGATGGGGGCAATCATGGTGCAGGACATTGCACAATGGGGGATGTGGGCTGTGACACTGTAGGTTCATAACCTATTAATCTAAATAGCATGGTCTAGAAGGGTTTCAATTATGTGCACAAGACAGGAGTGGCACCAAAGAAGAGTGAAGCTGTATTGATAATTGAGATGTCTAATGGAAGAAGACTAACTTGGGAGTCCCATCATATAATTCTGAGATGGCAGCTGTTCAAAGTCAAAAATAGCAGCTCTGGCTTTGCACACATTGATCTGTAGAATCACACAAGTGTCGCAATGCACAAAGAGGCCATGCAGCCCAAACTGCTGATGCCACCTTTCTGTAATTAGATTAGATTAGATTAGATTAGATTAGATTTACAGTGTGGAAACAGGCCCTTTGGCCCAACAAGTCCACACCGACCCGCCGAAGCGCAGCCCACCCATTCCCCTACATTTACCCCTTACCTAACACTACGGGAAATTTAGCATGGCCAATTCACCTGACCCTGCACATCTTTTGGACTGTGGGAGGAAACCGGAGCACCCGGAGGAAACCCACGCAGACACGGGAGAACATGCAAACTCCACACAGTCAGTCGCCTGAGGCGGGAACTGTCAGGCAGCAGTGCTAACCACTATGCCACCGTGTACTGCGACGTAGTGCCATTCTTCTGCTTTTACCCCTTTCTCTTGCACATTATTTAAATTGAAACCATCATCAACTGTCCTTTGGAATGCCTCAATTGAACCTGCCTCCACCATACTTCCAGGCAATGCATTCTAGACCCAAATCACTCATTGTGTGAATAAGATTCCTCCCATATTTTCTCTCCTTGAATATTTTTTAAGACTGAGATAGATAGACTCTTGATTATCAAATGGGGTTAAAAATTATAGGGGAAATGCAGGAACACAGTTGAGCCATGATCTTATAGAATGACTGAGCAGGCTCAAAGGGCAGTGTGGCCTACTCTTGCTTGTCCTGTTGCATGTTTGTACCTTGCATTTGCTCCTTTTGGATAGGTTGTATCATCTAGACCTTGTGACCATTACCTTTGATTTGAAGATGGATGGAGAAGGTTGAGCTAGATATAATCAATGTGTAATTGGAAACAGACCTAGTGCTTTTTGTTGGTTCACAAGAGTTGACATCATATGCACAGGAGGATAAACAAGTGAGTTCCTGCTTATAGCAACTATGAACCAAAAGAAAATACAGCCAGAAGTGTACCATGAGGATTAAATTCACTGCAGGAGATCAGAATAGCTGAATAGAATCATAAGAGATAGATTTTCCTGCTCCTCTACAAATGTGTTAGAGACTGGGAAGGGAGTGCTAAAGGAAGAGATGAGGAAGATGACTGGAAAAATTGTGGGTGCTGCTTTAAGATTGGTTCCCAATATATTCCTGTCTTCAATGAGAAGATCTACTGCCTGTCCCGACTTACAAGCTATTTGACACTGATGTCATAATCCCAGCCAATAGTAACACTGGACAGGCTCTAGAGTGAAACCTGGATAGACAGACCACAAGTTTTAATTTTGCTATTTGTTTACCATGTCAATCACCGACCATATCACAAGAGGCTGCCAACGTACTTTCTAAAAACATAGAAACTTATTATAAGCAAAAGAAAAAATGTGAGCTTTGTTACACCATACAAAAAAATATTTTTGAAAGTGGTCAATTACAATGATCAAAAATAAAGTTTTTACCCTCAAAACCAATCTTGCAGACACTCAAACCTCATTAAAATTGAGATAAGGTAACTCTTTAAAGTTCCTTGTTCCCTTGGCATGGATGTGATTGGTTTCTTTAAGGAGTTTTATTTATTTAATGTCATTTTCTATAGTTAACGTCTCTTTGCATTATTCTTAGAGAACTCTTAAGTCAGCTCACTTACACCTTAGCATATTTTCAGGTTTTCTATGGCCTTGACACGACAAAAACCTTCTGTTTCTGGGGTTTCTCTCTTACTGACTTCTATGCCACTCAGGATTACTTTTCTTCTGTCCTGACTGTTTTGGAGACTGTTAAACCAATAGCAGATCTGCTGTTTTGACCTTTTTCTCTCCAAATGAAATAGTGGCACTTTTACATGTCTCTGACCTTCCATATCACTGGACATGTGCCCATCGTGCCCCTGCTGGCTTTTGCAAAAGCGATGCTGCCAGTTTCACTATGCTGCCCTTTTCGCCCCTAGCCATCTATTATTTTTCTATGAAGTACATACTAAGTCACTATGGAAAGCCAAATTTGAATTTGCTGTATATTTTCCACTATGAAGGATTTTCCTCATGACGCAATTGCTTCTTTTGTCAATGGTTAAATGGATGTCTTCTAGATCTTAACCCCTTTTGCCAGTGCAAATGGATTCTCCTTATGTTTCCTGTTTAGACCTATGAATTTTAATGAATCTACTGCCTTCACTTTTCTGGATTGGGAGTTCTCAGACTCAGATCCACTCATGAACTTTGCAAATTTACCAACCATCACGCTGTGATTTTCTGCACCTTTTCATCACATGCCTTATTGGTAGTAGTATACATTCCATTCAATAAAATGTAGGTACTGAAATTCTTCAGAAACCTAAAAGGTGAATGTGAAACCATTACATTTCCAGTGGCAATACTCTGTGGGTTGAACGATACGCTATTCTATCGCCATGGAAGCATTGAAATAATGTAATGTAACACAAATTATTGTAAATGGCTGACGTCCATGATATTGCTCATGGAGAGAAAAATGTATATTTAAACCAAACTCCACCACCTTTCCAACCCACATTATTAACTTTGCAGATTCTACTTTTTTCTGTGCCTTTTCTTCCCATGGAGATATATCTTTTTAAGAATGAGAGTAAAATGAAAATGGATTGGAGGTGGGATAAGGAAACATGTTAAAAATTCATTTCCTCTACTTCAACTGAAGAAACATCAGTAGTCTCCCCAGTGACCATAACGTGGTAAAAGTGAAACATCTGGGTTTGAGAAAATTCAGATACTTGTGCAGGTAGGGCTCTTACACGGAGACATTCTTATGGAGCTGAACAAAAAAAATCCAAATTTTGCTTTGTTGTAATTATTCTAACAATGAGTAAGGAAAATGGATGCAGGATAGGAAATATTAGATGCTTGATTGGACTGTGACTCATCTTGATTAACACTAACATTAAATTAACATGAGTCTTGACAAAAGCAGTAGTGTTTAAAGTTAGCTTATTTTAATTCATGTGCTGATATGATTAAATTTCTTAAAATATTTATTCATTAACTGCATTTTAGAATTTAAAAAAATATGGAAAGTATTCTGCCTGGAGGTCAGTGTTGAGTGGGGTCCCGCTCTGTTCTTGGGCCTCTGCTCTTTGTAGTTTTTATAAGTGACTTGAATGAGGAGGTTGAGGGGTGAGTTAGTAAATTTGTTGATGGCACAAAGGTTGGAGGTGCCTTTGATAGTATTGAGGGCTATTGCAGGCTGTAGCGCAACATAGACAAGATGTAGAGCTGGGCTGAAAAATGGTAGGTGGAGTTAAACCTGGATAAATGCGAACTGATACATTTTTGAAGGTTGAATTTAAATGCTGAATATAGGATTAAAGACAGGATTCTTGGCAGTGTGGAGAACAGAGGGATCTTGGTGTTCAAGTGCATAGATCCCTCAAAGTTGCCACCCAAATGGATAGGGTTGTTAAGAAAGCATATGGTGTTTTGGCTTTCATTAACAGGGAGATCGAGTTTAAGAGCCTCAAGGTTTTGCTGCAGCTCTACAAGTCCATGGTGAGACCACATTTGGAATATTGTGTCTAGTTCTGGTCGCCCTATTATGGGAAAGGCACGGAGGCTTTGGAAAGGGTGAAAAGAAGGTTCACCAGGATGCTGCCTGGACTGGAGGGATTGTTTTATGAAGAGAGGTTAACTAAGCTCGGACTTTTCTCTCTAGAGAGGAGGAGGAAGAGAGGTGACCTGATCGAGGTATACAAGGTAATGAGAGGAATAGATAGAGTCAATAGCCAGAGATGTTTCCCCATGGAAGGATTGACTAGCATGAGGGGTCATAGTTTTAAGATATTAAGAGGAAGGTATAGAGGAAATGTCAGAGATAGGTTCTTTACACAGAGTTGTGAATGCATGGAATGCATTGCCAGCGGTGGTGGTGGAAGCAGAGTCATTAGGGACATTTAAGCGACTGCTGGACATGCACATGGATAGCAGTGAGTTGAGGGGTGCGTTGGTTAGATTATTTTATTTTAGATTAGGAATAATCCTCAGCACAACATCGTGGGCCGAAAGGCCTATTCTGTGCTGTACCTATGAATACAATGCTTTTATGGTAAATATACCATCATTGTGATAACATTTTTCCTGTTGACTGAAGAGCACCTCACACTCCAATTAATATAAGGTCTTTCCTTCCGTTTTCAAATTTCTTCAAAATTTTCAAAGGCTATGTCACTCAATGACCATCTTACCATGATCACCAATGTACTCCCTTCAACTATTCTGAATCCACACCAAGAGGACTTTAAAAAATGCTGTTATATTTTCACCTAAGTGTGTTGTCAAATTCATTTTGCCTACTATAAACAGAGTACATCATGAACACCCTCAGAACACACTTACATCTGTTAAGTGGATGGAAATAAGACACTCAGCAGCCAGACAACATAGTTGTGAAACATAAGTCATCTCCCACAGATACTCATAAATGTGTCATCTATTCTATTTAGGATCAGGGTTTCCCCTAATTAAAAAGCAAAATGCTTATTTGCAGCAGTCACAGGTCAAAAGAAACATTCTAATGAATTGTAACAGAGTCTAATTACTCAAGATTTGGAATGAATTCACTGTAGGCTATTATAATAATTAAAATAGGGAAATAATATTATTTCATTTCAGTTGTATTTACACTACAATAAAAAACATTTGAGTGACCTAATTATTTTAACAAACTGTTCTTCCTCCTCCAAAACAAAGCTAACAACATTTTCAGCCAAATTGCAGGACATTTAAAAACTTGACCTGCCCAATAACAAGTAACTGTTATACTTGCTTAGAAATGCAATGGGGAATATTTTGTGGAAAATGATCACAGCTTTGATACCTTCCAGTTTGTACATTTAAATTAAACAGGACAAATATTCGTAAAATAGCAATCCCTCCAATTGGTAGTTGGAAATACAACTGGAGGTGTGTTAATCAAAACAATCCAATGGAAAGTAATTGAAAAATTAAATTATCAAATTAAGAATAAAAAACACTGCACACATTTAGGTATCTGAAACAGAAATAGAAAATGTGTATGAGGTGCAAAACCTGCTCATTCACCTCTGTTCAATGTCCCAAATCTACACGTACCTCCTTAAATCTAGGATATTATATTAATTGTGTCCTTATCTCTACATGCAAAGATCAAATGAGATTAGTTAATTGCTTTTTAATCTTCAAACATCTTTTATTTTATTTGCCAATGAATTTACCTCTCTGCAGCATGCCAAGTAACTCTTTCTGACCTCTCCAAGTCTGACTTATAAAGGAGCTTCAGGAACAATAGTTTACCTTCCTTCTGGGTATTTTTCTGCCCTTTTGTTTGAACATTAATATATGTAACTTTGATTTTAGTGGTTATTTACTTGTTTGTCAGGTATGTGGGAAGTGTCTGTTAGTGTTCAGAGAAGGGAGACACATTAACATTCCAGTTAGAGAATCAGCATCATAAGGTAGTTCTGACAAAAAAAAGTGTAATTTTGGGGCTGTGAGGGTATTTACGACTGAGTGGCTCACTTACTTGTTCCAGCGGGATTTTAACATTTCAGAAGAGTAATGTCCACCTAAATCAGATAGGAGTCACATACTTACATGCCAACCGTGATTCTATTAGGTGAACTGAGCACGTCTGACTTATTGAGCGTGGCTGTGATTTCAGGTTGAAGAGATCTCAAAAAGGTTAAAACTTTCCTCATGAGACCTAGAAATGTAGGAGTCTTGGTTTTTAATCCCAGGATCCTCCACAATTTTCCATTTGAGAGAGTGTGCTAAGATTCCCTCCTCATCACTTATCTTCCTGTCGGAGAGTCACACAAACCTAAGCATGTGGTCACCGGCCAGCTAGGTCTTGGCCCATTTTGGAAAGCCTGCCTCAGATTTCAATGAGACTCAGGCGTTAGGCCTAATGCTGATGACAATGATTTGGTGTGATGGTACCCCAGCCCTAAACTGACCCACCTGTTGCACTCAGTTAAAATGCTCCCTCCTAGTGATGCTCATTAGAAGTTTCCCATTGCAGGACTAACACAACCCACAAAGTTCAGTTTCATCTCAGATTTGCATCAAAAGGTTTGCACTCTTTCCTCCCCCTGCAATTTCCATTACCTCACTTTTTCCTGGTTACTCGGTTGGTTTATTTGCATGTTCTTTTAAGTCTTTGAATTGACTCTGCCATTATAACAAAATAAAATCCCTTCCTTTATTTTCAACAGGTTGAAAGCTATTTAAGCCATTCATCTCCTTCCAGAATGGAATACGTCCAGTGAATTTACAAGCCTTGTTTTACAGTGTCTTTTAGATTTTCATGGGCTTTTTGGTCCAGTGAAGTTCTGCATCTGTGGGGCTGCTAATTGTTTAATTAAATATTAAAAGTCAAAAGTCAATGTTACTGCAAATTCAAGGCTCCTTGGAGGAGGGTACGTGCCTCAACTGAGCATGGCATTTCCCAACTTGTTCATAACTACAGGTTAGTTCTATAATATCATAGTTGCGTTCCAGCTAAACCCTGCTTAATAGAAACAATGGGAATTATGGGAAAAAGGGCAAAAAAAAACACTCATGATCGCTCAAAAATCACCCAAAAGTATAGCTAAGTATAGCATAGCTTGAATGAAGGTTGAAATCATATTTATTAATAAAAGTAGATTTAACACAGTGCATTTAAAAAAATGTAAAAAGCTGTTCTATACAGTACCCCTCACAAACAGCTGCTCTGTCAGCACACATGCGGAATGGCACAGAGACTCTGGCGCTGATATCACACATGGGCAGACACCAGCGCATGCCTAGAATGGCAACACCAGCACATATGCTGAACACTGCAGAGGTTTCGGCATGCACATTGGCGCATGTGCAGAATGGCACGAAGACCGGTGTTGACGCCACACATGCTCAGATACTGTGCATGTGCAGATTGGCACAGAAGTTTCGGCGTATAGAATGAAGCACACAAACCTATCCCCGCAGGAATCGCGCTATTGCTGATGGAGGTAAGCATTCTCCAAAGTACTGCTCCCTAATTCTTTAATGACTTTATAACCCAATTGTGCTGCTGAAACGTGCGTTATCCCAGAACTACCTGTATATGTACACGTGCATATATTTCAATAAAAGCAAATTACTGGGGGATGCTGGAATCGGAAACCAAAAGAGAAAATGCTGGAAAATCTCAGCAGGTCTGGCAGCATCTGTAAGGAGAGAAACGAGCTTACTTTGAGTCTAACTGACCCTTTGTCAAAGCTGGAGAGAAAAGAGCTGACGTTTCGAGTCTAACTGACCCTTTGTCAAAGCTTTGATGAAAGGTCAGTTCGACTCTAAACGTCAGCTCTTTACTCTCCTTACAGATGCTGCCAGACCTGCTGAGATTTGGTTGTATATATTTCAACTTCTGTTCCACATCCAGCTCCATTGTTTCTAATTTTTTCTTAAAATTACTCATTGCCGCAGCTAAAGCCTTTCATTTCCTTTTGAGTATTTTGACTACTCACATTTTACCTGAACCTATCACCATTACTTATACTCACCAATTACCATTTCATCCCTGAATAAGTCCACAGCCTCCCTTGGTGCCTTTCTTGACAGTACTATCGAGGTACTGGTAATGCCATCATAGACTAGTCGGAGTGTAAAGTCTCATATCAATTAGA